>NC_069075.1:142228814-142828814 GCF_025698485.1 Gossypium arboreum
AAATAATATGTAGATAATCTGAATTTATCGATTATAATATACTTAAATTTCACTTACTACAAGGTTTGAACTCAACAAGGTTTTTTTTTACTTTAATATCGAGAAATATTTAAATATTTTAATATAGTTTTAGTTGAAAGTATCTCGATACTAGAGATGTTCATGGGTCGGGCCGAGACTCAGCTCTAAAAAAACTTTCAAGCCTATTTAACTCGTCTAAAAAATTCATTTTACTATTCAAAAAATAATAAAAATATTTTTAATTGATATTTCATATACTTTATAATTAAATTTAAATCTTAAAAATATTATTTTATCATTTAATTTGAATTTGGTCCGAGTTAATCTAAAGTGTAAAAATTTTTGCTCAACTTGATCATAGTTAGGTCGGACAGACAACCTGACTCTTGGACAGGTCTACTCGACACCCATCACCAGTCATTTCAAAAACAAACCAATATACATTTTACATATCATGTGTCGATATCGGTAAGAAAAGAATCAATCAAGCTAACGAATATTAAAGTAGTAACACTCGAGGTAAATTGTAGATGAAGTAATAACCCTCCACAAATGATAGATGTGAAGAACCCAACAATAAACCGTGAACATGGAAAGAGTAATTCATGACAACATGACGTTGTACAGGTATCAATGTGATCAAGACCTGATTCGATTGTATTTATAGCTGCCTGCATCGAGAAAGTCGACAACATTGGATATCATTTACAAAAATGTTTGATGATATCTATATGACTTAAAAGTATTCACTTATCGATTTTAATTTTAATATTCAATTTGATACCTTAATTCAATTTTAAGATTCACTTTAGTATTTAAATTTTTAATTTTGATGCTTTAAAATTTTCTTTCTCCCATTTAAGTATCAAAATTTAACTTCAATGACAATTTAATATTTTAAAAAAATTTCCAATTAAATACCTGTATTTTTATCAGTATACATGTCAAATATTAATTAATTAATTTAATATAAATATTAAATTCGAATTCAAATATTAATATTATTGATGAATGAGGAACACATTTTCCCATGATTGATCAAATCGAGGCTTTTGTCTGTTCACTAATCATCTTGGACCCGGGGGTGGGGGGTGTTCCAAATCTTCAATCGTAGAGCAAAATTATAAATTTTATTTTGGACCGACCTAATTTAAAGGAAAAAATAATTTCTTCACTTTAATTGATTATATTAATTTTTTATCGGTTGAATCTTAATTCAATTAACGTTAATATTATTATTAATATAATAGAATTTAGGTTCGATCATGCTGAAAGATATTTATCTTCTTATTTATGAATTATAATTATTTTAAGTATTGTATCAACTTAAAAACTTTTCAATACTTTCACAATTAAATTAAATTTAAAAATTATATTAATAAATATAAAATAGAACATTCATAATGACAATGTATCACAAAATATTTTACGTAAAAACTCTTTTGAAAAAAATTTACGAGCAAAAAAATATATATATATCAAATTCTAATGATAAAAAAACAGATTATATTTATTTATAAATTTAAAACTTTATTCTAATCGAAATTAAATAAAATAATATAATAAAATTAAAATACTTTATTCTAACCAGCCCTTACCCCGATTGCGAATCTGAGACATAATCATCATTCTCTCGTCATTTCCATTCATAAATTAAAATGGCACGTTTTACAAGCACGTAATATGAAAAATATTCCCCCAATTATTACATTACATTTAACTTGACAGTTACACCAACAAACTGCCAATAAATTAAAGATTAAAGAGTAAATATATATTTTATATTAAAATTAATATAATTAATAAAATAATTAAATAGTGACACATACTATGTCACATATATATCTTAAAATTAGTAGAAGTAGATAAAATTTTTAATGTAAGAACTAATTTACTCTTTAATCTAACATATAATGATTAATTTACCCATCCTTTTAATAGGAAAACAAAATATAACAAGGACCTACATAGTAATTTTACCACAATTACTTTGAAAGGATTTTATTTATTCCGCCATCATTTTCAAAATGTGGGTAAATTACATTAAAAGAAATATTTATGTAAGTTTATTTTAATGTGTTATATCATTCAACTTATCTACTTTGTTGGCATCTTATATTTAAATTTTAAAGGATTTCATTACTTTCACCATCATTTTCATAATGTGGTTAAATTACATAAAATAAATATTTATGTCAATTTATTTTAACTTGCGTTATCATTGAGCTTATCAACATTGTTGAGAGAAATTATTATCTTTTGAATTTAGTAGCTTAATTTTTTTAATTTAGTTATTGAATTTTAACATTGTGTCACGTTATTATATAAAATTAAAAATATGTGTCAATTGAGTTTTAATTTAATTGGCATATGCATTGAAGAAGGACGTGGGTTCAAGTGCGTTAAAGCACATTATCATTCTATTTAGGAGTTGATGAGAGGCTATGAGTAGTTTTAGACATAGTGTTAAAAACAAAAAAAATAATCAAAACTTATAATGAGTTTATTAAAAATATATAATTTTATTTTTATGTAATTACCTGAAACAATTTTAAAATATCACATCATCTCGCTTTAACAGAACACAAAATCAGGAAACAAATTAAAAAAATTGTTTAATTTAATTATTAAATTTAAGAAAGATATGGAATAAAAAGGTTGTGGGGGTCTTTTTCTAGGACCATTTGGGTATCTATCTAAATACAAATCTGGCTGTATTGTGGTACCAAAAATGCCAGTGCTTACTCGTATTTTGTCTTTTTTTTATTATTACAAAACATGCTTTAAATTATTGCCTTTTTCAGAAATAATTGTTAAAATTCAGTGCATTATTTTCTTATCCTATTATTTTTAGTATATAAATCATAGAGAATCTTTCATTAATTATATAAATTTAGTTTATATTATATACATTGATGAGACTTTGATACTGCTGACAGAAATAAGGGTCTTGATTTGGCTCTCCACTTTATAAACCTTGATTTTAATTATAATTATGTATTATTTATAATAATGAAATCTCGATATTATTGGTAAAAACTGAAGCCTTGAATTTTGAAGATTCGAGTTTGAGTCTCCCTTTTAAGAATTGTGATGTGTGAGTCTTCCTTTCATTATATGCATATGTTTTGTGTGGGTTTTATCTAGTTCTTCATCTGATGTACTTTGTATTAATAAGGAGCTCGATCTAGAAATCGTCATAAAAATAAGTGTTTTCACTCTTTGAAACCAAAATTTAGTTCAAAATTTTCAATTTGGTTTTTTTTTAAAGATTATACATGAAATTTGATCTAATATGCAATATCATAAATAAATTTTGATTTTGTCTAATTTTATACATAAAATTTTGATTTGATTCAACTTTCACGAATCACTAACAACGTTATCGAACTAACACTATTTTACGTTGATATATTGTATACATAAACATTTATACTAATCTAATATGAAAATAAATATATGTATTCATTTCTTGAAATGTGTACAATTGAATCAAAATTATATAAATTGTAATTCTAATTTCATGTATATAATTGTATATTGACTAAATTTCATGTATATATTTGATATTTATCCAAGAAAAAAAAAACTAGATTTAAGACATGACAAGTTGTCAAGCCCTGTAATTTTGGGCCTAATAATAAATAACCCAATTTCCCACATGTTATACATTCTAATGGGCTAAAACCCCAAAACCCACCTTGTGGAGGGTTTAAGCAATGAACAAAAACAAATCATCATCATCAACTAACTCCCCTAAAACCCTAAAAAAATGGAACTTCAATCCGTTTGCCATAGCTTTCATGCCCCAAGGTTCAAATTCCGCAATCATCGTCGCTTTTCGTTTCAATCTGTAAGTAAATTCTCTCCCAAATTTCCCCTTTTGGATTTTTTTTTACCCTTAAATTAGTTTCATCAATGGCGGAAACTAACTCTTTGTCTCCAATTTCCAGAATTTGAAGCCCCCTATCACCAACCCCACACTAAGAACTCGAAATCCCAGGCTTCAACATGTATCAAAATGTAATCTTTTTTTGTTTTTATTTCTGGGTTTTTACCTTTTTAGTGTTTCAACCATGTTAATTTTTTTAAAATTCAGGGTCTTTTACACGTGAAGTGAAAAAGATAGTGTGTGTTTCTGGTTCTAATTCAAACCCAATATCTGTTGGGGTTGAACCGTTTCGTGGAAAATCCGGTTCAGTTTCCTTCCATGGGTTAACTCATCAGCTTGTTGAAGAGAACAAATTAATGTCAGCTCCATTCCAAGAAGAAAAAGGATCTTTACTTTGGGTATTAGCACCTGTTGCATTGATTTGTTCATTGATTGTTCCTCAATTTTTCTTTAGCAATGCAATTGAAGCTTTCTTCAAGGATGAGACACTCATAGGTACTTTATAATTCAACTTAAAATACTTTTTTTTTGCTTGCTTTAATGTAGGTGGTTTTTTGTATTTGGCATCTTTGCGTTCTGTTCATGTTTTTGCCTATAGTTATTAGTGAAAAAAGGAAGGTTGAGATGAAAACATGTCATTGCTATAGCTAAGTTTTTGTTTGAGCTCCACATTGAGATAAACCATTGAAAATGTTATCCTGTCGTAGGATCTTTACTTGGATTGATACGGTGTTTCATTGATGTAATTGCATTGCTTGATTTCAAGTTTCAACCCTTTCTTTCCCTTGTTATTAGTAACTTTCGTAGACGTTTTGGCCTATAAGTGTTAGAGAAAAAGGGGGTCAATACAAAACATGCCATTGCCGTCAGGGGATCGTTACTTGGCTCGATACAGTGTTTCATGGATGTAATTAGGTTGCTTGATTTCAAGTTTCAACCCTTTTTACCCCTTCTTGTTTTATGCAGTAGTAGTATCTTCCGTAGACGTTTTGGCCTATAAGTATTAAAGAAAAAAGGGGGTTAATACAAAACACGCCATTGCTATTAGCTTTAAAGTTTTTATTTGAGCTCCACATCGGGATGAAAAACCTGATAGTTAGAGCTTGTTTAAATGTTCATTTAGCCAATTCGATTGGTACGGGTAATTCAGTGCGTGTTGTTTGAATAAAGAACTGATTTCGTTGTATTGCATGATTATGTCTTTGCAGAAATTGTCTCATCGTTCTCCTTTGAAGTGATGTTCTATCTCGGTCTTGGGATGTTCCTACTTGTGACTGATCATGTTCAAAGACCATATATACAATTCAGCGCCAAGAGATGGGGTCTCATTACCGGACTCAAGGGGTACCTAACATCGGCATTCTTGTCAATGGGTTTCAAGGTTATTGCTCCTCTCGTTGCCGTCTACGTAACTTGGCCGGTACTCGGCTTCCCAACATTGGTTGCAGTGGCTCCTTTCCTAGCAGGCTGCGCAGCTCAATTTGCATTTGAGATGGCTCTCGAAAAACGACAGTCATCCTGTTGGCCCCTTGTTCCTATTATTTTCGAGGTATTTGGTTTTTCACTGGATTCACTCATTCAAATTCATTCTAAAAGATCAAATAAGATGATCGGTGACTTTCTAATTGATATTGCAGGTGTATAGATTGTATCAGTTGACAAGAGCTACTCAATTCATTCAACATTTTTTGTTGCTGATGAAAGATTCACCAAGAACCCCAGAGATGTTCGAGAGAGGTGGTGCACTGATTGGAATGATCGGAACTTTCCAAGCCCTTGCCGTGGTTTGCCTTTGGTCGTTGATAACATTTCTCCTAAGGCTTTTTCCTTCCAGACCTGTTGCAGAGAACTATTGATATTTGTAAGTTTGGTTTTACATTATCCATGGTTCTTTGTTGGTTATAAATCATCAAATTATGCTCCATGCATATCCATGAAACTCCGATCAATGCACGTTCGTTTGAAGTACATAACCAAGAAATTTTGGGGTCATCCTCGAAAATGAGGATACCATTAGTAATGGAAGCCTTTCATTTCTTTTTCTTTTTTCATAAACGAAAGAATATTTCTTAAATATTCGATTTTGTCCTATCAAGACTAAAGATGATATAATATGTTCTTGAAATGCTTTTGCTTTGAACATAATGAACTACTCTAGTTCTTCAAGGGCCTTTATTGTAGTACTTATTCTTTTAGGGGCGCATGGTTGCGAAGATTACTTTGAGCCGATAATCTTAGTGCTAAGATTCCGGAACATAGAAGTACTCTCAATATTAAGTAATATTATATTCCGATAATCCTATTATCTCGTTTTTTTTTTCTAAAAAAAAATTATAGTAATTTTATAGATTTTTTGTTGTGTATTTCAAAGAAATTTAATCTCAAAGTAGAATATGCCCTCCATATGTTTCGGATAATTAAGTCAAATGATGCTTTGGTATAAGTCTAAAAAATCATTGAAAATGTAACATAAAAATAAATATGTCACAATTTTACCATTATTACAAAAAAAATATGTCGAAATTTTACAATTTTTTTAAACATGTTAGAAGAATAATACAAATATACTTTTTTTTTGTTCTTTTCTTCCCTATTTTCACTATTTTCTTTTATTTCTTTCTTCATAACAAATCTGAAAACCTAAATAATCCTTCGACCTTTTTAAATATTTAGGATAACAATGAATAATACGGATATTTAGATTAATACAAATAAAATCGATCTGAAATAAACTTCTATTTTTCACAAATGAAATTGTCTTCTTTAGGTAATGTTCTTATAGTGGAGTTAGAATATATTTTATCTCTTTTTACTTAAAAAAATAGGCATATTAATTTATGTATGTTAGAATTTGATGTTGCCATAGAAGGGAAAAATGATCAGCATGTCATAAAACATAAGAAAATAGGCTGAATTTTAATTTACGAGCTTTGGGGCAAAAGTGTAAATATGCAAAAGTTTAGGGGCAAAATTGTAATTTTTCCAAAATATGATTTTGGGTCAATTTGAATAATGTGAGTCCTAATTAGACTATATTTTAAATGATAGAGCAAGGAAAACTGAAATTGGCTAAAATGGGGAAAATACCAAGTGGTGGACGAAATGGTAAAATAGCCATTTTCGCATACGAGGTAAGTTCATGTGTAAATAATGTAGCATAATTGTTATTTTTAAGTTATTGATATTAATTATGTGTTATGCTGAATTTTATTATGAAATGTATACTTTGTGGTTAATTTCAAATAATATGTAAATTATGTGAACTACTTGTTAAATATAATTGTTACCGAGTATTGATTTCGGCATTCTACGGAAGACGGCAAGGATAAGTGTTCGAGGAAAAAGCCCGTTTGAACCTTAGGAATAGATTAGGATACAAGTGACATGTCACTAGGATGGTTGAGCATCCGAACTCCTTGAGTTGAGTCCGAGTTCACTTATGGATGCGAATGTTCGAACTCGTTGAGTTGAGTCCGAGTTCGTGAGATGTAACTAGGCATCCGAGCTCGTTGAGTTGAGTCCGAGTTCACTTATGGATGCGAGCGTCCGAACTCGTTGAGTTGAGTCCGAGTTCGTGAGATGTAACTAGGCATCCGAACTCGTTGAGTTGAGTCCGAGTTCACTTATGGATGCGAACGCCCGAGCTCGTTGAGTTGAGTCCGAGTTCACTTATGGGCGGGTTACATGGTAGCTTGGCTACATATGTGGCACTTATGTGCAAACTTTCCATGTATCCGAATTATATTCCGATGTGTTCAACGATAGTGGAGTTAGAATATATTTTATCTCTTTTTACTTAAAAAAATAGGCATATTAATTTATGTATGTTAAATTAAAGAATAAATTAGTCTTTTTATAAAATATTTTATTAATTTATATTATTAAAAATTAGTTTGTATACGTCGAATAAACGTGTCACGTGTTATTGTCTTGTTATTTTATCAATCATGCTAGTTTTTTAACAATAAAATAAAAGAATTTTTAACAAAAATATTAATTTACTTTTTAATCTAACATACATCTACTAATTTATTCAATTTTTAAGTTAAAAGGGCATAAAAATGAAATAATTTCCTTAAAAGAATCTTGGAAAATAATTTTAACATCACGACAGAATCTAAGATGTTTCATAGAAAACACCTGTCTTGTTTTTCTTTTTCTTTTCTTTTTTTATTTTGGTATTATAAATAAGAAATAAATATCTCTTTTTTTTTTTGTTGAAATAAATAAATATCCTCTTTAAACAACGGTGGTAATTAATTCCCACTATTTCCATTACAGACAAAGTTGAAGTAAATGGTCAAAAAATCAATCACTAATCAACACGTGTTACCGCCGATTATTTTTCGTTGATGGAACCTCCAATTTCCTCGGCAATGGTCAGCAGCCAGCCCTTTTGTTCTATGCATATGAAAAATAAAATAAATAAATAAAATACTCCAAAATTTAGGGGCTGACACGTGTTTGGCTCACAGTTAAGCTGAGCCCACGGGAAGAGAAAATTGAAAATCGCCACGTGACGTAATTTCTTATGGTCAAAATTTGATTTTGGTCCTTCTACTTTATTTAAATTTGGAATTTAGTCTTTGTGCTTTAATTTATATAATTTGATTTTATTTTTTTTTACTTTTATAATATCATTAATTAGTCCAAATAATTAATACAGTTAACTATTCTAGTTAAAATTTTGCTTTTTTCTTCGTTCCTTGTGTTGCTTTTCTTGGTTGAGCAAGATTAGTATTTTCGTTTAGGGCATATTATCGGTCTATATTTCATAAGTTTTGAAGGAGGGACAATTTCCTTACTTGTCCCCTAGCTCCGGCCCTATACACCAACCTCATCTTCGTTGCCATCCTAGCCATCCGTTTTGGGCGTATAATATATATATATATATATATATATGCCAATTGATTCAAATTTAATATCTTTCGATGCAATAGTTATATGACAAGTTGATCTTTTATTATATAATTTTATCTTTGAGCGCTCGAGGTTTTAGTTATTTTAGAGTAGTTCTCTCGTTTACTATGATTTAACAAATGACTAAAATTATTTCATTGAAACCTTTATTGTGAGGAGCATTTGCTATTACAAAATAAACCAATTTTAAAATGGGATAATATGTTTGATAAGACGAGTTATAGTATCATAAGTGTTGCTTCATACAAACTTCTATGAATCTAATTTGTTATTCTTCGTGTTTTATGAGCAAGTTCCCTTTTAACATGCCAACATTTCAATCAGAACAATTCATTGTATTAACTATCAAAACTAACTTATGACATTATAAAAATAGATAATTAAAATATAGTAACTAAATCGGTAAAAGCATCATGGAGTCCCTCATGCTAAGAGCGAGATTGCATTTTGCCCCCTTTACTAAAAAAATAAGCAAATCCATCCCTATACGTTAAATTAAAGAGCAAATTGATCTTTCTATTAAAAAATTCATCTATTTTGCCTATTAAAAACTAATCATTGTATGCCATTAGCCACACTAGTTTTAACAGTAAAAACAGATGAAATTTTTAACAGATATAACTAATTTGCTTATTTTTTGTGTAAAGAGAGTAAATTATAATCTGACTTCTACTACAGAGGCATTCATAGTACTTTTACTGAACTAAACCCAAATTTAAGCATAGTAAAAGGACCAAAATAAAAATTTGACCCATTCCGTCCAACTTCTTGATACACGCTATTCAAAACCCACCTCTCCAAGAATAAAAGTGCAAAAAGGCACCCCTCCCCAAATACCGACAAATAGCAACTAATATACTACGAATCTTCTTGTTCAAATTACATGCTATATAAAATGAGCATAACCCACCACCACCATTCCCACACATAATACCTTCATCAAAAGCCAACAATGGCTACCGCCACCAATAGATTGTTCCGTACATCAAACAAGCCATTGGGTCATGTTTTCTCTTCATCTTCATGGCCTTCATCGCCGTTGAAAACCGTGAGGTACACAACAAGCAAGGGAAGAGTTGATAATAAGAAAAATTGTGGGAGTAATGAGAGGAAACCGCCGGCGGTTTTCAAGTCTCCGGGGGCAACTACGACGGTGGAAACGGCAGCCGACGTAAAGAGAGTTGATTGGGGGAGAGAGTTGGCTTCTTTGATGGTGAAGGCTATGAATGGCATGCGTGAGATGGTTATAAAGCCGGTGTTGAAACTAAGACCTTGGAGATTATATGTTCAAATGGTCATTGAAAATGGTATCCTTAATTGTAGATTCTTCACCATATTTGCTGTTGTGGGATCTTTGCTTGGATCTATATTATGTTTCATGGAGGTAATAATTATTACATTACATGCTTTCAAGTTTTAAGGTCTCTTTGGGTTTAATTATACTCTTAGTCCTTTTACTATATTGATAGTTTGATATGATTTGGATCTTTTACTTTTGGGTTAATATAATTCCGAGTCATTGAACTTGCTTTTTTTTTTGTCTAATTTAACGCTTGAATTTGAAAATTGAGTCTATTTTAGTTTTTGAACTTGACGAATGTAAATGTTTGATAAAATGCCACAATCTCAAAGTGTCATATTATTAATCTTTTATGCCAGAATCAATTTTGCAGGGAAGCTTTCTCATTATGGAGTCATATTTACAATATTTCCATAGCTTATTATCAAAAAAGTTGGATCAAGAACATATCATCCACCTTCTAATTGAAGCCATTGGTATTTCTCTTTTACCAATAACATACATATATTGTCTCTCTATATACATATAGTGAAATATTTATATACATTTTTGTTGAAATTTTTTGCAGATATGTTCTTGGTTGGAACCGCCATGCTTATGTTTGGGATGGGGCTTTACATCATGTTTGTGGGTTCCAAGACTTTGAAAGGAGGTGCTCCACTTCCAAGATCTAATTTGTTTGGTCTCTTCCATTTGAAGGTACTTTCTTTTATAAGTTTTTCGGGTTAATTGCACCACGCCCCCAAATTATAGAACAAATTTAATAATCCGTGTCAAATCCAAACTGACATCTAAAGCTAAAGTTGATGCCTACATGTTATAAACAAATATCTACAAGCCTCATCTATCACATCCCTCGGTAAAATTATCATGAAAACCCCTATACTAGAAATTAGATTACACTTTGCCCTCTTTACTCAAAAAATGATCAAATTAGTTCATATAAATTAGATCAAAGAACAAAACGATACTTCTATTAAAAATTTCATCCATTTCTATTGTTAAATTGATCATTGTACATTAGCATGAAGTACACGTGACACGTCACATGTAACTATCTGATTATTCCATTATGCACGTCAATTTTTAACTATACGAGTGAATGAAATTTTTAATAAAAAGGGCCAATCTGTTCCTTAGTCTAACATATAAGGATTAGTTTGTCCATTATTCCAGTAGAAATGGCAAAATACAATCTGACTATTAATATAAGTGTCTCTATGATACTTTTACGCACATCCCTCGTAACTTATAACAACACTCTATATCATCCCTCATAACTTATAACAACACTATACATAGTAAGCTATCATTATGCGAACCCCCTATATACCCTCAAATGATCAAATAAAATAACTCTCTTTCCCAATTTTCACCTCCCACCGGAGAACCTTATTTGGGATTTGACCACTGTTCGCGAACTTCTAGTAAAATTAACCCTACTTTTTTGCACATGTACCAAGAAGAAAACCTTCAAACATTTTAACATCATATTTTTTTCAGACACTCCCAGCTTGGGTTGAAATGAAATCAATTTCACAAGCAAAGTCAAAAATTGGGCATGCCATCATGATGATACTTCAAGTTGGAGTTTTGGAGAAATTCAAGGGCATACCAATTGTTACAAGCTTGGACCTTGCCTGCTTTGCTGCTTCACTTTTTGTTTCCTCAGCTTGTGTATTCCTTCTGTCCAAGCTTTCAGTTGGCACCAGCATGCGAGATTAGATAGGCACCCCACATATACTATATATACTGATCATACATTCACAGAAGAAAAAAAATATACCTTTCATTCTTTTGATCAATAATTCATTTTATAAGTGATATATATATATATATATATAGAGAGAGAGAGAGAGAGATGGTTAGCCAATACCAACTTGTGGTTGATTTTTACCCCCTTCTATTAAAATCGTGGGTAGGGGACAATATGTGATTCATTGTACAGGAAACTCTATTTAATAATCAATTTTATGGATTATATATTTCTTTGATTTTGATTCACTGTAGCATATATTTATTTTGATAAAGGTGTAAGGGGTTGTCCCGATTTGAAGTTGAGACCTATTGTAAACAAGAACTTACAACACAAGACATTTGTCATTACATCAGTGGCTAGTTGATATATACTACAACATATATAAGATTATATCATATTGTCTTGAAATGAGATATGACGAAAGATATAATATATATATATATTTGCACAGATAGAGCTCAAGGATCCCAAGAAAATGACAATATTAATGTCAAAATAGTAAAAAGAATGGGAAAAAATAATCATAAAAATCAGATTAGATGTCAGTGAATTGCTGATCATACTGTACGAAGTACATAACTTATCTCTCTTTTTTTGCTTTTTGATGGTTCCAACAGACTGCAGTGACCATGACTAACCTGCATATCCAGATCTCAGAGCAATTAGTAGTTATCTTGATTAAATTTGAAATGAAATATAGAATTTGTCTAGCTAAAGTTTGCTAATGATATTCTACCAGTGATCAGCAAAGCTAAGAGAATAGCAAAAGCTAACATCAATTTGTCAAAGGCTTAGCTTTGCGTATGTGGCCCATGCTATTAACAAGATCTTTGCGTGTGCAGACGGGGAATGCATTGATGTTCTTAACCACTTTCAGCCGCCAGAGAACATATGGAAAGCTTAATTGATCCCTTGAAGTGAAACGAACAACCTCGTTAAACCATAGGCACATTAGCATATTTGTCAGAGTTGTATGCTCCCTCACAATGACAGAGGCTTCATTTAGAGCTGCATACGGAAAGAAACAAAATACAGCAAAAGGCATATCATTTGCAGTTATCTAGTCGGGATCCAAGCAATTATATTTCTTCAGATAAGAAAAAGGTCTTAATGGTCCAGTGGCTTCCTTCCAATTACCGGCCTCACTCATGTTAGAGGTCGGTCCATAGCTAATCCCACCATGCTCAACCAGGGTGCAGAGCCTTAGGCAAGACCCAATTTTATCAACCCTTGGAATGGAGCATGGATAAAAGTTAAATATGCATAACAAATTTGCAACCCTTGAACACCAAGAGTGGTGGTGGACTCAACAATGTCAACTAGAGTGGTGATTGAATAATGAAAGCTATATTGCGGTAAAAATAACATGGAAGCCCCCGTACTAGGAGTCAAATCGCATTTTGCCTCATTTTCTCAAAAAGGGGTAAATTAGCCCTTATATGTTAGATCAAAGAGCTAATTGGTACTTTCTATTAAAAATTTCATCCATTTCTACTATTAAAAACAAGTGTAGTAGACGGACTGACCAAACAGTTACATAATGCATGCCGTGCATATCTCATACTGACATATAAAGACCAATTTTTAATAGTAAAAATGGATGAAATTTTTAACAGAAGAACCAATTCACTTTTTTATCTAATGAACAAAGACTAATTTGCTCACTTTCTTAATAAAGGGGGCAAAATGCAATTCGTCTCCCAATACAAGGGCATCCATGGTACTTTTACCATATATTACTTATGGACTGAAATTATGAACGAATACCAGTTGTGCATCATCACTCCACCATTGACATCTAATATACTAATGGTTACTTGATGTTCTGGTTTCTTTTACACAACTAAGAATGAGAAGACGGAAGAATACCTTTCTTTCCATTAAATCTCTTGTCTGCAGGAAGACCATCCTTACGATACTGAGTAATTTGCACCTCAACTTCTTCTGGTGTGGCTTTGTGTTTCCTGACAACAGCCTTTGCCTCATCATAGACACTACTACGAGCTCCATGCTCTGAAATGGCAAGCACAGAATTCGTACGCAAAAGAAGTGCTTCTATCACACCTAAAGGATCCCTCCTGAATTGGGATTTTGAGTCTACCCATATAGAATACTTTGCATGAGGAAAGAGCCGATGCGGCAACATCTAATAGCCAAAAACTCATTAATATGATCTTCATGAAAATTCTCGGCATATGTATGGATAAAAGATGCGAAGGATCAAAGTAAACAACGGTGAGGGAAGAAAACGGCCATTACATGATGTAGGATGATCATACTTTCTCCAAGAACATCTAGGAAATTTGAGGTCAAAATTAATTTTAAACTACTGACTGCATGGATATATGAATATAATGATCTAAAGTTTCCAACAGAAGATATTGAAATGTAAAAAAAAATCTATTATTTCCCTGTTTATCTACACTATATATGAATCATACCTTGGGAATTTTCCCATTCAACCTTTGGTCTACGAAAGGAAGGTTTTTCACAATCACGATACGCCATTTCCCTATAAATCCATCGTCACCAATCTTATTGCCCTGTAATTCTTGTGCCGCAAGTGTAATTTCATCCCAAAATGCAACATAGCAAACCTACATCAACAAAGAGCACAAGTTAAGCAAAGATTCAAAACCTTGAACATCTAATCTTGAAAGTAAGTCTTCAGCATCATTTACGATCTCACCTTTTTAAGCGATGCCTCTGACATTCCTATAGGTTGATAAAGATCATCTCCGCCACCAAACGCACAAGTAGAAACCGCAACTTTGCAACTTTGCATATAAATTTTGTCTTCATCAGATATTTTAAAACCACCATTTTCACTATAAAAACCGCAATGTATAACCGCAGTCTCATTCACCTGACCAAACAATTTCCATACAGATATAAGCATAATCTAAACACTGGGAAATAAAAAATAAAAAAAAGGCCATACTTTTGCAAGTTTAACATCAAAACCTTAAAGCTTTTCTCTCTCTCATCCATTGTTTGATTTCCGGTGAATAGATTAAATCGCGTGTCATTAATACGCTGCCAAGAGACGGTAGACTCCCCAGCACCGTATGGAGTTTCTTGATCCGATATGTACACTAATCTCTTAACAAGATTACTACTTGATTCTTCATTCAAAGGAAGCTCCAAATGCTCAAGTTCCTCAGCTGGTAGGAGCTTCAAGCAACCTGATAGATTCCAAAAACATTGCCATTCATTCATTCACTGACATACATATACATACATACATACATACATACATACAGCCTACTTTGGTAACAATTTTGGACACAAAAAATGAAAAGATTTCACATTTCATTATAAACAAAGCTGAAAAAAAGTGGGGTTTCATTTGATTGATATTCTACTTACGTTCTCTAACACCACCGACAACATGAGTGGTTGGATCTAACCGGTTCAAATTGCTTAGTTCCTTAAGTTTACTTATGGGTTCTATGTTACCCAACGAACCGGGTTTCTTCACTTCATTAACTCCCGAGTTGACAGCCAAACCGGGCTTTTTACCGATCCTGGTGGCCTCGAAAATCAGAAGGGCGGCGGCCGGGAGGAAAACGAGGAGTATCCAATATTTGACGAACCAACGAATGAGTAGTTGAGTGCACTCGTTCCGGCCACGTTGGTCACCGTGTTTCTTTCGTTTCCGTCGGACCCGAACCCGCATTCGACCCAGTTCATCGGGATCGTCATCTGAAACCGAGATTGAAATGCTGTTGTTGTTGAAGATTGAAGAGGACATTTGACGAGGAATGATGATTGAAAATTGAAAAAAAAATTCAAGAGATTTGATTTGGAACAAAGGAAATTAAATTGGGAATTGGGATTTTGGGGGGTCTATGGATTTTGAGATCAAAATCACTGGCGCTGAAAGTCGGGAACTTTAAAGCTCTCTGAATGTATAACTCAGCTGCCAACTTGTTTGTCTTCCTTAACACTTTTGATTATTGGTTTTTCTTGATTTAAATTGGGCTGATAAGTTTTTCTTTCAAGAAGTGAGGTTATCAAGCCTCAAGCCTCGATTAACAAAAATAAATATTTTAATTTAATTTAATTTGAAACAAATTAAAAAATTATTTGAATTTAGTTCATAAATATGTAATATTTCAAACTTATTTTGTGGAAAAACAAAATTAAACTTAAAAAAAAATAATAATAATTTTTAATTGTCAGAATCGTACGAATAGAAAATGTCACACAGTAATAATTTTAATAGTTCAATAATTTAAATTATACTTGTGACACATTCTAACTCGAAGGTTTACCTGAAAAGTGAGAGGATTCTGAAAAACATATAAGCTTAAGTAAAAAAATAAGATTCATTTAGATAACGGATCAAGTCTCAAGTAAAGTTTTTTGCATAGACTCAACCCAAAATTACAAAAAAAAAAAGATATTGTTGTCTTGCAACTGTTTTCTCACCATTTTGCTTTCATTAATATTATTACTATTTCAGATGTATTTATTTGTTAAGTTATATTATCTTACTGTCATTAATTTTGTTACTATTTTGTTATTATTTATTAAAAAATATTTATTGTAATATTTTTGATAATATATATTTATATAAACATAAAATAAATAAAAATTTCATACGGTCCGGATAGGGTCTAAGTTTAGTAAAATTTTAATCTATTTTCGAGCTGAGGGAAACCCGAACTCGACCCAATGAATAAAAAATTTTGGATAATTGAACCTAATTTTTTTAAAATCTCTTCCTATTTTCTTCATAGCTAGTCTACATTCACGAAAATTAGTTGTTGACTTGTTGTAACTCTCAAGCTGGAATCATATTTCTTTCATTGGAAGTGCAAGGAAAGTGCAATGTAGTTCTTGACACTTGCCCCTACACGCATATGCATTATTTTCAATGCTTTCTACTTTCTTTCCTTTTTTCCACATAATTTATTGCCATAATAAAAAGTTTGGTTCATATGCATACAAGGTCAAGTCAATCCAATCCATTGTTAACCCTAACTGGAAACAGTAGCTTTTCTTTGTTTACTCATTCAGGCTGATCCAAATTTATGTGAAATTGTTTCTTTCTTTGTCTTTGAATATATCCATAGTTGGTTCCTTAGTTACATGGCAGAGGTATTTCTTTCACCCCTTGTAGGTACAATATTGGACAGCTTGAACTCGTGGTCCTTGAAAGGGCTGGAACTTGCTGGGAGCCTCAAAACAGAAGTTGCGAGTCTTGAAAGTACGCTTACTACAATCCAAGCTGTGCTCCAAGATGCAGAGGAGAAGCAATGGAAGAGTAAAGCTATCAGGGACTGGCTTGGGAAGCTTAAACAAGCAGCTTACGATCTAGAAGTTGTGCTTGATGATTTCAACACCGAAGCTCTAAGGCGTAGCCTTCATACGGATGCAAGAAGCCAGGTAACCACCTTCATTTCCTTGCGGAATCCCCTCTTGTTTCGCTTAGATATGGCACGTAAGTTTAAGAATGTAAGGGTGAAATTAGATGCCATTGCTGGGGAGAAAAGTAAGTTCCACTTGAGAGAGGGTGTGGGAGAAGCTGAAATTGAGCGGAATGAGGATAGGCAAACCAGCTCCCTCGTGACAGAATCAGAAGTACTTGGTAGAGCTGATGAGAAGGAAAAGATAGTTAGTATGTTACTTAGTAATGTGAGTCACCATGATGACCTCTCTGTTTATGCAATATGCGGAATGGGTGGTCTTGGTAAGACAACAATTGCTCAATTGGTTTACAATGACGAAAATGTGGTCAAAGTCTTCGATTTGAGAGGTTGGGTGTGTGTATCTGATGATTTTGATATAAAAAGGTTGACTAAAGCGATTGTGGAATCCTTTGGATGGAACTCGCGTGATATCCAAGAGCTAGATCCCCTGCAGCGGTGTTTAGTAGAGAAGCTTGTTGGGAAACGGTTTTTGCTCGTACTAGATGATGTGTGGAATGAGTACGATGACAAGTGGGATAGATTGAAACAAGCTCTACAGTGTGGACGGAAAGGAAGTACAGTGATTGTCACTACTCGACTCGAGAAAGTTGCTCTTATGATGGCTACAACTTCTTTCCATCGCTTGGGATGTTTGTCGGATGATGATTCTTGGTCTTTATTCAAGCAAAGAGCCTTTGGGATGGGAATGAGCGGAAGCAGCGCGAACCTGGAAACCATTGGGAGGCAAATAGTGCGGAGATGTGGAGGGGTACCATTGGCAATTAAGGCCATAGGAAGCATATTGCGTTTTAGAAGTCAAGAAAGTGAATGGTTACGTGTCAAAGATAGTGAGATATGGGATTTGGAAGATGAGGGAAGCAGAAGAATCTTAGCTGCGTTGAGGCTAAGTTATGAACATCTTCCACCGTATATGAGACAATGTTTTTCATTTTGCTCGATATTTCCCAAAGATTTTGTGATGATAAAGGACAAGCTTATAGGACTATGGATGGCAAATGGATTTATTCCTTCTGGAGGAGCATTGGATTTGCATGATACGGGTTGTGAAATATTCTCTGAATTAACTTGGAGGTCCTTTTTTCAAGAAATCAATGAGGATATCGATGGAACTGTTACATGTAAAATGCATGATCTCATCCATGATCTTGCAACATCGATTATGAGACAAGAGTGCTGTGTGATTAAGCCAAATGAGGGGTCACAAATTCCAAAAACTGCTCGTCACTTGTTTGTTAATAATAGAAGTCTATCGACAAGTGTTGTGGACTTAACCACATTGCAACCGCTGCAATCTTTGATCCTAGGCTGCTATCACTTAAACCTCTCTAATCCTTCTCATTTCATCAGTAAACAAAAGTATCTCAAGGTGTTGGATCTGGAGTCTAATTTTTGCAATATTGCATTTAAAATTTCGAAACACTTGAGGTATCTTCGCCTTGACGGTTTTAATGTGAAAACTTTACCTGAATCAACAAGCTCTCTTCATAGCTTGCAGACACTAAGCCTCAGATATTGTGGCAATCTTCGAATGTTACCCAAAGGTACGAAGAACTTGAAAAATCTTAGGTACTTGGACATCAGAGATTGCCATGCACTAACTTCCATGCCTGTTGCATTGGGACAGTTGTCTTTTTTGCGCAAGCTTAGCATGTTCATTGTGGGAAAGGAAGAAGGTTGCGGCATTGATGAGTTGAAAGAGTTGGCCCTTGAGGGGGAGTTGAGCATCAAAGGACTTCACAACGTGAAGAGTTCGATGGAAGCTAAAAATGCAAATTTGATAAAGAAGCACAATTTAAGATCACTTAGCTTATCTTGGCGAATAAACCGCAACGAGAACTCTCCTCATCAAAATGATGAAGAGGTTCTTAGTGCTCTCCAACCTCATTCAAACTTGAAGAAGTTATGCATAATTGATTACCAAGGTTTGACGTTGCCATATTGGATGATGGATCTGCTTCTACCAAACCTTGTTGAAATCTCACTAGGAAACTGTGAAAGATGCCATCAGCTACCACCTCTAGGGAAATTGCGCTTCCTTAAGGTCCTTAATATTTGGGGAATGGGTGCCCTGAAGTATATTGACAACAACTTCTATGGTGATATGGAAAGTTCTTTTCCATCACTCGAGGTTCTCGGAATACGTGAGGCGCCATGTTTGGAGGAATGGACAACAGTGTATGGTACAGAACATTTTCCTGTCCTGAGTTCATTAACTATTTATTCTTGTCCTAAGTTGGTTAAACTGCCATTGCTTCAATCTCTAAAAGATCTACATATTGGAGGAACTAATGTTACTTTGCTCACACCTTTGATTATGAATGCCACGGTTCTTACCTCTCTCGAGATTAGTGACTTCACTGAGTTACCGGACGGACTATTGCAAAATCAAAAGCAACTTGATCGGTTGTCTGTTCTTTGTTGTAGTCTAAAGTCTTCATCCGATCTGCTGGATAATCTATCCTCCCTTAAATACTTGGATATTCAAGCTTGCTCAATTGAAAGCTTGCCTGCAGGACTACAAAACCTCAGCTCTTTAAAAACTTTGCATTTAAATTGTTGTAACAGCCTTGTATCCCTTCCGGTAAATGGATTGCAAGACTTATCTTCCTTATCTTCACTACAGATTCAAAATTGTAAGGCATTAGCCTCTTTATCTGAGGGTGTGGGATATCTGACTTCACTCCAAGACTTTCTTATTAATGGATGTCCAGAGTTAACCTCATTGCCAAGGAGTATCCAACACCTCTCTTCTCTTCGATATCTGCGGATTTGGCATTGTAGGGATTTAATTTCTCTCCCAGATGAGATACAACACCTCACCTTGCTTTCAGAATTGGAGATAAAGCATTGCTATAATTTGATGTCATTGCCTCAAGGGGTACGTAACCTCACTGCGCTGCAAAAGCTAACGATCAATGGATGCCCCCATCTGCAAAGACGGTGTAAGAAATTGAGAGGAGAGGATTGGCCGAACATAGCCCACATTCCGTCCATTGAAATCTTTAACAAGGTGATTCTCTACTTTTGAAATTTAATTTTAAATAACAATATTCTTAATTCTAATCACATTCAAGATCATTGTGAATAAGGATCTCTACATCTACAATATCATTCATTCATATCTGTTATTAATAGTTCTCATTTGATGAATTTCTGATATGATGTCTAAATACATTTTCAGCGTTGGTGAGTGACGACTTTCGTTAAATTCGAGGACCTATTTTGCAATTTGAAAAAAAATGACAACATTGCATTAAACTCACAGACGAATTCTATTCCCCATAAGAGCAGGTAAGAATAAGTAGATGACAAATAATTTTAGCTTCTAACTTCTTAAGCTCATCACACATAACTTTGTTAAACTCTATTATGTATTTGTGTAAAGGCATCATGTTGGTGGCTTCGTTGGTATTGGGATTTTGATGTGCGAAGTTTATGCGTGGTTTTGTAATGAATTGATATTAATTTTAGTTGGTCGGATATGTATTATTTGTAATTTGTATTGTAGTTCTATGTATTTTATTTTTATTATTTAATCTATATATTTTCTCAAGTTTAATAATTTAATCATTGTCATGATAAAAATTTTATATTTTTCACAATTTCACTTTTACAATACTTTATGCATATTTTATCATCTCGTAACACATTCGTTAAATTTTTATCATAGTTTCCTTATTCATGTATTAAATTGTTTCACATTTAAAATTTTGTACATTTTTCAATTTAGTCTAATTTATTTTTCACCATATAAGCACTTTAATAAAATAATTCATTATAAAATTTAACATAATGAAGATTTATTATTTACTATAATTTCATCATAATATCACTATGTTAATAATTCACTACTTATCATAAATTTTAAATATATGTTTTTTT
Source organism: Gossypium arboreum (assembly GCF_025698485.1). NCBI lineage: Eukaryota > Viridiplantae > Streptophyta > Magnoliopsida > Malvales > Malvaceae > Gossypium > Gossypium arboreum. The sequence continues at coordinate 142,250,027 of NC_069075.1, forward strand.
CGCATTGAAAATAATTTTATAAAATATTTTCAAAAATCTGTCAAACAACAAAAATGTTTTACTTAAATTCAGTAAATACCAGAAAAAATATGAACTTTTTCAGAAAACTAATTCACATAAAAATTAGCTTATACTATATTTGAAATTCACTTCTAGGACCCTTTGGGTGGTATTCTTTTGTCAATTGCATTACACAATCCATGTGGTGGATGCTATAATGCACTTAATGATGAAAATTTGACTTGAACTTCTAACAATTAAAATGAATAAAATTTTAACAAGAAAAAAATTAATTTCCTCTTCAATCTAACATAATAAAAAGAATGAAATACAATTTAATCTTATAGATTTTATTTCATAAATTTTGACGTTTTAAAACTGTTCTATAAAAAAACTACACCTTAAAAAATAAGAGAATAAAAATTTCAATTAATATAAGCTGTACCAATAAAAAATTATACATTTACCACTTTAATTATCTAATAATTTAAATGAAAACTTTTACTATTTTCCAGCATCAAACATCAGTTAAAAAGTTTTTATTGACACTTGGTCCTACACGCATATGCATTATTTTCTTGACACTTGGTCCTACAAGCATATGCATTATTTTCAATGCTTTCTACTTTCTTTCATTTTTTCCACATGCGATTGTCAAGAGTTTGGTTCATATTCATGCAAGGTGGAGTCAATCCAATCCATTGTTAACCCTAACTGGAAACAGTAGCTTTTCTTTGTTTACTCATTCAGGCTGATCCAAATTTATGTGAAATTGTTTCTTTCTTTGTCTTTGAATATCCATAGTTAGTTACCAATTGCTACTTTCCTGGTTGTGAAATTTTAAGAGACAGAGGACATGGCAGAGGTATTTCTTTCACCCCTTGTCGGTACCATGTTGGACGTCTTGAAGTCGGGGTCCTTGGAAGGGCTGGAACTTGCTGGGAGCCTCAAAACAGAAGTTGAGAGTCTTCAAAGTACTCTTACTACAATCCAAGCTGTGCTCCAAGATGCAGAGGAGAAGCAATGGAAGAGTAAAGCTATCAAGGACTGGCTTGGGAAGCTTAAACAAGTAGCTTACGGTCTAGAAGTTGTGCTTGATGATTTCAACACTGAAGCTCTAAGGCGTAGCCTGCATACGGATGCAAGAAGCCAGGTAACCAGCTTCTTTTCTTCGCGGAATCCGCTCTTGTTTCGCTTAGATATGGCACGTAAGTTTAAGAATGTAAGGGTGAAATTAGATGCCATTGCTGGGGAGAAAAGTAAGTTCCACTTGAGAGAGGATGTGGGAGAAGCTGAAATTGAACGGAATGAGGATAGGCAAACCAGCTCCCTTGTGACAGAACCGGAAGTACTTGGCAGAGCTGATGAGAAGGAAAAGATAGTTAGTATGTTACTTAGTAATGTGAGTCACCATGATGACCTCTCTGTTTATGCAATATGCGGAATGGGGGGTCTTGGTAAGACAACAATTGCTCAATTGGTTTACAATGACAAAAATGTGGCCAAAGTCTTCGATTTGAGAGGTTGGGTGTGTGTATCTGATGATTTTGATATAAAAAGGTTGACTAAAGCGATTTTGGAATCCTTTGGAGGGAAGTCGGGTGATATCCAAGAGCTAGATCCCCTGCAGCGGTGTTTAGTAGAGAAGCTTGTTGGGAAACGGTTTTTGCTCGTACTAGATGATGTGTGGAATGAGCACCATGACAAGTGGGATAGATTGAAACAAGCTCTGCAGTGTGGACGGAAAGGAAGTACAGTGATTGTCACTTCTCGACTCGAGAAAGTTGCTCTTATGATGGCTACAACTCCTTTCTATCCCTTGGGATGTCTGTCGGATGATGATTCTTGGTCTTTGTTCAAGCAAAGAGCCTTTGGGATGGGAATGAATGGAAGCAACGCGAACCTGGAAACCATTGGCAGGCTAATAGTGCAGAGATGTGGAGGGGTACCATTGGCAATTAAGACCATTGGAAGCATATTGCGTTTTAGAAGTCAAGAAAGTGAATGGTTACGTGTCAAAGATAGTGAGATATGGGATTTGGAAGATGAGGGAAGCAGAATCTTATCTGTGCTGAGGCTAAGTTATGAACATCTTCCACCGTATATGAGACAATGTTTTTCATTTTGCTCGATATTTCCCAAAGATTTTGTCATGAAAAAGGACGTGCTTATAGGACTATGGATGGCAAATGGATTTATTCCTTCTCGAGGAGCATTGGATTTGCATGATATGGGTTGTGAAATATTCTCTGAATTAACTTGGAGGTCCTTTTTTCAAGAAATCAAAGAGGATGTTGATGGAACTGTTACATGTAAAATGCATGATCTTATCCATGATCTTGCAACATCGATTATGGGACAAGAGTGCTGTGTGATTGATGCAAATGAGGGGTCACAAATTCCAAAAACTGCTCGTCACTTGTTTGTTCGTAATTGCAGTCCATCGACAAGCATTATGGGCTTAACGACATTGCAACCGCTGCAATCTTTGATCCTACGTGGCTATGGCATTAACGTCTCTAATCTTTCCCGTTTCATCAGTAAACAAAAGTATCTCAAGGTGTTGGATGTGGATTTTAATTTTAGCAATATTGCATTTAAAAGTTCGAAAACACTTGAGGTATCTTCGCCTTAACGATTCTCCTTTGAAAACTTTACCTGAATCAACAAGCTCTCTTCATAACTTGCAGACACTAAGCCTCAAAGATGGTCACAATCTTAAAAAGTTACCCAAAGGTACGAAGAACTTGAAAAATCTTAGGCACTTGGACATCAGAGGTTGCAGTGCACTAACTTCCACACCTGTTGCATTGGGACAATTGTCTTTTTTACGCAAGCTTAGCGTGTTCATTGTGGGAAAAGAAGATGGTTGCGGCATTGATGAGTTGAAAGAGTTGTCCCTTGAGAGGGAATTGAGCATCAAAGGACTTCACAACGTGAAGAGTTTGACGGAAGCTAAAAATGCAAATTTGATAAGGAAGCACAATTTAAGATCACTTAGCTTATCTTGGCGAGTAAACCGCAACGAGAACCCTTGTCATCAAAATGATGAAGAGGTTTTTAGTGCTCTCCAACCTCATTCAAACTTGAAGAAGTTATGTATAATTGATTACCAAGGTTTGATGTTTCCATATTGGATGATGGATCTGCTTCTACCAAACCTTGTTGAAATCTCACTAGAAAACTGTGAAAGATGCCATCAGCTACCACCTCTAGGGAAATTGCGCTTCCTTAAGGTCCTTAATATTTGGGGAATGGGTGCCCTGAAGTATATTGACAACAACTTCTATGGTGATATGGAAAGTTCTTTTCCATCACTCGAGGTTCTCGGAATACATGAGGCGCCATGTTTGGAGGAATGGACAACAGTGTATGGTACAGAACATTTTCCTGTCCTGAGTTCATTAACTATCTATTCTTGTCCTAAGTTGGTTAAACTGCCAATGCTTCAATCTCTAAAAGAGCTACATATTGGAGGAACTAATGTTAATTTACTCACACCTTTGATTATGAATGCCACGGTTCTTACCTCTCTCAAGATTAGTGGCTTCACTGAGTTACCGGACGGACTATTGCAAAATCAAAAGCAGCTAGGTTTTCTGTTCTTTCTTGTAGTCTAAAGTCTTCATCCGATCTTCTGGATAATCTATCCTCCCTTAAATACTTGGATATTGAAGGTCCCTCAATTGAAAGCTTGCCTGCAGGACTACAAAACCTCAGCTCTTTAGAAACTTTGAGTTTACTTAATTGTAGCAGCCTTGTATCCCTTCCGGTAAATGGATTGCAAGGCTTATCTTCCTTGTGTTCACTGTGGGTTCAACATTGTAAGACATTAGTCTCTATATCTGAGGGGGTGTGATACCTGACTTCACTCCAAGACTTACTTATTAATGAATGTCCAGAGTTAACCTCATTGCCAAGGAGTATCCAACACCTCTCTTCTCTTCGACGTCTACAGATTAGGTGTTGTAGGGGTTTAATTTCTCTCCCAGATGAGATACAACACCTCACCTTGCTTACGGAATTGACCATAATAAATTGCTCTAATTTGATGTCATTGCCCCAAGGGGTTCATAACCTCACTACGCTACAAGCGCTAAGGATCTATGGATGCCCCCATCTGCAAAGACGGTGTAAGAAAGTGAGAGGAGAAGATTGGCCCAACATAGCCCACATTCCATTCATTGAAATCCTTAACTAGGTGATTCTTTACTTGAATTTTAATTTTAAATAAGAATATTCTTAGTTTGAATCACACTCGAGAGTTATGTAAAATTTGTGAATAAGGATCTTTACATCTGCGGTATCATTCATCCATATATGTTATTAATAGTTTTCATTTGATGAATCTGGGATATAATTGTCTAAATACATTTTCAGGCAAAGAAACATTGGTGAGTGAGGAATTTTGTTAAATTCGAGGATCTATTCTGCAATTTCAAAAAGAAACATTGCATTAAGTTCATAGACCAGTTCTGTCCCCCATAAGAGCAGGTAAGAATAAATAGATGGCAAATAATTTTAGCTTCTAACTTCTTATGCTCATCACACATAACTTTGTTAAACCCTATTATGTATCTGTGCATAGGCATGCTGTTGGTGGCTTTGTTGGCAAAGGTTGAGCTGTTGGGGTTTTGATTAATGTTCCGGATGGCGTTGTTTTGTCAATTACATTACACAAATTTCATGTAGTGGAAGCTATTTTAAATATTCTTAATAATAAAAATTTGACTCGACAGTTAAAATGAATAAATTTCTAACAAAAAGAAAATCAATTTATTTATTGATCTAACGTAATAAAGAGGACAAAATATAATCTAATTCATAGTATATATGCCTTAATAATGGTAGTTTTACCCTGTTTAAGTAACAATAGAGTGAGGATCAAAATTCCTCACATGAAATGCAAGAGAAATGTTCATAAGCACAACCAATCAAGAACAAAATATGCATTATCAAAAGGGGTTCTTCTACAATTTAGAAATTTTGTAAAAGAAAAAAAAAAACCATCAGCAAATGTTACTGAGAAGAAAAGATTTTCTGCAAACCAACCATGAAAGCGATGTATATATATCCCTAGTTTTCCATCCACTTAACGTTTGGAAAACTGTGGAGCTTTACGAGCCTTCTTGAGATCAACTTTCTTCCTCTCCACCACCCTTGAATCTTAGGTCAAAAGTCCTTTCTTCAACGGGCTCCTATGATCGGCACTCACCTTCAGCAATGCACGAGCAATGCCGAGTGAGATTGCCTGTGCCAGTCCCGAAAGCCCACCTCTGTGAGCTTTCATGAATTATATAAATTAAATTTATATTATATATACTGATGAGACTTTGATACTACAGGCAATAGCCACGAAATCAGAAAATCTTTATACATCAAAAATAAATTGTTGTAATTTTTACGATGGTAAAAATATAATTTCACTATTTTAATAGCTTATATCTTTATAATTTTAAAGAATTAAATCAAATTTTTATGTTATAAGGGCTAAAATATAATTTTATTTTTATTAATTTAAAATTTTAAAAATTTTAAAGGATGTAAATAAACTTTTTAAGGAGTTAATTTATTTTGATTTAAAATTTTGTGTCAAATAATTTTAGTTTACCTTATATTTTTCAAATATTAATTTTATTTTATTTTACAATCCTTGATTTTAATTATAATAGATAAGGATATGTATTATTTATAACTTGTTTTTGTACCTTAATATTTTTTATTATTGGACTTTTTTAATTAAATTAGGTTAAATCACATCAAGATTATTAAATTATTAGTAAATTTATGTTTTGATCACTATTTAAAAATGTAAAAAAATCATTACAGAATTTTTTCAAAGTTTTTATCTAATTCACTAAGTTGTTAAATTTTTTTTAAGAAGTCTGTTAGTCAGCTTCAAGCATTAATTGAACGACCAATATGATGGATTAGTACCAGGGACGTAGTCAGGGGACGTAGTCAGGGGGACTGGCATGGGCCCTGCCCCCTTAAAATGTAAAATTGTATTTTAGGCCTTTAAAATTTTTTAAAAATTTTAAATTAGTAAAAGTAAAATTGTACTTTGACCCCCTAAAATTATAAAAATTTGATTTAATCCTTTACAAATTATAAAGAGATAAATTATAAAAAATTAAAATTTCATCCGGCCTCCCTAAAAAAAATTCTAGCTTCGCCCTTGATTAGTACACATTAATAAGTAAAGAAATATACCTTAAGTTCATATCGATTTAACAATTAATGTCAAAAATTAGAAAATAAAACTGCATGGATTTTGATTCGCAAATCTTTAAAGTTTTAAACAGAGTAAGAACTTTCAATTAGCGTAGACTATATTAACAAAAAAGATAATGCGATAACAACTTTAATAACCTAATAATTTAAATAAAAATTTTTAAATAATTGAATAATATTCTTTAGCATTTCTTTCTATTTTCTTCGTAGCTGGTCCTACAGGCATATGCAGTATTTTGGATGCATACGCATATGCGTTTGGTATGAGTAAGTGTATTTCTTTCCTTGGAATTGCAAGGAAAGTGCAATGTAATTCTTGACACTTTGTCCTACACGCATGTGCATTATTTTCAATGCTTTCTACTTTCTTTCCTTTTTTTCCACATAATTTATTGCCATAATAAAAAGTTTGGTTCATATGCATACAAGGTCAAGTCAATCCAATCCATTGTTAACCCTAACTGGAAAACAGTAGCTTTTCTTTGTTTACTCATTCAGGCTGATCCAAATTTATTTGAAATTGTTTCTTTCTTTGTCTTTGTGAAAAAAAAAATAGAATAAAATAAATAAAAATAAAGAACACATAAATTTTACGTTGAAACCCTTTCGGAAAAAAACCACGAGGAGGAGAAGAAAATTCACTATGTCGAAAAATTTTTACTCAAATACAAGAGGAATAGACTATGTCTATTTATAGGCTTGCAAAGCCATATTCTAGTAGGATTGAAACACCTTATCTAATCAATATAAAATAGATGGAGTTTAATAAGGTTTAAAACCTTATTCTAAAATAAAATAAAAGAAGTCTAGTTCTATATGGATTTTACTTTTATTTTATTTTCCATCGTATTTTATTTAAATAAGAATTTGGGTCACTTAATTCTAACAATCTCCACCTTGACACAAATTCTCAATGAACAAGTTCTTCATCGCGAACTTTCAATAAACAAGTTCTTTACCTCTTCCAAAAAACCCTTAAGGGTTTAACTTCAACAATGAACACCAACCAAGTCTAAGCAATGCTCAAACTTGGTTATAGGAAGTGACTTAGTCATCATATCTGCAGGATTTTCATGAGTGCTAATTTTGCTCACAACAATATCACCACGAGCAATAATATCACGAACAAAATGATACCGAATATCAATGTGTTTTGTTCTCTCATGAAACATTTGATCTTTTGTAAGAAAGATGGCACTGATTGTCACAAAATCTTGTCTTGATTTGAAGGTCTTCATTGAGTTCACTAAATAGTTCCTTCAACCAAATAGCTTCTTTACAAGCCTCGAGAATCGCCATGTACTCAGCTTCAGTGGTAGACAAAGCGTATGTAGTTTGCAAAGTGGCTTTCCAACTAATTGCACAACCTCCGATTGTAAAGACGTAACTTGTGAGAGATCTTCTTCTATCAAGGTCTCCAGCAAAATCAGCATCAACATACCCTATAACTCCATCTTTAGTTCTTCCAAAGCGTAAGCAAACATTAGTAGTGCCTCGTAAGTATCTTAAAATCCATCGAATCGCTTTCCGGTGTTCTTTACCGAGGATTCGCCATGTATCGCTAAGCTGACCGATCGCATATGATAAATCGGACGTGAACAAACCATAGCATACATGAGAGATCCTCTTGCACTAGAGTATGGAACATGTGACATGTACTCAATCTCATTATCGATTGAGGAGATAAGGCCGATGAAAGTCGAAATGGGTGCTAAAGGAGTACTAACAAAGCTTAGCACTCTGCATATTGAACCCGCAAAGAACTTTCTCAATGTACCCTTCCGACTTAGGTACAATTTACTTGCTTTTCTATCTCGAGAATCTCCATACCAAGTATCTTCTTTCTTTGGTCCTAAATCTTTCATCTCAAATTCTTCACTTAGTTGGGCTTTAACCTTTCTTATCTCTCTTTTATCTTTTCGCTATCAACATGTCATCAACATAAAGAAGTAGATACACAAAAGAACCATCACATTTTTCTTAAAGTAGACACAACTGTCAAAACTACTTCTTTTGAAATCATGAGAAGTCATAAAGGAATCAAACCTCTTGTACCCTTGTCTTGGTGATTGTTTCAAACCGTAAAGGGACTTTTTCACAAGCAAACATAGTCCTCTTTTTTCGAGACTATAAAACCCTCGGTTGTTGCATGTAAATATCTTCCTCAAGTTCTCCATGCAAAATGCAGTTTTACATCTAACTGCTCAAGCTCCAAATCATGCATGGCAACAATACCAAGCAAAGCTCGAATCGAACTATGCTTAACAACCTGGAGAGAACACATCTGTGAAGTCCACTCGGAATTTGATTGTAACCCTTTGCAACAAGCCTTGCTTTATATCGGGTTCTTCAACTCCTGAGTCCTTCTTTCTTTTAAACACCCATTTACAACGAATGCCTTTTTACCTTTAGGAAGTTTTACAAGATCCCATGTTACATTTTTGTGGAGTGATTCCATCTCCTCTTGCATAGCAAACATCCACTTTTCCGAGTCTTCACACTAATCGCCTCGGAATAATTAAATGGCTCTTGATTCGCATCTATATCTTCACCACATTTAAAGCATAAGCAACTAGATCAACCTCGGCATACTTCTTTGGAGGTTTAATTTCTCTTCTTGTCCTGTTTTTGGCGATAGAGTATTGCGGTGAAGAAGCAACTCTATTCTCAATTTTTGTCTTGGCTTGAGGAGTTGATTACGATTGTCGATGCTCCACCGCTTTTGGTTTTCTTTATTGGAAGAGTCTTTAAGAGATAAGTTAGGTAGCATAGCGGTTTCATCAAAAACAACATCTCTGCTAATCACAACTTTTCTATTTTCAGGACACCATAACTTATAGCCTTTTACACCACTTTATAACCAAGAAAACGCATTTAATGGATCTCGGTTCCAATTTTCCATTATCAACATGAGCATACGCAGACACCCAAAAATCTTTAAATCGGAATAATTAGCGGGATTACCGGACCATACCTCTTGTGGAGTCTTTTCTCAATGGCAAGCGGATGGAGATCGGTTGATCAAAAACATGCGATGAGAGGTCGCTTACGCCCAAAATGACTTGGTAAGTTGGCATTTGACAACATACATCGAACCTTCTCCATGATCGCTCGTTCATCCGCTCGCAATGCCGTTTTTTGTGGAGTATGATGAACGTCAAGTGTCTCATGATCCTTCGACTTGCACAATCTATTAAACTCATCGAGCGAACTCTAAGCCATTATGCATGCGGAGGTATTTTATCTGTTTTCCGTCTGTTTTTCAATCATAATTTTCCAAGACTTAAATGTGGAAAACACATCGCTTTTACGCTTGGGAAGAACGCCCAAACTTTTTCGGAAAAATCATCAATAAAAGTTAGCATATAATTAGCTCCACCTCTCGAAGGCACTCGGACGGCCCCACAGATCGAATGGATATACTCCAACGTTTCCTTCGTGTTATGGATTCCTCTAGTGAATCGAACTCTCTTTGCTTCCCAAAACACGGTGCTCACGAAATTCGGTTTGCAAATTCCTTGCCCATTAAGAAGTCCTCTTTGCTTAATTTCGCCATGCCATTCTCACTCATATGCCCTAGGCGCATATGCCAAAGTTTAGTAATATCATCATCTGACAAGGAAGAGGAAGCGACAGCTGCATCACCAGTAACAGTAGAACCCTGTAAAACATATAACTTGGCAATCTTTCTTTGCCCTTTCATCACAACAAGGGACCCTTTGGAAATCTTTAAAACCCCACTTTCAGTTGTGTATCTGTACCCTTTTGAATCAAGAGTACTCAACGAAATTAAATTTCTTTTCAATTCTGGAACATGCCGCACGTCACTAAGTGTTCTGACAACTCCATCAAACATCTTAACTTTAATTGTTCCAACACCTGCGATTTTACATGAAGCATTATTTCCCATCAAAACAACACCTTCAGATACTGTTTCATAAGTTGTAAACCAATCCCGATTGGGACTCATGTGGAAGGTGCAGCCTGAATCAAGTATCCACTCCTCGCCACTTTAGAATCATTGATGAAGCAACTAGAAGTTCACCATCGCTGTAGTCTTCTACAACATCACTTCACCGAATTTTTCATTTGTTTTTCCTTTTGATTCGCAGACCTCCCTTTTAATCTTATTTTGTAGCTTATAGCACTCAGATTTAATGTGCCCTTTCTTCTTGCAGAAGTTGCAAGTTTTACCTCTGTTTGAAGATTTCGATCTACCCTTAGATTTACCACGAGGATTCCGTTCCTGTGTTCTACCACGATCATCATCAACATTCCGGTCTTGTCTCCCACGAACAATGAGACCCTCTCCCTGAGAGTTGGGTTTAACCACAAGATGCTTCATCTTATCATACGAGGTTAAAGAATCATAAACCTCATCAACTGTGAGAGACTCGCGGCTATATAAAATCGTGTCTCTAAAGGTTGAATAAGGCAGGGCAACGAACAAAGTAGAATCAACCCTAGATCTTCCTTATCATCTTGAACCTCCATGGCCTCCAAGTTTGAGAGAATTTCTTTAAACACTTTGTTAAGTGTTCGGTACTGACGCACCTTCCTCCAAACGATGAGCATAAAGACGCCGCTTCATATGCAACTTGCTTGTTAGAGTTTTCGACATACATATTTGTTCTAGCCTCTTCCATAATGCGTGGCGGTTTTCTCTTTCATCACATCCCGCAAAATTTCGTTGGACAAATGCGAGATGTAATTGTGTTAATGCCTTTCGATCCTTACGCTTCTTCTCTTCATCATTAATGTCGAATGCATCTTATCTATCCCTAGCGGGGCATCCTCTAGATCCATCTGCAAGAAGCGCTTGCATCTTAATTTGCCACAACGCAAATCGGTGTTGCGATCCAACAGTGAATTTCATACTTCAAAGACGCCATTACCGTGATCGAGATGAATAACCCGGAAGCTCGATACCAATTTGTGAAAAAAAATAAAATAAAATAAATAAAAATAAAGAACACATAAATTTTACGTGGAAACCCTTTCGGAAAAAACCACAGGCAGAGGAGAAGAAAATTCACTATGTCAAAAATTTTTACTCAAATACAAGAGGAATAGACTATGTCATTTATAGGCTTGCAAAGCCATATTCTAGTAGGATTGAAACACCTTATCCTAATCAATATAAAATAGATGGAGTTTAATAAGGTTTAAAAACCTTATTCTAAAATAAAATAAAAGAAGTCTAGTTCTATATGGATTTTACTTTTATTTTATTTTCCATCGTATTTTATTTAAATAAGAATTTGGGTCACTTAATTCTAACAGTCTTTGAATATACATAGTTGGTTCCTTAGTTACCAATTGCTACTTTCCTGGTTGTGAAATTTTAAGAGAGAGAGGACATGGCGGAGGTATTTCTTTCACCCCTTGAAGGTACAATGTTGGACAGCTTGAAGTCGTGGTCCTTGAAAGGGCCGGAACTTGCTGGGAGCCTCAAAACAGAAGTTGAGAGTCTTGAAAGTACTCTTACTACAATCCAAGCTGTGCTCCAAGATGCAGAGGAGAAGCAATGGAAGAGTGAAGCTATCAAGAACTCTAGAAGTTGTGCTTGATGATTTCAACACCGAAGCTCTAAGTCGTAGCCTGCATACGGATGCCAGAAGCCAGGTGACCACCTTCTTTTCTTTGCGGAATCCTCTCTTGTTTCGCTTAGACATGGCACGTAAGTTTAAGAATGTAAGGGTGAAATTAGATGCCATTGCTGGGGAGAAAAGTAAGTTCCACTTGAGAGAGGGTGTGGGAGAAGCTGAAATTAAACGGAATGAGGATAAGCAAACCAGCTCCCTTGTGAAAGAATCGGAAGTACTTGGTAGAGCTGATGAGAAGGAAAGGATAGTTAGTATGATACTTAGTAATGTGAGTCACCATGATGACCTCTCTATTTATGCAATATGCGGAATGGGGGGTCTTGGTAAGACAACAATTGCTCAATTGGTTTACAATGACGAAAATGTGGCCAAAGTTACGCATTCAAACTTGAAGAAGTTACGCATAATTGGTTACCAAGGTTTGATGTTTCCATATTGGATGATGGATCTGCTTCTACCAAACCTTGTTGAAATCTCACTAGAAAACTGTGAATTAGTGCTCTGAAGTATATTGACGACGCCTTCTATGGTGATATGGAAAGTTCTTTTCCATCACTTGAGGTTCTCAGCATATGCGGGGCGCCATGTTTGGAGGAATGGACAACGGTGAATGGTAGAGAACATTTTTCTCCTGAGTTCATTAACTATCGGTTCTTGTCCTAAGTTGGTTAAACTGCCAATGCTTCAATCTCTAAAAGAGCTACATATTGGAGGAACTAATGTTAATTTACTCACACCTTTGATTATGAATGCCACTGTTCTTACCTCTCTTCGGATTAGTGACTTCAATGAGTTACCGGGTGGACTACTGCAAAGTCAAAAGCAACTTGATAGGTTGTCTGTTCTTTCTTGTAGTCTAAAGTCTTCATCCGATCTGCTGGATAATCTAGCCTCCCTCAAATACTTGGATATTGAAGGTCCCTCAATTGAAAGCTTGCCTGCAGGACTACAAAACCTCAGCTCTTTAAAAACTTTGCATTTAAATTGTTGTGACAGCCTTGTATCCCTTCCGGTAAATGGATTGCAAGCCTTATCTTCCTTATCTTCACTACAGATTCAAAATTGCAAGACATTAGCCTCTTTATCTGAGGGTGTGGGATATCTGACTTCACTCCAAGACTTACTTGTTAATGGATGTCCAGAGTTAACCTCATTGCCAAGGAGTATTCAACACCTCTCTTCTCTTCAATATCTGCGGATTTGGTTTTGTGGAGGTTTAATTTCTCTCCCAGATGAGATACAACACCTCACCTTGCTTTCACTATTGGACATAAAGAGTTGCTCTAATTTGATGTCATTGCCCCAAGGGGTACGTAACCTCAATGCTCTGGAAACACTAAGAATCAGAGGATGCCCCCACCTGAAAAGACGGTGTAAGAAAGTGAGAGGAGAGGATTGACCCAACATAGCCCACATTTCGTCCATTGAAATCTTTAACCACGTGATTCTCTACTTTTGAATTTTAATTTTAATCATATTCAAGAATTATGTAAAAAGGATTTGACATTTACATTTTTGTGAATAAGGATCTCTACATCTGCAGTATCATTTCATTCATATCTATTATTAATAGTTTTCATTTGATGAATTTATGATATGACTGTCTAAATACATTTTCAGGTTTGGTGAGCGACGACTTTTGTTAAATTCGAGGATCTATTTTGCAATTTGAAGAAAAATGACAACATTGCATTAATTTTAGCTTCTAACTTCTTATGGTCATCACACATAACTTTGTTAAACTCTATTATGTATCTGTGCATAGGCATGTTGTTGGTGGCTTTGTTGGCAAAAGTTGAGCTGTTGGGGTTTTAGTGTGCGAAGTTTGAGTCGCACTATATGTGGTTTCCTTTATAGATTGTTTTAGGCTCAAGTTTCGTTATATGTGAATATTAATTAATGGCCCTTTGGATGGTATTGTTTTTTCAATTACATTACACAAATTTCATGTAGGGAAAGCTATTTTAAATGCACTTAATGATGAAATTTTGACTCGACAGTTGAAATGAATACATTTTTAACAAAAAGAAAATAAATTTACTTATTAATCTAACCTAATAAAGAGGATAAAATGCAATCTAATTCATAGTACATATGCCTCAATGGTACTTTTACCCTTTTTAAGTAACAATAGACTGAGGATCAACATTCCTCACATGAAATGCAAGAGAAATGTTAAGCACAACCAATCAAGAACAAGATTTGCATTATCAAAAGGGGTTCTTCTACAATTTAGAAATTTTGTAAAAAAAATTCATCAGCAAATGTTACAGAGAAGAAAAGATTTTCTACAAACCAACCATGAAAGCAACGTATATATATCCCCAGTTTTGCATCCACTTAACGTTTGGAAAACTGTGGAGCTTTACGAGCCTTTTTGAGACCAACTTTCTTCCTCTCCACCACCCTTGAATTTCTAGTCAAAAGTCTTTTCTTTAACGAGCTCCTATGATTGGCACTTACCTTCAGCAATGCACGAGCAATGCCGAGTGAGATTGCCTGTGCCTGTCCCGAAAGCCCACCTCCATGAACTTTCATGAATTGTATAAATTAAATTTATATTATATAAACTGATGAGACTTTGATACTACAGGCAGCAGCCACGAAATCAGAAAATTTTTCTAAGTGGAATTAAATTTAAATTGTAATTTTTACGATAATAAAAATGTAATTCTATCATTTTAATAGCTTACATCTTTATAACTTTTAAAGAATCAAATCAAATTTTTATGTTATAAGGATTTAAAATATAATTTTACTTATATTAATTTAAAATTTTAAAAATTTTAAAAGATTTAAATAAAAAAATTTATTTTAAGGAGAGCTGCCCCTGCCAACCCCTAAATTTTGCCACTAACAGGAAGAAATAAGAGTACTGGAAATCAAGTGCAAGTTGTTTTTAAATTTATTTTGATTTAAAATTTTGTGTCAAATAATTTCAGTTTACCTTATATTTTTCAAATATTAATGTTATTTTATTTTATAATCCTTGATTTTAATTATAATAGATAAGGATATGTATTATTTATAACTTGTTTTTGTACCTTAATATTTTTATTATTGGACTTTTGTTGAATCAAATTAGGTTAAATTACACCAAGATCATTAAACTATTAGTATATTTAAGTTCTGATCACTATTTAAAATGTAATGACCCAAAATTCACGGGCACCGGAAAAGTGAATTATAGGGCCTCCGTCTTAGTGAAATAAGTTAGAAAATAATTATTAAAAATATTTATGAGTCTAGTGGTGTGTCTAATTAGGATTTTATTAGGTGAATTTAGCTTAATTTAGAGTAAGTAATAAAAGAATTAAATTGAATAAAGGATAAAAGTTTAATTATAAAGCAATAAAAATAAAAAGGATTAAAATGGCAATTAAGCCATTGACTACAAATGAGGCTGGCATATTGGTGAAATAAAATCAAAGATTTTTTAGGTTTTATATATTATAATGATTATTATTATGGTTTTATATTAAATTATTATAATTATTAATTAATATTATGGTTTTATATTAGATTATTATTATTAGCATTATTATTAAATAAATTAAATAGTAGATAATTGTATGGTAATAAAATATACATGTGTAAAAATTACATTGGTACATTTGTAATTTAAATACTTAATTATTTATAATTTAAGTAAAAAGATATTTGTTAAATAAATAATTAAATTATTAAAATTATGAGATTTTTGTTTGAGAAACAAATTAAATAATGACAATAGTAATAAAATTATTGGTACAAATGTAAAAATAAATATGTATCCAATTGTAATATTAGTATTTGTTATTAAAATAGATATTTATTAAATTAATTAAATATAAAATATAACATAAAAGAAATAAAACAAATGAAACGAAAAGAAGAAAAAAAAAGGAAAGAAAGTTACAGAGAGCATTCGAAACAGGGAAAGAAAAGAAAAAAGAAAGAAAAAGGAAAATAGGGTTTTGAAGCTTGGAGATAATTTGGTAAGTCAATTAAGTCTTTTTTAGTTAATTTTGATGTTTTAGAAGCTTTAAAACAAGATTTTGATGAAATTAAGTTGATAGTTCAAGAGTTCATATGTTTCCAAATATGGTTCATGTTGGACAAATTATGGAATTAGGGATTTAATTGAATGAATTCTAAGTTAGAATTGATTAAGGGATTAAATTGTAAACTAGGCGATAAGTTTTATGTTGTAGGGACTAAATTGAAGAAATTTCGAAATTAGGGAAATATGCTGGAAATTTTATAGTTAAATATAAGTTTAGACAAAATTTGAATAGAAAAAGAGAGTGAATTAGATTAAGAAAATAATTAAGTTTAGTTAGGATTAAATTGGGAATAAGGTGGGAATTGTTTAGAAATTTAATTATTTATTATAATTAATGCTGTAAATAATAGTGTAAATTACTATTATTTTCGTAGCCAACAAAGAACCTGAAGCATCAACATCGAAAGGAAAGGAGAAAGTCATCGAGGACTAAAACGGGAGAATAACGGTGTGTATTACTATAATTCGAATTTTAATTATTATTGATTGCTGAATTTTTAATTGTTATGTATGGTAAGTAAGACTTGAGGTAAGTATGTGAAATTGATATGAATATTGAGTGAAAATGAAAGTGATGCAAATTGAATCAAATTGAATAGAATAAGTGAATTATGGAATATGTGATTATTTGAAAAGTGTATTGATTGAAAAATGAATGGTGATTTGAATTGTGAATTGAAAGTGATATAGAATTGAGAAAGTGAATTGAATACCCTACTAACTAGTCAGGCTGAGTCGGATATAGTTGGCATGCCATAGAATTAGAAGTGTTCAGGGTGTCACTATATTTCTTCGGATAGATTCGATGAGGTACTAGGTACCAACTTTACTTCGGCTAGGCTGATGAGACACTGGGTGTCAATTATTACTTCGAACTATCCGATGAGGCATTAGGTGCCATATTGGTATGTTTGGTTGGATCCGTGTATCCGCCAAAGTCCGAGTTACGTTAATAGGGTGAAAAATTGAAATGTGAATTTAAGGCATTGAAATGAGAAAAAGAAATTGAATTATGAATAGAAATTGGAATTGTGATAGAAAGAGAAAAGTATGAGCTAAATGTTCATAAGTGGTTTAAATTCAAGTTTGTGAAAAATACATTGATTAACGAATAATTAAATTGAATTGTTATTATGAAATGATGAAAATAAAAATAAAAATAAAGTATGAATTAGTATTTAAGAAATTAATTGTTATGTATTTTAATATTTATATTTTTATTATTGATGATATATTTTGAATTATGGTAATACCACTGAGTATATCCATACTCAACGTCATTTGTTGTTTCGTCTTGTGATTAGTAGAAGTCAATTGTCTTGGCTCAGCATCCAGAACATTTCCGACTCCAACACAAATTTGGTGATGTATATTTTTCTTTTGGGTAAAGGTGGCATGTACATAGGTGTTGTTTAGTCACTTGAATATGTATATTACTTTGGGTAGTGAAAGATGAATTATAAGATTTAGATGGTTAAATGAAATGGTAAGGAAAGTATATGATATTTTGATACATGAACATTAAGTTGTTAAATGAATGAAGTTTTTAATCAATTTAGAATGATGCTATGATAGTTATTAAGTTAAAAATTATGTTAATGACATAAATATTAGTTATATGAATGTGAAACATTGGTGTTGGTTGTTTTGGTTTGAATTTGCAGGGGGTTTTAGGTAAAAATAAGCAGAAATGCTGCCGAAATTTTTATAAAAAAAAAAATTCCGGAATACTCGAACAAGTCCCGTTCTACTTTTAATACGTGTTTAAACTTCAATAGTCCAATATAGGGACTTAATTATTATATTATACTATGAAAGTTATATTAATTGTAAATTATTCGTAAGTTGTCTGATATGTCCGGTAATGCCTCATAACCTCGTTCCGGCGACGGTTTAGGGGTAGGGGGTGTTACATAAAAAATGTGAGAAAAATCATTACAGAATTTTTCCAAAGTTTTTATTTAATTCAATATGTTATTAAGTTTTTTTAAGAAGTCTGGTTAGCAAGCTTCAAACATTAATTGAACGACCAAAATGATGGATTAATACACATCAATGAGTAAAGAAATACACCTTAAATTTATGTTGATCTAACGATCAATGTCAAAAATTAGAAAATAAAGCTGCATGAATTTTGATTCGCAAATCTTTGAAGTTTTAAAGGGAATGAGAACTTTCAATTAGTGTAGACTGTACTAACAAAAAAGATGATACGATAACAACTTTAATAACCTAATAATTTAAATAAAAACTTTTAAATAATTGAATAATATTCTTTAGCATTTCTTTTTATTTTATTCATAGCTGGTCCTACACGCATATGCATTATTTTCAATGCATACGCATATGCATTTGGTATGATTAAGTGTCAGTTCTGCATTGCTTTTCAAAAGCACTTCTGACTCTAAAAGCACTTCTGGAAGAAAAGCTGTATAGAACAAGCTGTTTTTGGCTGAAACATTTATCTTTTCAGAAGTGCTTTCCAAAAACACTTCTGAAAAGGAGAAGCTAAAATTTTTAGCTTTTCCTCTCTCAAAAGCACTTTTAGTGCTTAATTACTTTTTCACTCCTCTAATAACATAGTACTTTCCCTTTTTTTTGTTGGTACTTAATTATAAATATATTAAAATCATTAATTAAAAATAAAAAATATTTTTAAAATACTAATAACAAATATTTAATAGTTATATTTAAATATTTAAAATATAGTTTATATATTCTAATTAAATTTTATAAATAATTAATATTTATTGCTTTAAAATATTTAAAATTTATATTTTATATATTAAAATATTAATAAGAAGTTATAATAAGTTTTTATATTCTTACTAAAATATAATAATATTAACTAATTTAAATATTATTTAAATTCATATTTGTTACTTTATAATAACATATCTAAAATAACTATTATATTTTTAAAAATATTTTTGACAATAATACTAAACACTTAAATTTTAAATTAAATCTTTTAAAAATATTTATTAAAAATACTTTTTCACAACACTATCAAAAAAAAATCTTTTGAGGGCATTATTTGCCGTAAGAGTTTTCTTTCCTTGGAATTGCAAGAAAAGTGCAAGAATTGCAAGGAAAGTGCAATGTAATTCTTGACACTTGGTCCTACACGCATGTGCATTATTTTCAATGCTTTCTACTTTCTTTCCTTTTTTTTCCACATAATTTATTGCCATAATAAAAAGTTTGGTTCATATGCAGACAAGGTCAAGTCAATCCAATCCATTGTTAGCCCTAACTGGAAACAGTAGTTTTTCTTTGTTTACTCATTCAGGCTGATCCAAATTTAAGTGACATTGTTTCTTTCTTTGTCTTTGAATATACCCATAGTTGGTTCCTTAGTTACCAATTGCTACTTTGCTGGCTGTGAAATTTTAAGAGAGATTGGACATGGCAGAGGTAGTTCTTTCACCCCTTGTCGGTACCATCTTGGACAGCTTGAAGTCGTGGTCCTTGAAAGAGCTGGAACTTGCTGGAAGCCTCAAAACAGAAGTTGCGAGTCTTGAAAGTACGCTTACTACAATCCAAGCTGTGCTCCAAGATGCAGAGGAGAAGCAATGGAAGAGTGAAGCTATCAAGAACTGGCTTGGGAAGCTCAAACAAGCAGCTTACGATCTAGAAGTTGTGCTTGATGATTTCAACACCGAAGCTCTAAGGCGTAGCCTGCATACGGATGCAAGAAGCCAGGTAACCACCTTCTTTTCTTTGCGGAACCCGCTCTTGTTTCGCTTAGATATGGCACGTAAGTTTAAGAATGTAAGGGAGAAATTAGATGCCATTGCTGGGGAGAAAAGTAAGTTCCACTTGAGAGAGGATGTGGGAGAAGCTGAAATTGAACGGAATGAGGATAGGCAAACCAGCTCCCTTGTGAAAGAATCGGAAGTACTTGGTAGAGCTGATGAGAAGGAAAGGATAGTTAGTATGATACTTAGTAATGTGAGTCACCATGATGACCTCTCTGTTTATGCAATATGCGGAATGGGGGGTCTTGGTAAGACAACAATTGCTCAATTGGTTTACAATGACGAAAATGTGGCCAAAGTCTTCGATTTGAGAGGTTGGGTGTGTGTATCTGATGATTTTGATATAAAAAGGTTGACTAAAGCGATTGTGGAATCCTTTGGAGGGAAGTCGGGTGATGTCCAAGAGCTAGATCCCCTGCAGCGGTGTTTAGTAGAGAAGCTTGTTGGGAAACGGTTTTTGCTCGTACTAGATGATGTGTGGAATGAGTACCATGACAAGTGGGATAGATTGAAACAAGCTCTACAGTGTGGACAGAAAGGAAGTACAGTGATTGTCACTACTCGACTCGAGAAAGTTGCTCTTATGATGGCTACAACTCCTTTCTATCGCTTGGGATGTTTGTCGGATGATGATTCTTGGTCTTTGTTCAAGCAAAGAGCCTTTGGGATAGGAATGAATGGAAGCAACGCGAACCTGGAAACCATTGGCAGGCGAATAGTGCAGAGATGTGGAGGGGTACCATTGGCAATTAAGGCCATAGGAAGCATCTTGCGTTTTAGAAGTCAAGAAAGTGAATGGTTACGTGTCAAAGATAGTGAGATATGGGATTTGGAAGATGAGGGAAGCAGAATCTTAGCTGCGTTGAGGCTAAGTTATGAACATCTTCCACCGTATATGAGACAATGTTTTTCATTTTGCTCGATATTTCCCAAAGATTTTCTCATGATAAAGGACGAGCTTATAGGACTATGGATGGCAAATGGATTTATTCCTTCTCGAGGAGCATTGGATTTGCATGATACGGGTTGTGAAATATTCTCTGAATTAACTCGGAGGTCCTTTTTTCAAGAAATCAAAGAGAATATCGATGGAACTGTTACATGTAAAATGCATGATCTCATCCATGATCTTGCAACATCGGTTATGAGACAAGAGTGCTGTGTGATTGAGGGAAATGAGGGGTCACAAATTCCAAAAACTGCTCGTCACTTGTTTGTTTATAATAGCAGTCCATCGACAAACGTTATGGACTTCAACACATTGCAACCGCTGCAATCTTTGATCCTACATGGCTATGACATTAACGTCTCTAATCTTTTCCGTTACATCAGTAAACAAAAGTATCTCAAGGTGTTGGATTTTGGTTTTAAATTTAGCAATATTGCATTTAAAAGTTCGAAACACTTGAGGTATCTATGCCTTCGCGGTGCTCATGTGAAAACTTTACCTGAATCAACAAGCTCTCTTCATAACTTGCAGACACTAAATCTCAAAGCTTGTCATGATCTTAAAATGTTACCCAAAGGTACGAAGCACTTGAAAAATCTTAGGTACTTGGACATCGGAGGTTGCCATGCACTAACTTCCATGCCTGTTGCATTGGGACAATTGTCTTTTTTGCGCAAGCTTAGCATGTTCATTGTGGGAAAGGAAGAAGGTTGCGGCATTGATGAGTTGGAAGAGTTGGCCCTAGAGGGGGAATTAAGCATCAAAGGACTTCACAACGTGAAGAGTTCGATGGAAGCTAAAAAGGCAAATTTGATAAAGAAGCACAATTTAAGATCTCTTAGCTTATCTTGGCGAATAAACCGCAACGAGAACTCTCATCATCAAAATGATGAAGAGATTCTTAGTGCTCTCCAACCTCATTCAAACTTGAAGAAGTTATGCATAAATGATTACCAAGGTTTGATGTTTCCGTATTGGATGATGGATCTGCTTCTACCAAACCTTGTTGAAATCTCACTAGAAAACTGTGACAGATGCCATCAGCTACCAGCTCTAGGGAAATTGCGCTTCCTTAAGGTCCTTAATATTTGTAGAATTACTGCTCTGAAGTATATTGACGACACCTTCTATGGTGACATGGAAAGTTCTTTTCCATCACTCGAGGTTCTCAGCATACGTAAGGCGCTATGTTTGGAGGAATGGACAACAGTGAATGGTAGAGAACATTTTCCTCTCCTGAGTTCATTAACTATCAATGATTGTCCTAAGTTGGTTAAACTGCCAATGATTCAATCTCTAAAAGAGCTACATATTGGAGGAATTAATGTTACTTTACTCGCAGCTTTGATTATGAATGCCACTGTTCAATCTCTAAAGCCTTCATCCGATCTGCTGGATAATCTATCCTCCCTTAAATACTTGGCTATTTGTTGTCGCTCAATTGAAAGCTTGCCTGCAGGACTACAAAACCTCAGCTCTTTAGAAACTTTAGATTTAGATTGTGACAGCCTTGTATCCCTTCCGGTAAATGGATTGCAAGGCTTATCTTCCTTGTCTTCACTGTATATTATAAGTGGTAAATCATTAGCCTCTTTATCTGAGGGGCTGCAATATCTGACTTCACTCCAAGACTTATTTATTAATGGATGTCCAAAGTTAACCTCATTGCCAAGGAGTATTCAACACCTATCTTCTCTTCGATATCTGAGGATTTATAATTGTAGTGGTTTAATTTCTCTCCCAGATGAGATACAACACCTCACCTTGCTTTCACAATTGCATATAAAGAGATGCTCTAATTTGAAGTCGTTGCCCCAGGGGATACGTAACCTCACTGCACTGCAAACGCTATCGATCAGCGGATGTCCCCATCTGCAAAGACGGTGTGAAAAAGGGAGTGGAGATGATTGGCCCAACATAGCCCACATTCCGTCCATTCAAATAGGTGATTCACTACTTTTGAATTTTAATTTTAAATAAGAATATTCTTAATTCTAGTCACATTCAAGAATTATGTAAAAAGGATTTGACCATTACAATTTTGTGAGTAAGGATCTGTACATCTGCAGTTTTATTCATATCTGTTATTATTAGTTTTCATTTGATGAATTTATAATATGATTGTCTAAATACATTTTCAGGCAAAGAAACATTGGTGAGTGATGGATTTTGTTAAACTCGAGGATCTATTCTGCAATTTGAAGAAAAAATAGAACATTGCATTAAGTTAACAAACCAATTCTATCCCCCACAAGAGTGAGTAAGAATAAATAGATGGCAAATAATTTTAGCTTCTAACTTCTTATGCTCATCACACGTAACTTTCTTAAACTCTATTATGTATCTATGTACAGGGATGTTATTGGTGGCTTCGTTGGTAAAGGTTGATGTGCTGAGAGTCTGATGTGCCAAGTTTGAGTCGCATCATACGTGGTTTCTTTTTTAAATTGTGTCAATCTTAAGTTTCATTATATGTGAGTCTTATCTAGATTTATTCTAGTCTAGATTTGAATATGTTCAGTTTTTGATCCGTTATGTTTTATATTGAATTGATTTTAATTTTGGTCCTACACGCATATCATAGTACTCTAATTTGATGACATTGCCCCTAGGGGTACGTAACCTCACTGCGCTGCAAACGGTAAGGATTAGTGTATGCCCGTCTGCAAAGACGGTGTAAGAAACTGAGAGGAGAGAATTGGCCCAACATAGCCCACATTCCGTCTATTCTAATTCATATCTGTTATTAATAGTTCTCATTTGATGAATGAGTGACGACTTTTGTTAAATTCGAGGACCTATTTTGCAATTTGAAGAAAAAAGACTACAATGCTTAGGAACGTTGTTGGTGGCTTCGTTGGTAGTGGGATTTTGATGTGCCAAGTTTATGCATGGTTTTGTATTGAATTGAATATTAATTTTAGTTGGTCGGGTATGTATTATTTGTAATTTGTATTATAGTTTTATGTATTTCATTTTATTATTTAATCCATATATTTTCTCAAGTTTAATAATTTAGTCATTATCATGATAAAAATTTCATATTTTTCATAATTTCACTTTTATAATACTTTATGCATATTTCATTATCTCGTAACATATTGGTTAAATTTTTATCATAATTTCCTTATTCACATATTAAATTATTTCATACTTAAACTTTTGTATGTTTTTCAAATTAGTCCCTATTGCTATATAATTTATTTTTCACCATATAAGCACTTTAATAAAACAATTCATCATAATATTTTATTTCATATAAAAATTTCAGACATATCTCTTTTCTTATTTCAATTATAAATTTCACAGTTTATAATTTATAATTTCATCTTAATATCACTTCACTACTTTTCATAATTCTCAAATGCATGTTTTTCATTGAAAACAATTTTATGAAATATTTTTAAAAATTTATCAAACAACAAAAAATATTTTACTTAAGTTCATCTAAATACCAAAAACTAATAATTTTTTCAGAAAAATAATTCACATAACTATTTCTAAAATTCACATCTAGTACCCTTTGAATGGTATTCTTTTGTCAATTGCATTACACAAAGTCCATGCAGTGAAAGCTATAAATGCACTTAATGATGAAAATTTGACTCGAGCTTATAGATTTTAACAATTGAAATGAACAAAATTTTAACAAAAAAAAACCAATTTCCCCTTTGATCTAATGTAGTAAAAAGAACGAAATACAATTTGACCTCATAGTATAGATACCTCAATGGTACATTCACCCTTAAGTAACAATAGAATAAGGATCAACATTCCTCACATGAAATGCAAGAGAAATATTCATATTCACAACCAATCAAGAACACGATCTACATTATCAAAAAGGGTTCTTCTTCAATTTAGAATTTTGTAAAAAAAAATCATCAGCAAATGTTACTGAGAAGAAAAGATTTTCCACAAAACCAACCATAAAAGCAATGTATATATCTCCCCACTTTTCCATCCCATCCACTTAACGTTTGGAAAATTGTGGAGCTTTACGAGCATTCTTGAGACCAACTTTCTTCCTCTCCACCACCCTTGAATCTCTGGTCAAAAGTCCTTCTTTCTTCAACGGACTCCTATGATCAGCAATGCACGAGCAATGCCGAGTGAGATTGCCTGTGCCTGTCCCGAAAGCCCACCTCCGTGAGCTTTCACGAATACATCATAACTCTTTTCATACCCCAATGTCACCAATGAAACTTTCATGTACTGCAACCATAATGGGTTCCCTTGAAGATACTCCTCAACCAAAAATTTCAAAGCATTATATGGAAATTGCTAATCATACTTCTTAGCTTGTCTTTGGGTCTTACATTTTTTCTTCTAAAACTTGAATTAGCCTAACAAACATATTATCAAACAGCTGAAAGGCAACTATCTTTCTTCCCAAAACTTAAATTGGCATATTAGCCTAAACAAACATATGCGTAAATATCAAATTTATATATGAACTTTGATATGATTTGTAATGTCGTACATGAATGTAACACCCCTTACCCGTATTCCGAGCCTAGAATAGGGTACGAGGCATTACCAAATTTAATATGATCAATCATGTAAAAAAATCAGTCATAAAATTTTTTTCTAAATTAAAAACTTTCATACATATGTTTAACGTCCCTTATATGGGCCTACGGGGCCCAAAACATACATTCAGGGTGGTTCGGGACCAAACAGTAAACATATGAAACTTTTGCAACACTTAGAAAATTTTCACACTTTAGAGAGTCACACGCTCGTGTTTTCAACCCGTGTAACTCTCTGTTTATAACTTCATCACCCTTGTCAGTCGTACACTTCATATAAATAACAAGAAATGTGTATGGGCTTAATTCTCATTCAATTTCTCATATATATACACAATTTCACGTTATGTAATCATACAACATATATCAGCCATATCTCTGTAATCTAAATATATTTTCATAACAACTTATCTTGATTTCAAACTATTTCATATTTAAGCTTAAATAACCAAAGTATTTAAAATATCATCTTTATGCAAATAGTACATATGAGGTATATAATTCTATAATTATGAATAAACACATTTATCAAACATTTTCCATATTCATATATCAATGTCTCATGTCTCCATATATCAATAACAGTCATTTTCATGAATTCCGAGTTCAATTTCATAATTATTTGTCTCGTGTTCAATTTATTCCATATCAAAATTTTATTCATTAAAATATTTGAATTATCAATACATATGGACAGTACATTCAAGATGAACAATTATATAATCACAAATGAATTCATTTATCAACCAAGTTCTATACTCGTATCTTATCAACTCGTACTTCATTGTATCACATAATTCCATGTAACACTTGCCAAACTTTGTCAAATTAGTGAACGCCTTACGGAATTAAGTATTTCGTTTTCTCGATCCCATAGTTCAACTATGGTCTTACACATCTTCACATAATGATACCATAGCCCGGCTATGGTCTTACACATATTCATATATCGATGCCATAGCCCAGCTATGGTCTTATACGAATCACATATCTCACTGATGCCATATCCCAGATATGGTCTTATATAGTAGCATATATCACACCGATGCCATATCCCAGATATGGTCTTATACGGAAATCACTTGTCACTTGTCACTTGTAGCCGAAGCTACCACTATTCACTGATCAGGTAGCCGGAGCTACCATTTTTCACTGATCAGGTAGCCGAAGCTACCACTTTTCACTGATCAGGTAGCTGAAGCTTCCACTTTTCACTTGTCATTTGTCATTGATCAGATAAGTGTAGCCGAAACTCTCACTTATCACTTGTTGCCATGGTCCAACCATGGTCTTTTCCTTCAATTCATCTTGTCACTGAACTGAAATGCTCAATTTGATCATTTATTCAATTTTCATGCTTTTACATTATTCACGATTTTATCATCAATACATATGAAATAACACATCATGAAATTCATAAAATTAACAAATAATCACTAAAATTTAGCCATATAAACTCACAAGTTCAATTTTTGTATTATAACGATAATCATAATTTCATAATAAATATACCAAATAAAACATTATATCATTTCTAATCCAACACTTACCGATTATAATCGGGCATGTGATCAATTTATACACGAGTCATTCATATATTTTTACTCCTCCTCCTCTCCATCCACATCCCTGGTATAAATAACACACTTGTAAGTAACCTTATCCATAATTTTCACTAATTACTTATGTGAATATTCAGACTATCCACCCGTGTCGTAGTCACTAAATTATTTATATCTAGAGCTACGGAACTCAAAATTTAGATCCACTAATTTTACCTAAAACTAGATTCACATATCTTCTTACCATAAAAATTTCATAATTTTTGGTTGGGCCAATTAATACAGTTTATTCATTGAAGTCTCCCCTGTTCTGCTGTCTGACAGTTCCGACCTTTCTTCACTAAAAATTAATTATCTTCTCGTACAAGATTCGAATGATGTCCTAGTTTGTTTCTCTTAAAAATAGACTCATTCAGGATTCTAAACATATAAATTTAAGCCTCTAATTATCTTTATCCAATTTTTTATGATTTTCCAAATTCAGAACAGGGGAACCCGAAATCATTCTGACCTTGTCTCACAAAAGTTATTGTATCTCATGATTTACAATTCCATTGCTTACATAATTTCTTTTATAAGAAACTAGACTTAATAAGCTTTAATTTCATATTTTATTCATCCTCTAATTCAATTTCTACAATTTTTTGTGATTTTTCAAAGTTAAACTACTGCTACTGCCCAAAACAGTTTTAGTGCAAAATGTTGATTTCCATTTTACCCCAAATTTCACAATTCATACAATTCAGTCCTTACTCAATTAACTCCTTAATTAAGATAATTTTCTCAATTAATACTTTTTTCTAGACATTATAAGTTATTTCATAACTATTGAAATTCATAATTTCCACATAAAACTCTAACTTCAAACTCTTTTACAATTAGGTCCCAAACATTCACTTTCTATTCAATTCTTTCAATAAAATCAGAATATAAACAATTTAAAGCTCTAATTCCATGCCAAATAATCATATACTTCCAGTACTCATCCATAACAACTTCAAAAATTAGACATGAAATCAAAAGCTAATGAAATAGTAAGTTGGACCCAATTGTAAAAGCCCAAAAACATAAAAATTTCAAGGATAAAGTAAGAATTAAACTTACATGAAGCTAGATTATGAAAAACAGCTTGAACCCTCCTCCATGGCTGTTTTTCAGCTGATGAATATGAAGAGAAATGAAGAGAATTCTAGATATTCCAATTTAGTCCCATTTTTGTTTAGCCAATTTTGTTAATTTTCCAATTTTGCCCTTACTTCACCCATTTCCTGATTTTTCTCAGCTATTGCCGCCCAAAATATCTCATTTGGGCTTATTTTCACTTTAGGTCCTTCCTCATTTGACAATTGAGCTATTTAATCCTTTTAGCAACTTTTACACCCTTTTCAATTTAGTCCTTTCTATTTAATTAACCACCCAAACGTCAAAATTTTCTGATTAAATTTTATTACTACCTCACCAACACTCCATAAATATTTCTAAAAATATTTATGACTCGATTTATGAAGTCGAGGTCTCGATACCTCATTCTCGACCTAATTTACCTAATTAATTCTTTTAAATCACCAAATTCACTAATTCAAAAATGTTTTTATATTCACATTTGACTCATAGGTATTAATTTATTAAATTTTCAACTCACCCGTCAGATTTAGTGATCTCAAATCTCTATTCCCGATACCACTAAAAATTAGGCTGTTACAATGAAAATTTAATGATTCAATTTTACAAATCATTAACAACATTAACATCATTTTAAGTTATATTGCATGCAAACAATTATATTAATCCAATACGAAAATAAATATATGTATTTATTTCTTTAAATGTAAACAATAAAATCAAATTCAAATTCAAATTTCATATGTATAATTACACCAAATTAAAATTCATGTATTGAATTACATATTAGACCAAACTTCACTTTATCCGCACAAATATATTATCAAACATCCAAAAGACAACTAAATTATTAGCAGATTTACGTTTCAGTCACTATTTTAAAAAGTTATAAAATCATCACTGAATTATTCGAAAATTTTAATTCGAAACATCTTATTTAAGTTACTGAGCTGTGAAGTTTTTTTAAGAAGTCCGGTTAGTGAGCTTCAAGCATCGATTCAACGATCATATAGTGAATTAATACACATCGACGAGTAGAAAAACATATCTTAGATTCAAATTTATCAACTACTTTATTGAGAGATATAATAACTTAAAAATTTTTCAAAATAATCACCACGCTTTAACAAAATATAAATTTAAGGGCAAAATTAAAAAAAAAAATGTTCAATTCCAAAACTAGTATAGACTAAAAAGAAAATTCAAATACTAAATCGAATCTAATTACGAAGTTTGGTAACCAAAAAATTACATCTAAGAAAAAGATATGGTGAGAAAAGGTGATGGCCGGTGGCCGGTCTTTTTCTATGACCAATTTGGTTGTATTGTGGTCCCAAAAATGTCAGTGCTTATCGGTTTTTTTTTTTCTTCGTTTTCTTACTAGAAAACAAGCTTTAAATTATGGGATTTTTTTTTCAGAAATAATTGTTAAATTTCTGTCCGTTATTTTCTCATCCCATTATTTTTTTTTAATTTATAAATCATATATATATATATATATATGGAGAATCTTTCATGAATTATATAAATTAAATTTATATTTATATACATTGATAAGACTTTGATACTAGTTGCAAAAATGAGGGCCTTGAAATAGGGGTGAGTATTTGATTAAGTCGAGTCGAATCGAGTCAAAAAATTATGACTTAGTCGAGTTGACGAATCATATTTTAACAACCGAACTCAATATGAATTTTTTTAATCGGATCAAATCGAGTTAAATAATTTCGAGTCAAGTTAACGAATCTTATTATTTATACTCAATGTTGCATTTACATGAACCGATTATTTAACTAGTAAACGAAGTACAAAATTATTTAACTACATAAACAATATAATGGTTTTACCTTTTAAATTAATGAGTAAACATTTATCAAAACAACGTAGTTTTGTCTTTTAACTCAATAGTTTTGACTTTTAACTTTATAAAAGGTAAACATTTATCAAAACGGCGTAGTTTTACTTTTTCTTATTTGGATTTTCGGATAATTCAAATTGTGTAATTTATATTCGAGTTAAACCGAAAAATTTAATTTTTTTATTCGAGTTGATTCAAATAACGTGACTAACTCAAATAACTCGAACTATTTAATTCAAAATTTGAAAAATTTATCGAGTTATTTTAATAGAATTGGATTTTGCTCACCCGTACCTTGAAAATCAAGTGCAAGTTGTTTTTAGATTTAATTTTGTTGAAAATTTTCGGTCCAATTATTTTAGTTTGATTTTGGATATTTTTCAAATATTAATTTGATTTTGTTTTATAATTCTTTATTTTAATTATAATAGATACGGATATGTATTATTTATAATTTTAAAGAATTAAATTAAAATTTTATGTTATATGAGGCTAAAGTGTAATTTTACTTTTATTAATTTAAAATTTTAAAAACTTTAAAGCACGTAAATAAAAAATTTTCATTTGAAGGAAACCAGCCCTTGTCAACCCCCTAATTTTGCCTCTAATGAGAAGAAATGAGGGTACAGGAAATCAAGTGCAAGTTGTTTTTAAATTGATTTAAAATTTTGTGTCAAATAATTTTAGTTTACCTTATATTTTTCAAATATTAATTTGATATGATTTTATAATCCTTGATTTTAATTATAATAGATAAGGATATGTATTATTTATAACTTGTTTTGTACCTTAATATTTTTTATTATTGGATTTTTAAATTAAATTAGGTTAAATCACACCAAGATCATTAAACTATTAGCAAATTTAATTTTTTATCACTATTTAAAAATGTGAAAACAATTATTACAGAATTTTTGAAAGTTTTTATTTAATTCATTAAGTTAAATTTTTTTAGAAAATCTAGTTAGTGAGCTTCAAGCATTGATTGAACAACCAATATGATAAATTAGTACACATCAATGAGTAAAGAAATACACCTTAAATTTATGTCGATCTAACGATCAGTGTTAAAAATTAAAAAATAAAGTTGAATGAATTTTGATTCGTAAATCTTTAAATTTTTAAAGAGAATAAGAACTTTCAATTAGTGTAGACTGTACTAACAAAAAAAGATGATATGATAACAACTTTAATAACCTAATAATTAAAATAAAAAACTTTTAAATAATTGAATAATATTCTTTAGCATTTCTTTCTATTGTCTTCGCGGCTGGTCCTACACGCATGTGTATTATTTTCAATGCATACGCATATGCATTTGGTATGATTAAGTGTACATTATTTCTTTCCTTGGAATTGCAAGGAAAGTGCAATGTAATTCTTGACACTTGGTCCTACACTCCTGCACACATCTGCATTATTTTCAATGCTTTCTACTTTCTTTCCCTTTTTCCACATAATTTATTGCCATAATAAAAAGTTTGGTTCATATGCATACAAGGTCAAGTCAGTCCAATCCATTGTTAACCCTAACTGGAAACAGTAGCTTTTCTTTGTTTACTCATTCAGGCTGATCCAAATTTATGTGAAATTGTTTCTTTCTTTGTCTTTGAATATACCCATAGTTGGTTCCTTAGTTACCAATTGCTACTTTGCTGGCTGTGAAATTTTAAGAGAGATTGGACATGGCAGAGGTTTTTCTTTCACCCATTGTCGGTACCATGTTGGACAGCCTGAATTCGTGGTCCTTGAAAGGGCTGGAACTTGCTGGGAGCCCCAAAACAGAAGTTGAGAGTCTTGAAAGTACTCTTACTACAATCCAAGCTGTGCTCCAAGATGCAGAGGAGAAACAATGGAAGAGTGAAGCTATCAAGAACTGGCTTGGGAAGCTCAAACAAGCAGCTTACGATTTAGAAGTTGTGCTTGATGATTTCAACACCGAAGCTCTAAGGCGTAGCCTGCATGCGGATGCAAGAAGCCAGGTAACCACCTTCTTTTCTTTGCGGAATCCGCTCTTGTTTCGCTTAGATATGGCACGTAAGTTTAAGAATGTAAGGGTGAAATTAGATGCCATTGCTGGGGAGAAAAGTAAGTTCCACTTGAGAGAGGGTGTGGGAGAAGCTGAAATTGAGCGGAATGAGGATAGGCAAACCAGCTCCCTTGTGAAAGAATCGGAAGTAGTTGGCAGAGCTGATGAGAAGAAAAAGATAGTTAGTTTGTTACTTGGTAATGTGAGTCACCATGATGACCTCTCTGTTTATGCAATATGCGGAATGGGGGGTCTTGGTAAGACAACAATTGCTCAATTGGTTTACAACGACGAAAATGTGGCCAAAGTCTTCGATTTGAGAGGTTGGGTGTGTGTATCAGATGATTTTGATATAAAAAGTTTGACTAAAGCGATTGTGGAATCCTTTGGAGGGAACTCGTGTGGTATCCAAGAGCTAGATTCCCTGCAGCGGTGTTTAGCAGAGAAGCTTGTTGGGAAACGGTTTTTGCTCGTACTAGATGATGTGTGGAATAAGAACCATGAAAAGTGGGATAGATTGAAACAAGCTCTACAGTGTGGACTGAAAGGAAGTACAGTGATTGTCACTACTCGAGACGAGGACATTGCTGTCATGATGGCTACAACTCCTTTCTGTCGCCTGGGTTGTTTGTCGGATCATGAGTCTTGGTCTTTGTTCAAGCAAAGAGCCTTTGGGATGGAAAAGAACGGAAGCAACGCCAACCTGGAAACCATTGGGAGGCAAATAGTGCAGAGATGTGGAGGGGTACCATTGGCAATTAAGGCCATAGGAAGCAGATTGCGTTTTAGAAGTCAAGAAAGTGAATGGTTACGTGTCAAAGATAGTGAGATATGGGATTTGGAAGATGAGAGAAGTAGAATCTTAGCTGCGTTGAGGCTAAGTTATGAACATCTTCCACCGTATATGAGACAATGTTTTTCATTTTGCTCGATATTTCCCAAAGATTTTGTCATGACAAAGGACGAGCTTATAGGACTATGGATGGCAAATGGATTTATTCCTTCTCGAGGAGCATTGGATTTGCATGATATGGGTTGTGAAATATTCTCTGAATTAACTTGGAGGTCCTTTTTTCAAGAAATCGATGAGGATATCGATGGAACTGTTACATGTAAAATGCATGATCTCATCCATGATCTTGCAACATTGATTATGGGACAAGAGTGCTGTGTGATTGAGCCAAATGAGGGGTCACAAATTCCAAAAACTGCTCGTCACTTGTTTGTTAATAATACCAGTCTATCGACAAGCGTTGTGGACTTAACCACATTGCAACCGCTGCAATCTTTGATCATGGGCAATGATTGCAGTAACCTCTCTAATCGTTCCCGTTTCTTCAGCAAACAAAAGTATCTCAAGGTGTTGGATTTGGGTTATAATTTTGGCAATATTTCATTTAAAATTTCGAAACACTTGAGGTATCTTCGCCTTCACCATTCTCCTTTGAAAACTTTACCTGAATCAACAGGCTCTCTTCATAACTTGCAGACACTAAGCCTCATAAATTGTTGGCGTCTTAAAAAGTTACCCGAAGGTACGAAGAACTTGAAAAATCTTAGGTACTTCGACATCAGACGTTGCTATGCACTAACTTCCACGCCTGTTGCATTGGGACAATTGTCTTTTTTACGCAAGCTTAGCATGTTCATTGTGGGAAAGGAAGATGGTTGCGGCATTGATGAGTTGAAAGAGTTGGCCCTAGAGGGGGAATTAAGCATCAAAGGACTTCACAACGTGAAGAGTTCGATGGAAGCTAAAAATGCAAATTTGATAAAGAAGCACAATTTAAAAGCACTTAGCTTATCTTGGCCAGTAAGCAGCAACTTATGTTCGCGTTTACGCAGCACAGAGAACTGTCATCATCAAAATGATGAAGAGATTCTTAGTGCTCTCCAACCTCATTTAAACTTGAAGACGTTACACATTGTTGGTTACCAAGGTTTGATGTTTCCATATTGGATGATGGATCTGCTTCTACCAAACCTTGTTGAAATCTCATTAGAAAACTGTCAAAGATACCATCAACTACCACCTCTAGGGAAATTGCGCTTCCTTAAGTTCCTTTATATTAGTGGAATGGGTGCTCTGAAGTATATTGACAAGAACTTCTATGGTGATATGGAAAGTTCTTTTCCATCACTCGAGGTTCTCAAAATACGTGAGGCGCCATGTTTGGAGGAATGGACAACAGTGAATGGCACAGAACATTTTCCTGTCCTGAGTTCATTAACTATCAATGATTGTCCTAAGTTGGTTAAAATGCCAATGATTCAATCTCTAAAAAAGCTAGATATTGGAGGAACTAATGTTAATTTTCTCACAGCTTTGATTATGAATGCCACTGTTCTTACCTCTCTTTGGATTCGTGACTTCAATGAGTTACCGGGTGGACTACTGCAAAATCAAAAGCAACTTGATTGGTTGTTTGTTCAGTCTTGTAGTCTAAAGTCTTCATCCGATCTGCTGGATAATCTATCCTCCCTTAAATACTTGCATATTCAAGTTCCCTCAATTGAAACCTTGCCTGCAGGACTACAAAACCTCAGCTCTTTGCGAGCTTTGCGTTTATCTGGTTGTAGCAGCCTTGTATCCCTTCCGGTAAATGGATTGCAGGGCTTATCTTCCTTGTCTTCACTGTATATCCAACATTGCGAGACATTAGCCTCTTTATCTGAGGGGGTGCGATATCTGACTTCACTCGAAGACTTACTTATTAATGGATGTCCAGAGTTAACATCATTGCCAAGGAGTATCCAACACCTCTCTTCTCTTCGAAATTTGATGATTTGGGATTGTAGGGGTTTAATTTCTCTCCCAGATGAGATACAACACCTCACCTTGCTTTCAAAACTGGAGATAAAGCATTGCTCTAATTTGAAGTCATTGCCCCAAGGGGTACGTAACCTCAATGCTCTGGAAACACTAAGCATCAAAGAATGCCCCCACCTGAAAAGACGGTGTAAGAGAGTGAGTGGAGAGGATTGGCCCAATATAGCCCACATTCCGTTCATTCAAATCGATAAGCAGGTGATTCTCTACTTTTGAATTTTAATTTTAAATAAGAATATTCTT
Organism: Gossypium arboreum; assembly: GCF_025698485.1. NCBI lineage: Eukaryota > Viridiplantae > Streptophyta > Magnoliopsida > Malvales > Malvaceae > Gossypium > Gossypium arboreum. The sequence continues at coordinate 142,284,798 of NC_069075.1, forward strand.
AATTTTAATCATATTCAAGAATTATGTAAAAAGGATTTGAGCATTACATTTTTGTGAATAAGGATGTCTACATCTGCAGAATCATTTCATTCATATCTATTATTAATAGTTTTCATTTGATGAATTTATGATATGATTGTCTAAATACACTTTCAGGTTTGGTGAGTGACGACTTCTGTTAAATTCGAGGATCTATTTTGCAATTTGAAGAAAAAAGACAACATTGCATTAAATTCGAAGACCCATTCTATCCCCCATAAGAGCAGGTAAGAATAAATAGATGGCAAATAATTTTAGTTTCTAACTTCTTATGCTGATCACACGTAACTTTGTTAAACTCTATTATGTATATGTGCATAGGCATGTTATTGGTGGCTTCGTTCAGAAAGGTTGAGCTGTTGGGGCTTTGATGTGTTGAGTTTTGAGTCACACTATGTGTGGTTTCTTTTTTGGATTGTTCTCGGCTTAAGTTTCATTATATGTGAGTCTTATCCAAATTTATTCTAGTCTAGATTCGAATATGTCCTGATTTTCGATCTGCTGTGTTTTGTATTAAATTGATTTTGATTTTGATTTTAATTTTAATTAATCACATATGTATTATTTGTAATTTGTGTCATACTTCTACTTATAATTTTGGTAATTTTTAGATTAGTGGATATATTTATTAGAAGGTAAATAATTTTTAATGATACTAACATTGTTGATTTTATCACCTTTTTTAATATTTTAGATTTTTCGAATTCTTTTTGTGGTTTTCAAAATTGAATTTGGATTCCATTTATTATGTAAATGGTAAATGGTAAAAATAAGGTACATATATTATGAGCAAATTAGTAGAGAATTTTATATTCATTACAAAAATAGACATCTAATAAATTTATTAAAAATTTATCATAAATGTTAAATTTCTAAATAATTTGATGCTCAATTTATATTATTTTGAAATCCAAATCTATATTATAGAATCCTAGCTCCCAAATGCTATCACTTAAGGGCCTTTTGGATGGTATTATTTTGTCAATTACATTACACAAATTTCATGTAGTGGGAGCTATTTTAAATGCATTTAATGATGAAAATTTGACTCAACCATTGCAATGAATAAAATTTTTAACTAAAAAATTTATTTTATTCTTTGATCTAACGTAGTAAAAAAGACAAAATGTAATCTCAGATTGGTACTTTTACCCTTAAGTAACAATAGACTACGGATCAACATTCCTCACATGAAATGCAAGAGAAATGTTCATAAGCACAACCAATCAAGAACAAGATCTACATTATCAAAAGGGGTTCTTCTACAATTTAGAATTTTTGTAAAAAAAATTCATCAGCAAATGTTACTGATTTTCTACAAACCAACCATGAAAGTGATGTATATATATCCCCAGTTTTGCATCCATTTAACGTTTGGAAAACTGTGGAGCTTTACGAGCCTTCTTGAGACCAACTTTCTTCCTCTCCACCACCCTTGAATCTCTGGTCAAAAGTCCTCCTTTCTTCAACGGGCTCCTATGATTGGCACTCACCTTCAGCAATGCACGAGCAATGCCAAGTGAGATTGCCTGTGCCTGTCCCGAAAGCCCACCTCCATGAGCTTTCACGAATACATCGTAACTCGTTTCATACCCCAAAGTCACCAATGGAACTTTTATGTACTGCAACCATAATGGGTTCCCTTGAAGATACTCCTGAACCAAAAATTTCAAAGCATTATATGGCATTTGCTAATCATACTTCTTAGCCTGTCTTTGGGTCATATTTCTTTTCTTCTAAAACTTGAATTAGCCTATTAGGCTAAGACAAACATAAGGATAAATATCAAAAATCATACATAAGTTTGATCCAATCTATAAAGTCGGACATGAAAATTTAATTTGATTCAATTTTTAAAAATCTCTAACAACATTATCAAATTAGTTATATTGCATTTAAACAATTAATCCGATACGAAAATAAATGTACTTGTTCATTTCTTTAAATAAAAATAATTAAATCAAAATCAAAATTTATATATTCATATTAACTACAATTAAATGTAAACTTCATATTTATCCGCACAAAGATATTATCAAACATCTGAAAGACAACTAATTTGTCTTTGGGTCATTAATTTTTCTGCTAAAACTTGAATTAGTCTAACACAACATATTATCAAACATCTGAAAGGCAACTAATTTGACTTTGGGTCACTAATATTTCTTCTACAACTCGATTTGGCCCAACACAAACATTTTATCAAACATCTTAAAGACAGCTAATTTAACTGTTACAAAAACACCCAGAAACTGAATAGTTCAATTTTTTACCTTAGCGTCACGGTAATTGATAATGAACTTCCCAGTTCCTTCCTGAAGAACCACACGAGCAATGGCACATTTCCTTCGTCCCGTCCCTATAATAGTCTGAGCAGCAAACCCACCAGGGAGCCTAGACTTAACGAACTTCTTCAGGTTCTCAACCGGTTCAGTCTCAACCGGAGCAGCCACCGTAGCGGAAATTGAAAGGGAACGAGTGGGTTTAGAGGACAGGGAAATGTGCAAGTTTTTCGGTGGTTGGGCAATTGAGATACTGCTTGGATTCCGGGAAATCTGAGAGGAAAATGAAAGGGAAGAAAGGGATGATGTTAAGGAAGAAATTGAAAGAGCCATTTTTTATTTTGTGAAAGGGAAAATATGGATTTGTGATTAGCTAAAAACAGTAGCCTTTTTGTGATGGTGTTAAAGAGTGTAGCAGAGTTCAGCTGCGAGACTGGGAGAGGATAACGTACAAGGAATAGACGATAATGTCCTACGCATTTTACTTACTAAAACGTCATCGTATTATCTTGCACTTCCAAAGTCTTTTAGATAATCTCCTACATGTGCTCATACCTCGAATATATTAAAAATTATATAATATATTAAAATGACAAATATAATATATTACAAAATTAGAAAGTGGAATAGGTCAGTCCGGGCTCAAGCTTGAGCCTAACCCATATATTATAAATTATAATTTTTTATAGAATCAAAACTAAACTAACATAACGAATAAAGGTTGAAGGTTAAAGTCATTATTATGTCAACTTCAAAAGGTGCTATATCATGTTTTTGTTAGCTATTTATCAGCTAGTAATTGATCATTTTATAATTTTTTATATTTGAGTGATAAAAAAACACTTACCAATTGAGTAACTATTAATATAATTTACCATTTTATTTAATATACATCGAACTCATTATCACTTAACCCGTAAAACTAAAAATATTTAAGATGGTAAATTTAGTCTATACATCGCACCTAGTAAGCCTCCATCTTTATCAATAATAGAACCTTGGTACGATATTGCAAGTTAGATCAACTTACAAGCAAACCAAATGGATCATATATTTATTTTTGACAACACTTTCTATGGTTCAAACAAAAAGAAAAATTATGGTTCTCGTTGATGGTTTCAACTTTCAAACAATGTAGAGACTTCCAATTTCAATATATATATGACATAAATATATTTAAATTTTTCATTAAAAATTTCATATATTTAAAAGCATGAATAAAATATCATAAACAAGTAAAATTATCATGAAAGTATATGTTCTGCACTAAGAGTCAGATTACATTTTGCCCATTTTATTCAAAAAATAGACAAATTAGTCATTGTATATTAGATCAAAGAGCAAACGGATCTTTTACATATACGGCTAAAAATTGGCGTAACTGACGAAAGAACTAAATAGGTACAAGTGACTTATGTTAATATATAGGGATTGATTTTTAACAATTGAAATAAATAGAACTTTTAACAGAAATATGATTTAACGTAAATGAATTAACTTAGCTATTCTTTTAATAGAGGAAACAAAATGCAATTCGGATACTAGTTGCGACATAAATACTTCAAACAAAATCTTGAAGCCCCATCGACATTTTCTAGTTTAGCTAATCATTGCTCATAATACGATTAAATATGTTGTTCAATGGATGCATATCCTTGCAAGGGTTTGCTTGTTAGAAATGGCTAAACATTGTCGTTTTCAACTTTTATTATATAACCTTTAATATTGTCAAATTTCCCAAACCTAACTCGTAGACCAAAAAAGACAGTCCAATCATAGTTTTCCAATAAGATTTTATCATTTAACAGAAGATTTCAAACTATTTGACTTTTATCTTTGGGTTAATATATCATTTAGTACTTCATTTTAGTTTTAATATTTAATTTGATACTTAAGTTTTTTTTAATTCAATTTGATACTTAAGTTTGGCATCAATATTCAATTTGATATGGAAACTAAATAACATCATATGGCCTAATGAATATTTGATATGTGTTATAGAAAAAAAAAATACAAAAGCACTGTTAAGGGGTTGGTCTCTAGGCCAGTCTCGAACCCTCAATGAAAGTATTGTTCTCAGGGTGTTTATTCTCAATTTTAGCCTTGAGTTTTTGTATTCCGACTCTAAAAGGAGCCCAAAGGGGTTCACGGAGTTTGACAGAAGCGCCAAGTCCACCAAAACAATGTTTAGCATTTGGCATTAAATAGGCTCGAACCCATACCTTTAAAGGGTCTTAGCTGGAGTGTCTTCTCTAGAAAGAGAGCCAACCCCCCTTATAAAAAATCTCAAGTACTAAATTGAACATGAAAATCAAACTCAAGTATTTAATTGGAACAAAAAAGATCAAGTAATAAAGTGAAAATTGTGACAAAATTTAAGTACCAAATGGTATATTAACCCCTAATTTTCTTTCAAAATCTTCACCGCCAAAGGCAAAAACCAAAAAAAGCTTTCGTATTTATATTAAAATCACACCTCTTGCTCGTAAGGTTAATCAATCAACAAGCTAAAAAGCTATGGGAAATTACAACACAATACAGGGTGGTAAAGGGTACGTGAAAAGATCAAAGAGGAAGAAACTAGCCATTGATTATTCTCTCAACAAACCAGTTCCAACCCATGATGGAATAAAGTCTGTAATGGCTGATAATCTCTGCAATTTCTCCACAAATTCCGACCTTTGCATTTGCATGGTCACTTGGAACATGAATGGACAGGTTTGAATCAAATCCAAGTTCTTGTAATAATCTTAATCAAATCATTCATCATCTTGCAGTATAATAACATATATATATATTAAGGTCTCGTATGAAGATCTGGTGGAGCTGTTTGGGAACAACCGTGGGTTCGATTTACTTGTGGTTGGCTTGCAAGAAGTGCCTAGAAAGGACCTTGCAAGATTATTGCAGGATGCTCTAGTTGATACTCACGAGTAAGTTTCTCTCTCTTGTGGTCTTTATTGTGCTAAGACTTGCATTTAATCTCTCTATGTACATGTATGTATATGAATATCAGATTGTTGGGGGAGGCAACTATGCAGTCTCTGCAACTATATGTGTTTGGAACGAAGGATTCATACATGTTCGTCGAAGGTAAATTAAGATACATTTTTTTGACATAATGATAAATTTAGTCCTCAATGTTCATATTTTTTGTCAATTTGATCTTTATTCATTATTTTCCATGGTAGTTGGTTTGTGGTGATTGATTAAGAGATAAATTTATCATTATACTTTTTTTAAGCTTAGATGGGGTGATTGATTTTTGGTGTTTTTATGTGGGGGCAATTACAAAATGTAGAAATGAAGGTGGATAAGCATGGTGTAGGAGGGTGTGGAGGAATGAGGAGAAGAAAGAAAGGGGCAGTGGCAATCAGTATCAATTACAAAGGACTCAAGTTGGTGTTTATCACTTGTCATCTCTCTGGTAAGCCCCGTTTTGTTTCAATTACCAGCATCATTATAAGGCATCCTTAACCAAACAAATTTGAGTTCATATCATTAATGGGATTTATAGCTACATTTAGTGCCCCCCACAAATAAACCAGAGCTACTATTACCACCCTCATATCAACTGGATGCATCTGGATTAGTTGTGGTTGAATCAATTTGAGTCGAATTAGCTTGGAATTTAAAATTTTTGGATAATTTCATATTCAGGTCATTTTGTGTTCTGAGGCATGTAAAATTTAGATTATTTTGGGTTCAGATCATTGAAGTTTGTTAGGCAAGTCATTTTGGGTATGTTCATTCAATTTTGACACTTAAGTTTGAATCATTTCAAGCTACTTATTCGAAACATTTTGAGTCTAAGTCATTTTAAATTTAGATCATTTTGGGTTCAAATCATTTCATGTTTGAGTTGGATCATATTTGAATATAGATAAATCTATTCAAGCTTTAAAATTCCAAGTCATAATCGGACAAATTGAACTAGTTATGGGTTGAGTCAATTTGAATCAAATCAATTTAAGTTTTTAAATTTTATGATCATTTTGGATTTTGGTCATTTCAAGTTCCGAGTCATTTTGAGTTCAAATTGTTTTAAGCTTCGGGTCATTCGAGTTTGTTAGATGAGTCATTTCGGGTTTTTATTATTATTTAGGTTTGACACATGAATTTAGATCATTTCGGATTCAGATCATTTTAGGTTGGAGTCATTTAGAGTATAGATAAATTTAAATCATTTTGGATTTGAATAATTTTGGATTCGAGAAATTTCATGTTGAAAATTGAAGTTATTAACTTTTTATTATCAAAGCTAATTGGATCACATTTGGATAGAAATTATTCGAATAGTGAGAATTGATAGGTATAATTATATAATAATTAAGATTTTCATTCATTCAAAATGCCCCTTGATTTGATTCATAATTTGGTCCTTAAACAGCTCATGCTCGGAACGTAGAAGAGAGAAATTCACAGTGCCGGCACATATCGCACTCTCTGTTTTCCAAGTACTGCAACAACTCTTACACCAACCCCGCACACATCACCGTATGGTTGGGCGACCTCAATTACAGGCTCCAAGGCATCAACACCGACCCCGCCCGGAACTTAATACACAGAAACCTTCACAAAGTCAGTCCATCTTTCTTTCTTTTTTTTAAAAAAAAAATCTTGCTGAGGGATTTCTGACTCATTAGAGAGAAGTATTTGAAGTGTTGTTCGCCTAACGTCAATAAATTCGTTGGATTAGGTCCTGTAAGGTGCACAATCACCTACCAAGGAAATGGTGACCATTTGCCATTATTAAGGTTTGAACCCAGGCCCTAAATGGCATCAATGGACATGTGTACTATCAGTTTAGCGAACAATACTTCACAGACTTCTCTACCGAGCTTTCACTAGTTTTCAACTTTTCAGCAATCATTTGCCTAATTTGCATCAACTTTGCTTTGTTGCTGTTTTCAGCTGCTGAGAAGCAAAGATCAGCTCCTTCAAGAGGCTGAAAGAGGGCAGATTTTCAGTGGATATTGTGAGGGAACACTCGCCTTCAAACCAACTTATAAATACAATATAGGCAGCAACAATTATGATACAAGTTACAAGGTGATATATAAACTACAATCCTCTTTTTATTTGTTATCCTGAATTAGGTTCAAATTTTAAATTATTTTTAGGTTCGAATGGTTTTGGGTTTAGGTCATCCCGAGATGTTAGCTTATCGTTTAAATATCAATTTGGATCTACCATAAATATATTTAAAATATATAGACAAAATTTTAAGCATGTGTACATATTGTATGGATAGTTTAGATCTAACAAGTTAGAAAATAACCAATATTATTAAAACTTATGAAGGCTATTTCTTATTGATTAACATATCACGTTCAAGTTGTCCATGCAATAAATTCACACGTGCTTAACATTTGATCCACATATTTTAAATATGCTCCATATTAAATCCGAACTAGTATTTAACACTTAAGTTTGTGAATAGGGCAAAGCCAAGGGCCTTAGCCACCCCTTGGTTAAATTGGGAAACTTCTTTTAAGCTCCTCCAAAAAATCAAAACATTCAATCTAAACCTTTTTAACCTTTTTAGTTAAAAATTTGTAATTTTGACCTCTATGAATGATTAATAATTTAATTTAAGTCTTTAGAACAAAATTTTAGCTCCCAAAAAAATAATTTATCTCGGTTCTCCTAAACAAAACTTTTAGATTTATCCTATAGAAGGTACTAATTTATATAATATTGATGCATTAAGGACTCAATTAAAAATTTTAAAGTTTCGATACTAATTTAAAATTTGAAACATAATTTAGAGAAGTATTGTATAGTTAATCTGATCTTTAAACTATGAATTCTCACTTTACATTTATTTTATTACATTTTATAGGTTCGAGTTCCAGCATGGACAGATCGAATCTTGTTCAAGATCGAAGATCCAAATAAAATTACAGCAAATTTGCACTGTTACGAGTCGGTTGATGACATTTATAGTTCGGACCATAAGCCAGTAAGGGCCCACCTTTGTCTCAAAGTCCACAAATAGCATTTGGTCAAAGTATTTGACCAAAACATATCTCTGTTCCTCTTGAAATTAATTGTAAAACACACAATTACCATTGCATAAAAATCAAATGTATATTTAACTTCCAAGCTAGACTTTTTACCCCTATGAGCAACATAAATATGTAAAAAGAATGTCATGGTAATTACAATTTTTGTCCCTCATATTCTTTGTTTACGTGATTAGGTCCTTATTCATAGCTTTTAGTATGTCCAATTAGGTTTTTGCCTTTAAATTTTTATTTATTTTGAAATTAAATTTAGACCAAAAAGAAGTCGAATGTGACCATTAATATTTTAAAAAGAGTCGAATTATTATTTTTAAACGAAAATACTAACAAAAACATTAAGTTTTTAAACATGGCAATTCAAGTGTACTTACAAGCTCTTTTTTTTTTTGAATTTTTATGAACTTTTTTAATTTTGAGATTTTTAATTTTTTAATATTATTAAAATTATTAAATTATTTATGAACATAGCATATAAGATAAATAGTTGTCATATCAACATGAATCACACGTAAATTATCATACAAGTTTTCACGCCAACATCGTAAAAATTTATTCAAAGCTTTGACATCATCAACCCTCAAATTTCTTGCCTAAATCAGGTGTCTGCATATGACTTTATGACTCAATTGCTTAAATATCAATACATTCAAACGAGTTCCTTCTTATTGGGGTTTTTTTCTCTGTACTTTTTTTGACATTATTCTTTATTCGAAGTATTATTTTCTTGCCCATGACTCAGATTTTTTTTCAAATATAAAAACAAAAATTCAAAAACATAGAATGACTTCTTCTTTCATTACTCGGACCCAAATACAAAATTATCATGGATTGTTAAAATCGTTGTTATATGGCTTTCTCTATTCGTACCCCTTGTACCTTTCGAAAACTCTCCTACCCTTTCTCTTCTACAATTTAGTTTTTTTATCATGAAACAGCTTTGAATATTACGAAATTGCAAACCAAAATCCAAACAGCTTTCTTCTCCGATCTCTAACACTGATCATTAAATCGACTTGTCGATGGGTATTGAACCACCATACTAATGGCCAAATTGCCGCTTAGAGCTTACTAGTCTAACTTTAAAAAAAAAACTTAATAGTCTAATAGCTTAAATAAATATTTTTAATATTTCAATGATTTAAATGAAAACTTTAGAATAATTCAATAATTATTTTGTAATTTTTAAAATTAAGTGACCAAAACTTAAACTTACTAATAATTTAATAATATTAAGTGTAATTTACCATATATATATATATATATATATATATATATATATATGGGAAGGAAAGAAGTTATTCATTATATTTTATTATTATAAGTAAATATGATCATTTTCATAGCAGAATATTCAACTTATGGAACTTAAACAGTTTATTGAATTGATGTTTTAGATCAAATTTACAGATATAAAATTACAATGTTAATAGATTTTTTATGTGAATTATAACTTTTTATTAAAATAAATCTTATTTAATAAAACATAATTCCACTTTGTCAATAATTTCTTATGTATAATTTCATATATTATTGATACATTTCATACAATATAAATATGATTCAATATTTATTACATATAACTTCCCAAACCCTTAAATAGAAAAATAATATATACTTAAACGTGCTTGAATTTCACATCGATCCTTCTAATTATTGCAACAACAATTATATTCATTGAGTTAAGACTCAACCGATATTTCTTGTTGATAGTTGGTCGTATAGATGTGTTCTTTTTCATAAAAGAATCTATACGATCAACAATTATCTTAACAAAATCGACCAAAAAAGGGAAATGAATTGCCCCGACAACACAAATCATTTATCACTACACAATAATGCATTCACTTATGCAACTCTACTTTACACTCACTATTTCATTTCTATTTGGTTCAACACCTTTCATCATATGTTGAAATTCATTGAAATCAAGCACTCCATTACCATCAAGATCAAACACCCCAATCATGGCCTTACACTCTTCATATGATCTCACGTCCCCTAATCTACCAAGCATTTGTTGCAACCCCACCGGAGTTATGCACCCACACCCTTTGTCCCCTTCGTACATCTCGAACGCCCTCTTAATATCATCGCCATCGTCACCTCCTTCCATCAACTCGACGAAGTCCTCAAACCCCAACAGTTCATCTCCGTCGTTATCGAAATCTTTAATGACCCTTCGTACCACGTTGCTTGACACGTTGTCTCCTATAGAAGCAAAGTAAGCACTGAGTTCCTCACTCGAAATTTTCCCATCCCCGTCGTGGTCGAAACGATGGAAAACTTGTCGAAGCTCTTCTTTTTTAGTTGTTTTATTTAGTGGCGGTAGAGGGACAGTCGGCGGTAACAACGGTAACGAGGTTGAGGACTTGGATTTTGAGAGAAAGGGAGGGAAATTTAAGCTTAAACCCTTGTTGGAAAACCATTTGGTAGGCTTTGAAATTGTAACAATTCCCATGAAAACCATCTTCATTAAGGTAATTAACTTGAGCCAACTTATATATATATATAGAGAGAGAGAGAGATGCTAAGAAGGAAATCTTTTGGTCTAATTTTCACATTGCTAAGCAAAGACTTGTTTAAGTGATTTCACATTCATGTTATTTTATTTTTGGATTATTCCTTCTAATAATTTTAGGTTTTTTATTCAAATTATTTTGAGTTTCAATCATTTTAAGTTTAAGTCGTTTTTAAGTTCAAGATTTCAATTAAATGCATTCGAATCAATAGCTTTTATAAATGACTTGAATTTTATTTGAGTTTCTAGGTCAATCATTTTATGTTTGGATCAATTAGAGTTTTGGTTATTTAGGGTTATCGATTTGAGTCATTTTATATTCAAGTTATCTTACGAATAGCAACGGATTAGGTATTTTATTTCTTTTAATTATCTGAATCTAAAATTATAAATCCACCTAAAAATTCGAATCTATTTATTTTCCACAAATTATCCGAGTTTTCTATTCATCAAGTCTCTAAATCTAAACAAAAAACCATTTCAAATTTCCAATCATTTTTTTTGGATATCTAAATCTACTAAAATTCTTTATATATATATATATATATATATATATATATAACAAAATCTATAATCATTGTAACCAATAGATTGAGATATTCAAATCGAATCCGTATCTATTATTTGAATAAGTAATACAAATTTAAATAATAGATATTTATGATATCTATCTGCATTTGTTTTAAATCTGTTATGAATAGTAATTTTAAAATTTGAATTCACGATATTCAAGTCCGAAAATGAAAATCCGAACTGATATATGATATAATAAAGGAAAAAGGAATTATTTGGTGAAAAACTTAGCCTAGTTTTCACATTGCTATGCAAATAAATTAATGTGTAAGCATATTAGAAGGGCGATTGATGCATAGGAAGTTGCGTGATTGGGAAAATTAATTAAAAGAAGGCACGAAGAAATTGATACGTAGCTTCTTCCCATATAGAAGAGGGACCCAATTATACGACTCTTGGACCAATTTGCATTTTTACATATAATAATTATAATAATGGTGAATATGAATCAATGACTTTGAACACTAGTTTCATATATAGGATTATTGACTCGGGATGGAATGGACTGGGCAGTGTGGTACGGTCTAGTACGGTATTGTTTTATTGTCACTGTTATTTTTACATTAACCGCAGATAAATATATTGCTCATTCAATCTCACCTTAGAGATGGTAATCAGGTGGGGCAGGGTATTTTTTTCTCCACTCAAAACTAAGATTATTTTACTCATTTCAAACCCGATTCAATAAATCAAAGTTGTACCTAATTTCAATCCGATTGAATCGAAAATGCCACAATTTAAAATTTTGTGTATTTTATTAATAGAATAATGATTAAGTGACCTCTCACAAGAATATTATATAAGGGTACTTTAGTAATTATCTTGGAGCAGGACAGGATGAGTTTTATCTTTAACCGACCTAACCCGACTCAAGCAATTGGAGAATTAGACTCGCCTCACAAATTAGGGGGCAGGCAAGGGACTTAGACCTTCCTGGTCAAATGGAAAAATATCATTAGTAGTTCCTCTCAAGTATTAATCATTCGTTTTAAATCCTTTAATCATTCAAATAAATGGAATATTTATAATATTTGCCTCTCCTAAAAAATAATTATATAATCTAAATCCTTTTAAAATTAAATATTTTATCTTTAGCCCCTCAAAATTTTAAAATTTTATCTCAGCCCCTATAAACTAATTAATAATAAAGGAGAATATTTGACCCCACACGCTTGGACTTTTATCCCTAATCACAGCCGTACCTTTTCAAAGTCATGCCACGTGGCATTCACTGAAGCCCCGATGATATTCATGTTCCCATCTCCTTAATGTAAAACCCACCGACACTCTTTATTAATTTTATTTAATTTTTTAAATAATATAAAATTTAAAGTAAAGCATTTAATTTTTTTAAAATTTATATAATACTTAAAATTATTCATAATTCATCACAACCCTTAAATAGGAAGATAAACGTATTTCAACACGATTCGGACACATGTCATCTTACATTAACAATAATATCAATAGTAATTGAATTAAGACTCAATTAACGGTACTTATTTTTAAATTATATTATATTAATTATTATATAAAGGCATGAAATGATGTTTGAGTTGATGCAAAATATCATCTTTAACTATTTAATAAATTAGACCATATTTTCTACATGCTTATCCTCACTACCTCTCTTTTTCAACTTGTTTGTCATTTTAATTATATTTATTAATAATTAAAATTATAAAATAAATGTTTAACGTATCATTTTTAATTTTTTATTTTATGAAAATTTTCATTTTATAATTTCATTTTAGTAAATATTATTTTTATATTTTAAATCATTTTAATTTATCACGAAAATATTAAGTATTAAAAATTAAAATAAATTACATTAAAAAATGTCTTTTATCTAACTATCCAAAATAATATAAAATATTATATTAATAATATTAAAATTAAAAATAGTCATTCAAAAATTAGTATTTATTTTTATCAAATAACATAATTATATTCCGTACATATATTTACTAATTTACTACACAATATTTTAATATAAATTCAGCACTTATAAAATTTAATAATAAAAATTTAGTACTTAATTTTTCAACATTTAAATTTTCAATTTATCAAACACACCCTTAGTCCTAAATTTGATGATTTTTTCACCTTGGTCCTTGTACTCTTTTTTAATCCCTATTGGTTTTGGAACTTGGTAACTTTTCCCAATCTGATATATAAACTTGAATTTCATTTAAGGTATGATGACATGACACACCTAGATTGTGCTACATTATCACCTAATTTTTTAAAATAATTTTTTTATATTTGAGATTTTTTTTAAATTTTCAAGTATCACATGCAACATTCTCAAGTGTTGTGTTACGACACCCTAATAAAATTCAAGTTCACGGATCAAATTAAGAAAAGTTATCAAGTTTCGGAACTAATGTAAATAGATTGAGCCTTAATATAGTTGGCACGTTATTATTGTAACAATTAAGAGAATATGGGTTTGAGTATATTTAAACACGTTATTTCTTAATTTTAACAGCTATGAAATTACTAAATTGCGAAATTAGAAAGTAAATAGACTAAATTCCGAAAAAATTTACAAAAAAAAAAATCTATTGGGAATTTATTTTTATTCAACAAAAATACATGAAAATTACAGCTCACCCAAAAAAACCCAGCTCTTTTGCTATACAGATTTTGATTCCAATTATCGTACATACAATAGATGAAACATCATATATATAATATGCACTGTATATTTTACAATAAACAACTTAAATCTCCGGGCCGGAGCTCCTACACCGTTTCTCGCCGATTCTTTCACTTTCTCAGCAACAAAACAAGTGTTCAATTCCCATCAAGAATCCAATACAAATGGAGTTTGCAAAAGATCATAAGGCGCCCATAAAGCATCCAAAGGACAAGGCCTATTAGCATCAAGCCTTGCCCATGGCTTCCCTTTACCACTCCAATGTAAAAGACTAACCGGACCGGGATGTAAATTCCGACATAAGCCTCGGAAATTGTCTCCGCCGAGGCCATGTTGGTTCCACCGATGATCGACCGGCACTATGTTCCCGGCAAAAACCAATAAAAATGGTGGCAACGAACCCAATTCATAGATCCTCATCTGCTTTTGAATTTCCATCCATTCTTCGATTTTCGTTGTGTAATCTCCGTTTCTCCATCGATCGAGGTCCATTACCATTACACCGGTGTTAAAATAGCATGGTTTACGGTTCGCGAACGTTAAAGATAACGAAGGGTTCGACCAGAATGTCGTGGTGAAGTAAGAAGTGAAGTTTGCATTGCAATATTGTGGTGCGGCTAACACCGAGTTGTCTCCGAGTGGTGTCGCGGCGAGTTTAGCTATGTCGTCGACAAGGATTAAGTCCGAGTCGAGGTACACGACTCGGGTGACACATAAAGGGAGAAGGTTAGCTAAGTAGCTTCGAGCGTAATTCAAAGGACAGTCTAAAGCCGAACGAATTGACGTAGAGATAAGGCGTGAAACGGAGGCGTCGTCGAAAGGGTAGATTTGAAAGTTTAGGTAAGGGAAGGAGGAAGAGATGGTTGCATGTAGGAACGACACGTTCGCGGCAGCGGAGGTGACAAAGTGGAAGACAATGTTCTGAGGGCAAGAGGAGTGTTGAAGGACCGAAAGGATCACGGCCATCGAGCCACGAATGTAAGCCGAGTCAAGGGTGACCGCCACATGAACAGCTTGGTCCGAGCAGAAAATGGAAGATTCACCGTTCGGGTCGTCTTCGATATTAGTTATTGAAGGGCAATCCGGAGAATTATAGAATTGCGGGGCTTCCTTGAGTTGTAGCGTTACAGTGGCGGCAGTAACGGTGGCGATAACGGCAGCAATGGCGAACACATTGAAGGCTAACACATGGAGGAAATGTAAGAGTTGTGATTTAGGCATTAGGAAAATTTTGGGTTGTTGAATTCACATTCATTCTCTCGATATATATGTATATATGTATGTATATACATGAATTATCATCATTTTAAACATGCAAAAGGGTCCACATATTGGTCCTATATCCTTTTCCCTCAATTCTCAATAAAGTTATTCTCCTCCATTTCACTCAATGAGGAAATGCATGCATTTTCTTGAAGAATAGAGTTTCCCAAAGGTAAAATTTGGGATCAAGTAAACAAATTTTAACGATTTTGATGTATTTTTCAAGTTTTATGTACTAATAAAATAACATTAGAAGAACTTTTATTTCCGTTTAAGAATATGACTCAATTAAACTATAAATTTAATCGAAGTCAATTTGACTATAAAACGTGGATCATAGTTTTTTTATAAACAAATTCATCACATTTTTGTTCATTGTTTATTATATTGTTAAAAATTAAGCATAGAGTTATATAAGGTTAAAATATGTAATAAGTCCCCATACTTTTTAAAAATTTAAAATTTAATCTCTGTATTTTTATTTTCAGAATTTAATCCATTTATTTTTAGATTTCAAATTTTAATTTTAACTATTGACACTAATAATCTTTCTTTTTTTCAATTTATTGGCACAACATTTTGAAATAAAAAAATACTCACTTGGTAGCCATGTAATTAAAAATGACATTGTAATTAACTTAAATTTAACAAACGAATTTTAATAATTAGACTTAAATTTTAAAATCTGAAAAATAAAGTGATTAAATTTCCGAAACAAAATATAATCACCAAATTTTAAATTTTCAAATTATATAAAAAGTTATGACATATTTTAACCTTTATATAATTGTTATTTGTCAATTATATCATTAATTCTCTTACTAAGAAATTAACCCTTGGAGATATATATGTTGGACGATCACCGTCCCGGAAAAGCATGGTGGAGCGACCAGCAAAACAGTCATGCTTTGTCCCCAAGGCTCCTCTCCTTGAAAATATAAAAAGTAAACAAGTTGGTTATAAATAAAAATTCTTGCAAGTTCATCACTTAACTTTTAGAATATTTTCATTTTAATCACCCAACCGTTAAATATTTAATAGTGATTAACTATACACACTACATCATGTTCACATTCATTTTGATCGGATAACCACCTAGATAATCTACCCTCAAAAAATTTGATATTTGGCTGTTGGCAACTCATTAATCTTTTAAACTTATACCACGTTTTGGTCCCTGAATTAGACCCTTCTTTATTGTTGCCTAAAAATGAGCCAAGGGCAGACAACGAACTTAGCCCCTTGGCTCAATGGTATAATTATGATTATAGTTACTCCAGAACAATTGCAATTTTGACCCTTTTCAAAAGTTTAAAATTTAATTTAAGCCATTTTAATACAAATTTTTTAGCTCTGCCCTCCCCCTCCCTTATTTATTTAGACATAACTCCTGGTTTTGCCCTTGCTTCTACCCACATTATCAACCAACACCACAAGGTGGCATAGACACATCCTTGCCCTTCACCCACTCCATGCCTCGAAGTGCTTGACCTTGAATTCCCCATGGCCACCAAGCGTATGAGATGCCAAGTCTCGCCTCTCAAAGGCAAAACGAACAGCCCTGAGACATATCACGCCAAGGAATTAGAATTAAGAAGGGCATGTCTGCTGTCACCACCACGTACAACTGTACAAGGTCCGTGCAACAGACGCAGCTCATTCATCGTAAAAATACAAAACGACCGACGACCCACTCTATAGTAGCAATACATGGAACAAGCAGGGAAAGACAAAGATCTCTAAGAGGTACAATGTCAACAACCAACTCTACAGGAATTCATTTACCAATTATGAGATTTTTATACGGATACAAAATTTACCATAATATAGCAGTTACTCTATAATTTCGACTTTTTTACCGTGTCTATATTTTACTGCAATGGCTTATGATAGAATCCATTATAAATCGTAACCATACCAGTGCTACTTCGGGGTTACATAGAAAGTGGCACCAAGCTATGATTATATTAATAGAAGGTCAGAATATGCTCTAAATCTATGTACTCTTCATGCATTCGGAATTTAATCCCTTTAATTTGCGGATTTAAAAATACAAGTTCAATCGTTAACACTATTTAAATTCTTTTGTTGAGTTCAGGTTCATTACAACATTTTTTCAGTTACATGGCTAGCATGTGAGTATTTTTTTTTTTCAAAATGCTTAAACGATGCTAGCAATTGGACATAAAGTTTAAGATTTGAAAAGCAGAGAGACAAAATCCAATAAAAAAATATAGGGACTAAATTCCAAATTTATGAAGTATAAGGTCTTATAGGGTATTTTAACCTTAATAGAAACATAACCTAAAAATTTAATGACCCTACAACTAAGCCATCCAAGCAATTTCACAAATAACCTTCAACCAGAAATTATTTAGAAGGGAAAATGAAAGTACCTGACAAGGGGCCAGAACTTTCAATCTGCACGTTCACTAGGCCCCCCATGCACCAACTCTAGGCCGAGCCAGCCATGTGCTTAAAAGCTTAGTCCGACAAAGTACAAACCATATGGGGCACAATGAACAATAAGATTTTGAAACTGGTGGATCAAAAACACCCACGGAAGCTGATCAAATAGAGCCATTATAGTACACAATATGCCATAAAAGAATAACAAGAATTCAAACCTACAAGTATATTGGAACAAAATAAAAGTTGATGTCAGCATCTGTCAATCCAGGATACTAAAAACATGTGATGGCTGTCTGGAAGGAGCTTCAAGACAAAAACAATATATACAGCACAATCATTTTGATCATAGCCAACTTAGAACAAAACTGTATCAAGCATGTCTTTTCACATGATAGCCGAGGACGCACAAAAGGAGGTGGTTGGCTCTTCAAAATGGCAGGGTTCTATGTTCCAACCAGCAAGTGACGACAGGGAAAATGCATGCAACACCATCAATTGATGTTAACTACTGATTCTAAATTAAATAATTCTTGGGAACAGCTTTGTTCAAAACACGAGGAAAAAAGGAGCAAGCCAAGCCAACATGTTAGCACAATGAACATTAGCTTTCAACAAAATACAAGACAACATGAAGACTAACCATAATGGGGATTAGTGATGCCATATAGCTAGGAACCAGTTTAACATACATCATTAAGGGAAAAACTCAAAAGAAAACTACCCTTCCTTTCAAATTTAATCATTAAAAAGTAAACAAATAATAAGCGGGAATCAACAACTAAAGTTGCACTCTCAATGGAACAAACAAAACCAGCAATAAATGCCATACTATGTTATGTTCCCTAGATATGGATCGAATCACCAGACGATTTACAACTAAGACATGTTGAGAAGAGGGATTTTCCCCCTTGTTCTTGTTTCTTGAGCGACCTATCCTGTATAAAGTTCAACTCGTCGAAGGGAGTTACCTTAGTACTCGTTAGTGACAGATCCAAATATCATAGGTTAAGTATAAATTCTGCTTATTTCATTAATAAGAAAATAACACTCTTAAATATAGATTAACAGCTTTGAAACTAGTAAAATATGATAAATAAGGAAGACTCCTAATTCATGGGGATACTGCTAATATATTGGGATTCTCCTTATTCAATAAACATTCTATTTAATCTATTTTTTGCTTATTGATTTACTTCTTGTGCCTGCCATAAGTGTTGCTAACAAAAGTGTCCCTAACATACTATCTTCCTATTACTTGTATACAATCCATAATTAGAACTAGAAATCGGAAGAGCAACCTGGGCTGCAAAAACTCCATTCTGTAGTCTCTACCATCTGTTGACAATAATCAGTAAAAGAAAAGAGACAACCAGATGCGAACAGTTCTGGACAGAAATAAACAGAATTGGGGTATTTAACTATTGCTGCATAAATAAAATATGTTGTTCGTAAAGACTCAAATGAGAAGGGCAAGGGTAGTGAAAACAAAACTTTCAGCATGTTTACGACAAATGCATATACTAAAGCAGACACAAACAAGTCTACCTACACTCCCACTAGTTAAGCCTCTCTTGGACGCAGAACTAACCTGTGATCATGAAACTTAAATATAAAATCTATTCAAATTGCAAAAGGAAGGTGCGTAAAGTTTAGTGAACTAAAGGATATTGCAGCTCGTAGAAAACAATGATGCATTTCCACGTATAGATGGCAACCATCAAATTAACAAAAATAATATATAAACAATTCCTCAAATCACCAAAAAAAAAATAAATTGCATTCTTAGATTTACACATGACATCAAATCGACACTCTGACATGATTAGCAATTTAAGCTGTGATTGTAGATTTGGTTTATTGATAGATCATTGCAAAGATAACACAAACAATGATAAACAGAAACAGCATCTTCAGATAATGGTCCTGCTGGCCTTGTGCAGTACGATGATGATGATGGTGGTGGTGATGGTGGTGATGATATCCATGAGCATGACCACCATGATATGAATTTGCAAATCCATGCGGAAACCCAGCAGCATGACCAAACATAGCCGCATCAGGAAATCCATGCACTTGAAGGTTAAACAATGACGGAATAAGACCACCAAAGGCTGCAGACAGCGTGAAATTCCCAAACCTAGCCATTGCCATTGGCGCAAAACCTCCCAACCCTCCCATGAATCCAAAACCATTTTGGGGAAATTGATTTGGTTCTGGTGGAGGAGCCGTCTCAGGTCTCTGTCCAGCTGGACGATTCGGAATATTAACACCCGGCATAGACTTAGACCTAGGATCAGTAGATGATTTCCCCCTTCCATACAAAGGAACCAATTGTTCTTCCTCGATAAGAGCCTTGCAAATTGGACATTCACGAGAACGGGAATGAATATGAAGCCATTTGTACAAACAAGGCCAGCAGAAAAGATGCCCGCATAAAGTAACGATGGGATCTTGAGCTAATTCAAAGCAGATATTGCACTCAAAGTTACCAGCATCACCATTACCATTGTTACTAGAGCAAGATGGATTTTGGGGCGAATGGCTCGCTGATTCCCCAAACTCACTTGCCATTACTTAAGACTTCCAAAACCCAGGTTCCTATAAAAATCAAACCAGAATTGAAATAAACAATCCACTAAATATAAATTTCAACAGAAAACTTTAATTCAATGTAAGAATTAAAAAGAACTACATATTCTTTCCTAAATATTGGCTGAATTTATGTAAAGATCAAAGCCTCTATAATTAATTTAATTTGGGGGCAACTGGCTAGTTGATTCCCCAAGCTCACTTGCTATAAACATCAATTTCACCGAAAATTTTTAATTCAATGTAAGAAAAAAATAAATTAAAAAATCCCTAAAAATTGACGGATTCATGTAAAGATCAAAGCTTCCACAATTAATTTGATTTTGAGAAACTAAATAATCTCAAATTCAAATATTACCAGATATCATATACAAGAAAACATCATCACTAATTCCAAGAAAAACATCACTCATAACGGTTAAACAAAGAGAACATTTCACTATCGTAGATCGGGATTCAATTGTAACATAATCAAATGAAAAAATAAAGAAAAAATTACTAAGAAAAAGAAATAAAATACTAGAAAATTTAAAAAATAGAGATAAAAAATTTACCAATCGATAAAGCAATCGCCCGAGAAAGTCAAAATCAACGAAGATAGCAGAGGTGCCTTAAAGAAACTACGGATTTTTTTTCCTTAATTTCTTTCGACCCTTCACAGTTCCATTATTTTCCTTCTAATAACATACTATTCCATTTCTTACGTTTGGGTGAAGGTTAAATTCTACTATTAGTCCCTGTACTTTACATAAATTTTGGATTTAGATTTATATTTTAATTTAATTAATTTTAGTCTTTGTTGTTTTTAAATTTAAAATTTTCAGTCCATACTCAAATAGTAGCATGGGACATTGGCCCTCAAAAAATGAAAAATCATTTTCTAGAAGTTTATATAAGATTAAATTACATTTTGCCCCTTCAAAATAAAAATATTTTAATTTAGTCCCTTCAAAATGATGAAATCATGAGTTAATACATGATAAAATTACAATATGATCTCTCGAAAAATTACAATTAAATTTTAGCCCTTGAAAAATTTCTAGATTCACCCGTGGTCAAGGGCGAAGCAAGAAAATTTTTTTAGAGAGCCGAAATGAAATTTTCATTTTTAATAGTATATATCTTTATAATTTTTTAATGATTAATTAATTTTTTATAATTTTAAGGGGGACAAAGTGTAATTTTATATTTATTAATTTAAAATTTTAAATGGTCTAAATAGTATTTTTTCATTTTAAGGGTCGGGCCCCTGCCACCCCTAGATTCACCTTTGCCCATGGTATTGTACTATGCATAAATTTGTGGATTTAGTTCATGTTTATTCTCTAATTGAATCATTATTTTTCCTTATAATTTTTCAATTTTGAAATTTTAATCTTAATACAAACAACTACCGTTAAATTCATTAATCGATTTTTTTATTAATGTCTGAAAATAATAAGCTAACATGGCATTACATATATGATAATATGTTTACCGTTTTCTATTTTAAAAATAGCATAACTTAATAAATTTAATAGTTATCATTTTACTAGGATCAAAATTTTAATTTTGAAAATACAGGGACTAAATATAATCAAATTAATATATAAGGATTAAATCCACAAATTATACATAGTACAAGGATAATATCAAAATTTAACCGTGGAGGGAAATCAACCGACTCTTCGTCCGTTGATAGTGGAAAACGGGTACTTGTCCACGTGGCGATGACCTAGTGGTTTATGTATCTAAAACTCGTTTAATGAGATGGCGAGTGTTATTAAATCAGTGGGGAACCCGCGTGGGAATCATGTGAATGCCTAAAACGGTCCCGCCTTAATTCGACTGTTATCCCGTTGACTTTTTGTTAAATTAGCGAGTAAGAAAACGGAGTCGTTGCCTTGGGATAATGGGCCCAATTTGTTTGACGTTCAAAGCCCATTTTTGCTTATTAAAAAAATCACTAAGGTTTGTCAATTTTTCAAAATAGTCCAAATTAGACCAACGGCTAAATCAAGGGAATTACCCTATTGATGCAATATTGATATTTCAAGGACTACCATATTTACTAGAAAAATGGTAAATTTTACAATTACTGACACAACTATTAGTGTGCTTTTGCATTGGTTACCAAATTAGGAAAAAAAATTTATTTTCGTCACTAATGTTATCAGTTTTTTCTGATTTTGGTCACTCTACGTTAAATCATTAACAAAAATGATGACATCACCTTTTTAATTAGTATAATTCTAGAAAATTTTAAATAATAACAAATTGATAATTCAGATATTACATTAGACATTTTATAAAAGTACAGGTATAAAATAACCCTCCAATTGATAGTTCAAATACGACATTGGACATTTTCAAAGCATAGGTACCACATTAAATATTTTATAAAAATACAAGTATCAAATGTGACATTATCCTAATAGTTTGCAATGTTGGTTCGAGGTATATAATACGTCTAAAATGGCAGCTTGAATATAATATTAATTATTGCAAAGAGAGTTTCTAGAAAGTTTAATTAAGAAAAAATAATTATAATTATAATTTTGAACCATTCAATGTTGAACCCACTACTAAATTCTAAGTCAAGTGATATTGTCGGTCAAAATATTATTAATTATAATAATAATTCAAAATTCAGATTTAATCAATTTAAACTTTAATTTCTCTTTTAAAAAAGTTAATTTATTCAATTCAAATTGACTCGAAATTGAACTTCAAACCCGAACTCATAGTGTTTTACATTGAAAAAGTTGAAATGAGTTAGATTCATATGTAAAATTTGACTCAACACAAAACGACAAAAAAATTAAAATTCATGTTGAGGGGTTTTTGACTCATTCGAGAGAAGTATTATAAATGTGGTTTGTCCGGTTCGATTAAATAAATTATTAAAATTTCATAAAAAATTAAAATTTCGGTTCAATTGATTCAACCGCCCAGTTCAACCAATTTTTTCCCCGATTCAACCAGACTATACTAATTCTAAGACAATCAGTTCAATGCCCTTCTCTAGACAAGTATCTTGGTTGGTTCTCGATTGGACTAGCCAGCCTGATCTGGTTCGGTTCAAACAACTTTGCCAATACTGTGAAAGTTTGAGTGCCTAAAGAGGTAGTAGGTTCAACAAAGCGAGAGCACGACCTATATTTTCAAGCACCCTACAAAGTCTCTCAAAAAACAAAAAATCCCTTAAAATTCAAATTAATCTAATACAAGTTGATCTGTCCTAAAACTAATCCCCAATCGATTCTCGATCCAATTCAAACAACCTTACCAATATCGTGAGAGAAGTGAGAGCACGACGTGCATCTTCAAACACCCAACGAAACTTCTTGCGAGAAATAAAAAATCCCTTAAAAATTTCAAATTAATCCGAACTAAAACCAAATCAACTCATATAATTAACTAACTTATCCTTTTTATGTATATTATTACTAATTTTAATTATGTTATAACAAATTATTATAAATAAAGTAAATAAAAATAAAAAGACCTGAAAATTGCTTCTTTTTATTTATTTATGGGACAAACCAATATTTAGTTAGTAAAATAAAGTCAATGTAAACTCAATCCTAGGTCACCTTTTCGTTGTTTCGGCGTTAAAAGAAAATTAATCAATTAATTAAAATATAAATTAAAAAAAAAACAAATTAAACTGGCAAAAAAGAACCTCCCAAAATCTTCAACCCAGTATCTGTCTCTTTAATTGGTACAAATATCCCTGCGCCGCCCTTCAATTTTTTCTTCGTCATTTGCTTAAATTTCTTGGCAACCAAACAGAACCGAGAAAATCGAAATTCTATATTTTTTATATTTTTTGGGGATTTTTTTTGAATATCTTTTCCGATCATGATGCAAAGTCTGAAATACTGGTTAGCAGAGCATCCATCAATCGTGAATTTCCGGTGGAGTCACACCCAATCATTTGGTTCAACGTGGTCATTCCTTTTCGCCGCCATCGCCGTTTACATCGTCGCCGTTATAACCCTCCACAGTTTCCTTTCCCTTATCCTCTCCAAAAGCCGACGTATCCCTCTCGGACCAATCCCAGCCATCCACAGCCTCTGTGTTTCATTAATCTCCGCCGCCATTTTCGTCGGAATCCTTTACTCCGCCGCCGCTGAGATCCGCGACACACGCTGGTTCTGGCGCCGTACAAAAACAATCTCCACACCATTTCAATGGTTCCTTTGTTTCCCACTCGGTACTCGTCCTTCCGGCCGTGTATTCTTCTGGTCATACGTCTTTTATCTCTCCCGCTTCCTCCACCTCTTCCGTACATTCTTCACCATTCTCCGTCACCGGAAATTAACCTTCTTCCACTTATTCAACCAATCAATCCTCTTATGGATGTCCTTTTTATGGCTCGAATTCTCTCAATCATTCCAAGTCCTCGCCATTCTCTTAGCCACTCTCTTATACTCCGTCGTATACGGCTACCGTTTTTGGACGGCGATTGGTCTTCCGAGTGCCTGTTTCCCTTTCGTCGTCAATTGTCAAGTCGTCCTTTTAGCCTGTAACCTAATCTCCCATTTTGGTGTCCTTTTCCTCCATTTTCTCAAAGGTGGATGTAACGGCATGGGAGCTTGGGGATTCAACTCCGTTCTAAACGGCGTCATTTTAATACTGTTCCTTAATTTCTACGTCAAAATGCATTTGAGAAAGAAGAACGTTGAAGACATTGATGGAAACAGCAATTCTACATCATCATCATCATCTTCTTCTTCTTCTTCAGCTCATGGATGTTCCAGGTCTGATATAAAATTTGATTGACTTTTAGTAAAATTATAAATTAAACCCACCTTTTTTTTAATGATTTTTGTTATATAAATCATTTAGTTTGAGGGAGATTAACAAGCAAAAAGTTCTCTTTCTTTTTCTTCTTTTTTTTGGCGTTTTTCTTGCTTTCTTCTGAAAAAAGAATTTGTACGTGTATACAGTATACACTAGAAAATTGTTTATAAACGAATTAATAAGAGTTAGGAGAATTAATTATATTTGTGTTTCATATATTTTTGTTCACATTACTTTGTAATTATATTTGTGTTTTCATTGATTTTCTGTCTCTTTTTCATTTCTTATGGATGAATCCACAAATTTTATAATTTTAAAAGATTAAATAGATATATGTTTATTTCTTTAAGTTAAAATATAATTTTTCCTTGTACTAATTTATAATTTGATCATTTATAAATATTTATAATTGCAATTTTTCAATTTTGAGGACAGGGCTACCCTTAAGTCCGCCCCTAGTTCGATGTTTTAGATATGCTTCATGTCTGTACAAAGAAGAAAGATTAACAATAACATTATTTTATTGTAAATTTTATATTCTTATTTATAATTTAATTTACGTGTTTTAAATATTTTTCTTATCAGATTTAGATAAATATTTAGCTCAGTATAAACTAATGTCTAGATTGACCGAAAAACTCCAATTTTAAAATTAGTTTAAACTAATGGTATATTGTATTTTTAAATTTATTTTAAATGAATTAATAAGAATTGGTATTTAGCTCGTACAAACTAATGGTTAGATTTATGTGTTTTAGATATATTTCTTATCTAATTTAAATTGGTATTTAACTCGTATAAATTAATGGTTAAATTGTGTTTTAAAATATATTTATATCATATCTAAACTATTATTTAGCTCGTATAAACTAATTGCTAGATTGACAGAAGAATCTTGTTTTTAAATTAATTTAAAATTTCACGCATAACTTCACTGGTTTATTTCAATATATTATATTTGATTCTTTGTTCGATTCAGATCTTGCCAATCAAATATTGATAATAATTTTTCATATGAATCTTATTATCAATTATAATATTCGAACTCTTAAATCGAAAGACAATACATGTTTAAACATATTCAATTTTACACCATTTAGGTTATTGCAACAACAACCGTCCAAATAATTATATCAGAATTTCAATCGGATCAATCGTCCAAATAATATTTTTAATTTAATTCCATGGATCTTTTCAACTTAACTAATTTAAAATAATCAACACGATAAATTTTTATAATATACTGACCTAATTAATTAGACTTATTAAAATATATATTTAAAATAAATATATTATAAAACTATATAAAATAATGAAAATGAAAATATATTTAATACATATTATATATAAATATATTTAAAATAATTTAAAAATATTAAACATGAAATCGTTTAGTTCAATTATAAATTTTAATGACCGATAATCAATCGATATAATCAAATAAACTGACCCTACAATCAATTTAATCACTAAAACCGTATAAACTAAAACCAACTTATGCTCTCCCCTACTGCTAAGTAGGATCAAAACTAACAAGTGTTCAAAAGCAACAGTAAGGAGCATTACATTTTCAAGGGAAGATTTAATTCTAATTTATAGATGACAATCTTAAAACTTTGACCAAAATTAGATAAGTACCAGCAAAACTCGATTCAATTAGAAATAATTGGAAAGCAAAAAAATCAAATTTCGAGTTATTCAATTTTTTCGAGTAATTCAAATAAGTAATTCGTGTTCGAATCGAGTTAAATTTTACAATTCGAATAACTTAAATAACATATTGGTGTAAATACATCTTTGGTTCTGTTAATTTTGAAAATGAGTAAATTAAAATTAAAAAAATTAAAATTTTAAAAATTTGTATTTTAAAAAATTTAAAATCTAAAGAATATATAAAAATTAAAATTAAAATAATAATTGTAGGGCGTAAATAAGTAAATTCCTCTTATTTTGCTTTGAAAGAGTCTTGAAAATATATAGTTTCAAATTTATATGCTCTAACATAAAATTAATTATATTATAATAATATTTTAATTTGACATGTTTAATTTTTTTAATTTAGCTCAAACAGTTCCTTTTGATTTAACTCAATTCTAAAAAATATCAAATCGAATTAGAATGATAAAATAAGACTTGTCAACTTGATTAACTCAAAAAAATTTCACTCAATTCAATCGAACATTTGTCCCAAAAATCATAAAGAGTCAACCTAGTGAGCTTGTGTTCAACTCTTCATGCCTAGAGAGTTGGTCCCCGAAATCTTAAGAAATATATCTCATTATAGGTTCTTATCATATCTACTCTTTTTGACACAATGTATAGAATTACTCATAACCTGTCCCTATCTTATAAATAAGAGGATAATGCGCTTCATCGTACTCGAATCCACGTCCTTCTATGTTGATGATAATACATATCAATCGAATTAAGATTCAATCCTTTCAATCAATATTAATTTTTTATGTATTTATCTAGAAGCAAATTGATTTTTTTAACCCAACTAAAATTCCTTGACTACCGGTGTTTGCCGGTCAAAATTAGCAATGGAGAATATAGTAGTACAAAGAAAAATGTTTGAATATAGGTTTTGGAAGAGACTGGTAGCTACCTAACTTATATTCTCATTTATATCTCCCAAAATCAATCATCATTTATGATTCTTGGGATTCAAAAAATCTAATGTCCACGTTAAAAGGTGCTTTAAAGGTTCGAGTCTAACCATGCACTTTATGAGTCATTTTTGTCTTATCATGTATTTAATGAGATATTTTAGTTTTATAAACTCATCGTTTTCTGAAGTTAAAACTCGTGCTGTGTATAATTGGAATTGAACTTATGTGCTTGAAATTCTTTTAGAAAGAGTCAAAATATTTTTAAAAGGACTAAACAAAAATTTTTCATTTTCTAAGAGAGTCAAAGGGATTAAATTGAATATTTTAATGTGATTTTAATGTAGAAGAAAACTTTACCCAATGCTTCAAACTAGATCTTTTAAGTAGACAAATGATTACAACTATACTAAAAACTTGACACAATTTAGGAAAATATGATAGTTTTGTTTTTCCTTTTTGAAAAAGATTTATTTTAATTTTAATTTAAAAATAGTAAAAGAGATGAGTGTTGTCTTAGTTATATATATTTTATTTTATAATTTAATAAATTTTTAATAAATTAAGTTATTGAGTTATCAAATTTAGTCAAAGATTTACAGTCTTTTTTTAAGGTATATGCTAAAACTCACGTACTTTGGGTTTGATCTGTCGTAATTTGACGTGCTAAATTAGACTTCTCATTATACTTTACGAGCTTGTCTCTGAACAATTTATATATTTTTGCCATGTTTTTATTTAATTTTCGTTTTTGGATTTAATAAATAAAATGTCGTCTTTTTACTACTTTTGAGACTCGAAATGACCAAATATGCCATCAATGACCTAATGGTTGATTGAGTGTTATAGGGAGTTATCGGAAGCCCGATTGTGAGGAAAACATTGCCTAGAAGGGGGGTATTGTGACATCAAAGCTTGAAAATCGTGATACCCTAACAATATTGAATTGAAGAGATTCGAGACACTTTAATATATTATGATTAAAGTTTAATCTCTCAACTTACCCAATATAAAAATTTTATGATTAGATCAAAAGGTTGTTCATAATTATACATTATTATTTAACTATTATAAGATTATTGGCGATATTACACTGTCGTGTATAACTA
The DNA here is from genome assembly GCF_025698485.1 of Gossypium arboreum. Taxonomy (NCBI): domain Eukaryota; kingdom Viridiplantae; phylum Streptophyta; class Magnoliopsida; order Malvales; family Malvaceae; genus Gossypium; species Gossypium arboreum. Next base: position 142,313,671 of record NC_069075.1, read on the forward strand.
TTATTATAAATATAATTATTTGATACATTGATAATAATATTTTTCAAAAAATATATTTTTAAACACAAATTATTTTTTTCCCACACATGTTTTCCATGCTCCATTTAAGAGGTTAATCTTATACAGATAGCCAACCTTGACCCATTGCTTTTTCTTTTCCATTCAACAACAATTTTTTAAAACAAATGTGCTAATTAAATTTTAAAGAAACTTTTTTATTTTCTGTAGAGTTACGGATTAATCTGTGTGTTAATTTAATTAGAAAATGATTAATATATTCAATATTGAGTACTTTACTTATAAACAACAACCGAGTTACTTAGTATCAATCCCAGTATTGGTCAATCTTATACTGAATGGGTGTTATGGATTAATCCGTGTGCCAACTTAATTAGAAAATGACTAATATACCCTTTTATTAAATGAGATTTAGGTTCAAATCTTATGTAGATTTTTATTTCTTCTAGATCTTATAAAAAATATATAAAAGACAAAAATAACATTTATTACTTTATAAAAATAATGGGTTTTTAATAATTTCACAATTGAGTTAAGATACAGTTAATAGGTGACACTAACTTAGTCAAACTTTTAAACAATAGTATATATATATGATACATCAATTAAATTTTAGCTCAATCGACATCCTTGTTGTTGCAACAGCAATGAAAATTTAAGTTCGAGAGCATTTAAACGTGTTTTCCCCTCTGATTTACGGGTAGGGGATTTGTAGATAGTTTAGGCATTGTATAAATATATGCATGGGCAAACTACACTCAAAGTCACTAAACTATTAGTAAGTTTATGTTTTGATCACTCGACTTCAAAATTTTACAAAATGGTCACTAAATTATTCGAAAGTTTATATTTTAAGTCACTGGGCTGTTAATTCTTTTTTTCAACGATCAATACAGTGGATTAATGCCCATCAAAAAGTAAAAAAAAAAACATACTTTATATCCAAGTTGATCTGAAAGCCAATATCAAAGATCAGAAAAGAAAACCATTTGGATTTTAATTCGCAGATTTATAACATTCAAAGCTATTTCATGAAAAAAATTGAACTATAGAATTGAAGAGGAATGAGAGCTTCCGATTGGTGCAGGTGATGCAAACACAAAAGGCCATACAACAATGATTTTAACAATCCAATGACTTAAATGAAAACTTTCGAATAATTCGTGACCATCTTGTAACTTTTAGAAATTAAATAACCAAAAATAAATTTACTAATAATTTAATGACTTTGAGTATAATTTATCCTATAAAATGAAATGGGCTTTAAATGAAGTAGGGCAGGAGGAACATATTTAATTTGCATGGGCTTAATAAATAAGATTTTAAGAATAAGGAAAGCAGTCCACATCGGATCACAAATTATAAATGTTTTTTTTCTATTTTCCAAGGAGAATGTTTGCGGCTTTAGTAAGCATCTTATCATTTTTCAACACTGGAAGCCCACCAACTTAGATAAATTGAGGTTTATTTCTCTTTAACACCCTCTAATATGTTGAAAGTTGAGATTCATCCCTCTATATAGCCGACACAATGCATAAGGGTGAGTCTGTTTAGACCGGCTTAATCGATAGCTTTTGATTAAGTCGGATGTGGTCGTTAATTCGGCTTATATGTAATTAAAATTTGTTAAATCGGTTATGAGTGTTTTTATAATTGAACTAGCTGACTTAATTGATTTATATTGTGTGTATATTTTTTAATTTTAAAATATATTTATAATATACAATAAATGTATATAATATATAAAATTTTAATCGAAACCCAAATTAATTTCTATTTCTGTTTTATTTCCCATACTTGAATGGGCTTAATCGATCAAATGACCAACCAATGTTAAGTCGGTTTGATTAGGTTGACTAAAATGTAAGCCGATGGTTAAGTTGGTTAAAGTATAGGATTGATAATTAAATTAATTTTTCAATTTTTTAAAACTAAATCGATCAACTTCTGTCTCGTAATCTAATTTTTCTACTTTTATAATGTTATTGATAGGTCTAAATTAATAACACAGTAAGATTTAAAAATCGGTCAACCATGTTCAACCAATAATAAATTTACCACTTTACCACTTGAGATTAAATTGTGTCAAATTAAAAATAAATGATTAAATATTAAAATTTAACATAGTCGAGGGACTAAAATAAGAATTAAGCCACAAATTGAAGGTGTTCCAATCTGGCAAACTTCTTCCACTAAAAATAGAACCAATAGAAGCCTTAAAAAAGTCAATGCCTCTTCCCTTCGTCTGCCTTTCAAAAGATTTGTAGTCGTTTTCTCCAAAAAAATAAAAAAAAATTCTGCATATTCATAAATCCCATCTTTGATTGACTTTAAAGAAAAGAAATCGAAATCCAATAAATTATCTTCTTCTTTTTTTTAATTCCATTATCAATACAAGAAACTCTCCTTCGTTTATCGTCTCGTTTCTTCATTTTCAATTACACAAGGTACTATTGAATTAATGCGATTTTTTTAATTCCTTTTTCTTTGTTCTCAATTTCCCATGTTTTATTTTGAATCCAGTTATTGGATGAGAATTTTTATTTTTTGGTTATGTTTTAATCTTGGGTCGTTCTTTGCCTGTGTTGATTTCTCCAATTCTTGAAAATTTCTTTGTTTTTTATTTTATTTTTTTATGAAAATGGACTAGTTTGTAATAAATACATTAAAAGAACATGATAATTAATGTACCAAGACAGGGTGTAAATGCTGTAGATTCTCTATATATGTAGTTATGTCAGTTGCTGGTTACTTGACCCATAGTTGGTTTTTCAATAATTAGCCTTAGAATTGATAAAATATGAGTTTTATTGCATCTAAATACTTTGGATACCGTATATATATATGTATGTATGTATGTATGTATGTATGTATGTATGTATGTATGTATGTATGTATGTAGGTTATGTCAATCAATTATTATTTGACCCATAGTTGGTTTCTTTATAATATGCCTTAGAATTGATAGAATATGAGATTTCTTGCATCTAAATGCTGTAAATACTATATATGTGTATGTATGCATGTATAGTATATGTATATTGCAATTATGTTAATGAATGACCAGTTGACCCATAGTTGGTTTTTTATGATTTGCCTTAGAACTGACAGAATATGAGTTCTCTCGCATATAAATGCTGTAAATACTATATGTATGGATGTAGATATGTAGATATGTATGCATGTATATGTATATTGCAGTTATGTCACTGAATGATTAATTGACCCATAGATGCTTATTTATTTTTTGCCTCAGAATTGATAGAATATGAGTTTTATTGCATCTAAATACTGCAAATACTATCTGTATGTATGTATGTTGCTGTTATGCCAATGAATGACAAGTTGACCCTAGTTGCTGATTTATGATTTGCCTTAGAATTGATAAAATATGAGGTTTTTTGCATCTACATGCTGTAAATACTAGACGTATATGTATACACTGCAGTTATGTCAATGAATAATTAGTTGACCCATAGTTGCTTATGTATGATTTGCCTTTCAATTGATAGAATATGAGATTGCTTGCACCTAAATGCTGTAAATACTATATATATTTGTATGTTTACATGCATGGATGTATGTATGTATGTTGCAGTTATGTCAATGAATGATTAGTTGACTCATTGTTGCTTATTTATAATTTGCCATAGAATTGATGGAATATGAGGGTTCTTGCATATAATGCCAATGACTTTGAGTACAAACCCAGGTTTTAAAGTTCCAATTTCATTGTAGATCTCCTTTTCTTTCAATGACTGCTCCTGACACTATTGCTGGTGAAAATCTTTTGCATATAAAATATGTGTACGTATATATTTATTCAAGAATTTGGTTTTTCGTTTCCTTTTCTTGTCAGTCCTTTATGGTATTTGAGTGATACACTTTGTCTTTCTGGTTGTAACCATGGAAGCGCTATTAGCTGTACCGAGCTGTAACTCTTGTGCAGCATTGACTCATTCCTTTGAGGATGTGAGTTACCTCGATTCTGCTCTTTGATGGGCTAAAACTCTTCATTTTTCTTGAAATAATCATATTCTGCACTCATTTCGGGCGTATGAATAAAGCGATATAACCTCCAAGGTTCCTTGAAATATTTGGAAAGATCTAACATTACCCCTGTTTCACACATACCCGTATTTGACACTCTGAATCGAGTACTATAAGTGATTGGTTGATGGTTTTCTTGTTGTTTAGACTTGTTATGGATACGAAATTCACTTGCTATTTGTTCATTTTTTTTTTCTCTTAAAACTCTAGGGACATTAAGTGACTCTCGAGACCATTACTGCAGGCAGCTGAGACGGGGTTGAATTCTTTGAACAGCTGCCCAAAACAAAGATATGGAAGTATGCAGACCTTTGAAAACAGATGATAAATTAAAGCACCGCCCTTTGAATCCATATCGGTTTTTTAGGGGTATGATATGTTTAGTGGTGTTCCTCTCTACCGCCTTTATGTTGTTAGCATATTTAGGACCCGGGGCCGTCCTATTCCGATATCTCAGCATACACTACTCTAGAAAAGCAACATCCTTCTTCTTTGGCCTATGGCTATCCATGTGGCCTTTTCTTTTCGAAAAAATAAACGGCACCAAAGTGGTTTTCTCTGGGGACGATGTTCCTCATAAGGAACGTATTCTAATCATCGTTAATCACAGAACCGAAGTTGATTGGATGTACCTATGGGATCTCGCGATGCGAAAAGGCTGCTTGGGCTACATCAAGTATATCCTTAAAAGCAGCTTGATGAAACTACCTGTTCTTGGTTGGGGATTTCATGTCTTGGAGTTCATTTCGGTAGATAGGAAGTGGGAAACCGATGAAACTATCCTCCATCAAATGCTTTCGACTTTTAAGAATCCTCGAGATCCTTTATGGCTTGCTCTTTTCCCCGAAGGAACTGATTTTACGTAAACTTTCTCAGTACATTCCTTTTTTAATTTCTTAGGTTCCAAGTTTGCAAATACTTGCCTGAAGAACATTGCTTGCATCTTACATCGGTTCATGCATATGATTCTTGAAACGAATTCTTTACTACAAGTACTAACATTTCGTTTTGTCATTTGTTGCAGTGAAGAAAAATGCGAGAAGAGTAAAAAATTTGCAGCTGAAGTCGGATTGCCGGTGTTGACAAATGTGCTGCTACCGAAAACAAGGGGTTTCTGCCTTTGCTTAGAAACACTTAGGGGCTCTTTTGATGCAGGTTAGTATGTTGTATGATTAATGGGTTAAATTACTGGCAGTCCCTTTACTATAGGCTTTAAGCTATGTTATTCTGGATTTGTTTTTTGCCGGGCGTAGTTAAATATCTGACACGGGTATAGTTAGACTTTTCTAAGTTTTTTCTTGTATTTAGAGATCCTTGGAGGTTATATCCTTATATCCATGTGTCAGAAACGGGTACTTCAAGAAAAATGAAGAGTTCGAGCAATATAATGCTTAGGAGCAAATTAGTCCCTGTACTATAGACTTTAGGCTCTGTTACTCGGATTCGTTTTTTTCGGGCATAGTTCTATATCTGACATGGGTATAGCTAGACTTTTCAAAGTTTTTTTTCCTGTATTTAGAGAACCTTGGAGGTCATGTCCTTTTATATCTGTGTTGGATACGAGTACTTCAAGAAAAATGAAGAACTCGAGCAACATAAAGCTTCTTAGAAAATTAGTCCTTGTACATTTAATTTTGAAGCAAATTATTCCTTATAAAAGCGAACAATTTAGTTCTTATCGTGTTTTAAAAATACCGAATTTCGGATTTTTTTTCCACATCATTTTAAAACTCAAGTAAACATTTTTGGCCTTTGTTTGTACATAATATATCTTGATATACCCTTGATTGATTTGCAGTTTACGATTTGACTATCGCATACAAGCGCCAATGCCCCTTCTTCCTCGACAACGTATTCGGCGTCGATCCATCGGAGGTTCACATCCACATACAACGTATCCCCATCAACAACATCCCAACCTCCGATGCCGAGGCCGCCGCGTGGTTAACCAATAGGTTCAAAGTGAAAGACGAACTGCTCTCGGATTTCAAATCTCAGGGCCAATTCCCGGATCAAAAACCCGAAGAACAACTCTCTACATTGCAATCCTTGCTAAATTTTACAGTGATCATTGCCTTAACAACCATATTCACTTACCTAACATTTTCTTACAAGCTGTGTATGGTATATGTAAGCTTAGCTTGTCTATATCTTGCTTACATTACTCGTTGTAAAATTTTCCCTATGCCTCTTGAATTTTTGCCTTTTGTTAAGGGAAAAAAAGATGATTAATTTTTTGGGGGGGATTATTACTAGACATTTTTAATTGCAAGTTACAATAAAAAAAGAAAAAAAATTGCCTTTGAAGTTTGAATATAAATGCATTGCCTTGAATTTATGTTTTGGTTTAGTTGTTTTTGGTCTAATTTTAGTATTAGTCCTTGTATTATATGTAAATTTAGTTCTTATTCTCTTATTTGGTTAATTTTAATTCTTTATATTTTTGAATTTCAAAATTTCAATCCTACTTAAACAATAATAGTTAAATATGTTGAGTTAAATTTTGATATTAATAGATATACTATGAATTTAATTTTTTCTCCAATTTTTATATTTGTCAAATTTAAAATTTAAATCCCGACTTAAACCGTAGTCGTTAAATCCATAACTATGGTAACATGATTTTTTTCATAATATTTGAAAGTAACATGTTGACATGATCTTTTTTTTAATCCAATTCCATTTTGTTAACCGATATTCTAACCGGTTTTCGATCCAACTAGTAGTAAAACCAACATATCAAAAAATTAAAAAATATAAATTATATTTACCAAAATGATATTTGTGAAATTTTTGAATATTTATCCAACACAATAATAAAACGAAACGACAAGGAACTATGTAAAATGGCTACAAATATCTACTAACACGTGTTTTCAAGAGACGAAAATTTATAAAAACCTCGTCCATCTTAAACCATACAAACATGAACAAGTGATATATATATATATATATATATATATATATATATATATATATATAAGATAAAAGCATGAACAAATATACAGAAAAATATGGGAATTTTTTTTTTTAATTTCCTTTCAAAGGCCTTCGGCCATACATGGATCATTGGCTCAACAGAGCATTTTTTTTTTCCTTTCTTTTTGGTGCTTTCTAATACATTTTTCAATTTTCTCTACATCAAATCAAGCCCTATTTTTCTAATTGAATTTGGGGCCGAACACAATGAAATTCTATGCCTAGGGCACATACCATTAAGTGCCACTTTTCCTACACTGAAAAACCCTAAAAAAAGGGGTAGCTTTGGATATGCTAAAACTGCTTATATTTTACAGACAATCCTTTCAAACCCGTATTTCTTGAAAAGAAACTAGTTCGAAACCGATTATACCACGAAACCTTGGTCTCGCCGAAGCCGGTACATTGGCCGTCACCTTCCTCTTCGCTACTAAAGAGAGTTTGGTCCGAGCAGTCTAGTGATGCTCCGCATGCTAAATTATACGATTGACATGCCGAATGGCATACACGTAGTCTGTTGTCCCAATCGTTATCGCATTTTTGGATCGAGATCTGGTTAAGGAAAACAAATAAGAGATGAGAACCTGAAACTGAAATGGAGATAAGATAACAATCCTAAAGGTATCATGTAGGCCTCCGTATTAAAAGTCAAATTGCATTTTGCTCCCTCTACTAAAAAATTAGGTCAAATTAGTTTCTGTTAAAAATTTCATCCATTTCCACTATTAAAAATTAGAGCCAATTTTTATAAAAATAGATGAAATTTTTAACAGAAAAATTAATTTGTTTTTTGATCTAACGTATATGAGCTAATTTGTCTAGAGGAAACAAAATGCAATCTGATTTCTAGTATAAGAGACTCCACGGTACTTTTACCAATAACAACTAGTGAAAAAAGCAAATGCTTGGAAATAGAAAAGCTAGGGGGTGAGCTACTTTACCCAGCAGGCCAGTCGCTTGGCAGCTGCATCGCAGTAGCTGCTCCCAAAGACATTATTAAACAACTTGCGAGCACCGCTAGGGAATAAACGGTGGTAATTAGGCATGACAACAACTTCTTCTAGCTGTTGTAATATACTTGCCTCGCTTGGGGCGCAATGTTGCCCGGATAACTCCCTCTCTAATACATCTTTGCATACCGAAAGACTCGAGAGAAGAGTCGAGCTGTTCTGGCACGTGTAGCCTGCGTAGTCAGAGCAGCGGAACTCACAAACTCCATTGTCACAGACACCACCGTGGAGACTGCATTGTTCATTGCAAACGGCTGGTGTATAATTCCAAAGTAAAATGGTAAGAAAACGGAAACATGAAAGGGAAATATGGCATTAATTAACTGCATTTATCCCAACATTTTTTATAATGAAATGAAAACCTCGAGAGGAGTCTATGAGTGTCTTAAGCATATTGAAACAGCACTCGAAGCTTCATTTCGTTTTTCTTGAAAGAGGAGGAAATAATAGAAAGAACAGATCTCATATATGCATGCTTAAGTATGCGGGAAAAGATGCTTCAAAAGGAGTCGGTGCAAAGAAACTAGAAGAAAAATGGCGAGTATCTATAGTCAAAACAAGTAAACATATTACCTGTGGAGCAGTCAATGCCAGTACGACTGTTTTCACATTCGCATACCCCATTTGGCAGGCACTTTCCACGCCCATTACAATTGCTGGGGCAAGACCCTGAATATTATATAACACAAAGACCAGAAAAATAACATCAGTTTATTTAAAAGAATTAGCTTGGAAGAGATTGGACATACCGTGTTTTATCTTATACATAACCAAATAATAAAACCAATAAGGATCGTGGAGCTCACTTTTACTGCAATCATGACCATGAAACCCCAAAAAGCAATGACATTTTCCGTTGACACAGTCACCGTTAAAGTTACAAGAACTTGGACATTGCCCGGACATGGAAACAGTGCCAGTGCTACAGAGTTCGTGGTAAGCAGGACAAATCAGTTCACCTATAGATAGAAACATCGAACGAAATTATTAGTGTATATATATTAGATCCTACTGACTGAAAAGTAGGATCATCGAATTTACCATTAAAACCAGGGAACTGAACTGGTCCACCTGATTTAGGACACACTTTCCAAATACCATCCACAGCAACCTAAAAGAACAATTTATTAACACCAGCCTTAACTTTTACTGTTAGAAATCGAAGTCTTTGCTTCACAAGCACCAATACTTACCTCTAATGAGTTATTTACACATCTGTGCTGGTAACAACCGTTTCCTTGGGTCACGGAACCCCGCACAAAACCAGTACGTACTAATGATGAAGCCATGCACCTACATAATCACGAAAAGAATACTCATCAGCCATTGTTTCAAAAGTTCTAACTATATCGAAGATAAAACGGAAAAGTTTAAATGGAGCCCCCACTTAAGCTTTTTTGGGGTTAAAACTCACCTGGAGTTACTCCCTCTCACTTCACCTAACATTCTATCAGGGGCCCTTGCACTATTAGTATCGGTACAAGATCCATCAGAATAAGCCACAAAGTAAGTGCAATAATCAGCCAACGAAGATTGACCACCTGCAAAAGTCACTAACAAAGTTCATGGACTCACAGGGACAAGTTGCATGCAGAAAAACCGAAAATACACCAATTTTTCAATCCCTGTAGATAAGGAATCCAAGTTGCAAACAAAGAACATACCCTTGTTAGCTTGAGGAAAATACCGAGCCCATTGAGGTAGGTCACCACTATAATTTACAATAGGGCAGTAACCCTCGGCTTCCCGGTTATATGTACAGCCAGATAAATTGGTTGTATTGCAATGATATGCTCCCTTCCAGAGATTGCAAGGAGAAGTAACGAAATCCGTTCCTTGGTTACGACCCCAATCGAGACGATCCGCCATGCTATAGTTAGCTTGATACCATCCACTATCCTCCAACAACGCCAGAGTCATTTTTGAAACTACTGATCTTGTATCCACTGATCCTGTCATTATCTCATTCATCAAAAGCCTTTTTTCCCAATGAGATCCTGCAGCCAAGTCATCACTCGAAACATTAAGGACCAAACTACTACGGACCAATGCCTTGAAAGACAAGGGAGAGGCAACAATAACGGAGACAGAATCAAATACCTGATGTGCCACGTCCTCCCCCATCTTCTAGCTCTAAGCCAGTAAAATTTTCCGAGAATGCCTGTCAATTAAACTATCATCAACTATTTGTTCAATCTTTTTCGTTGTGCTTTTATCAATAATCTAAAGCCATGAAACTCCGGTCAACAAAGAAGTTAACAATACCCCATAGTGATGTCGTGAATGCATGACAACACGTGGAAGCACTACACGAGTTACCATCCTACCAAGCTTTTCATCCATGGTTTGTACAGTAACCTGCAAATGCACAAAGAGATAACCATGTGATAGTGAGGCTCTAAAACTTTTCATAAAATACAGAGATGACGTATACATACAAATTACAAAATACTAAGCGTGTTACAGAAGTCCGATTTCAAAGGCAATGAACAAGTTCACAGTACATTCCATGCAATTACCTGACTTCGCCTCCGTTTTCTCTCATCCCTAAAATGAGCAAAAGCATGCGGGTCAAAGCCAAGAACATGCATAACCTGGATTAAAACAACCGTGGTGTTTAGGACACACAATTTCCTTCTATACTCTTCCAAATTCATAAATTTAACACCATCAAACCTCGTGGATAAGTGTAGCTGAAAGTAAAGTCTCTGCTTCAGCTGTTAAATGTCGAGGAGCTACATTCACATGACCTACAAAACAGAAGTACACCATTGCTTTTGATTTTAGATTTCTACTGCACACAACAGCAACATATGAAGGGCCAACAAGAAATTACCAGCAATTGCACGGCCCCATTGGTCACGCTCACATGCTACAGCCCATGCTAAAGTGTTGCCAGTGGTAGGTCTCGTAGTAACAAGAAGGACCAAGTCTGCACCGGCAACACCATCTGCAGGGAAAGATAACAGTAACAAAAGAATGAACCCGATAGGAAAATGCTCATGGAGGCCAATATCATGTAAAAGTACCATAGAGGCCCTTGTAATGGAAGTCAAATTGCATTTTGCCCCCTCTACTAAAAAATGGGCAAATTAGTCACTGTACATTAGATCAAAGAGCAAACTAGTTCTCTGTTGAAAATTTCATCCGTTTCCACTATTAAAAACTGGTCCTGTATGTCAGAATGAACGTGTAACTATCTGGTTATTGGATGAAATTTTTAACAGAAATAACCAGTTTGATCTTTGATCTAACATATAGGGACTAATTTGCCCATTTTGTGAGTATAAAGGGCAAAATACAATCTCACTCCTAGTACAGAGTCCTCCATGATACTTTTAACTTAATATCAAGTTATGGAACTGCAAACAGACACCTTCAACATATTCACGAGGAAGCTGTACGCCCCCGTCTTGTCCACACGCAGAATATCCACTCAATCTCAAGTTCCCTCTCACAGGCTCTACAGCCAAGGCTCTCTTGAACCAGTCAGCTGTCTGCCCTAAAGCCTTCATTAAATTTCTTTCGAAAGTTAGCTTCAGCCCAACCCTAACACAAAAAAAGCAAATTCATTTATAGAATGTATAAACTCAAACCTTGCGAAGGCGTCGACGTTTGTCCTCCCCAGATATATCATCCAAAGTACAATTATACCAACAATCACCATAGATTGGAGGATCACCATGAGGATTACATGAGGGTGTCCCAGTTGGAGAACTCAAAGGCGGCTCCCCAAGCTGGTAAACAACAAAAAACCCGAAATTAGACCCACAATCATAACCATAACTACAATGCTAAAGACATCACAAGGACACAATAACACCGACCTTCACAATGTCACCAACTCCTCGACAATCTCTATCTTGCGAGTGACCAACAGCATCGTAATTTAAAAATATTCTTATCGGTTGTTTAACATCCTTTGAATGCTTGAGCAACTCAGGAATCCCAAGCAAAGACCTTCCTTTGTGATGTCCAATACCAGGGTGCTCATAAACTTGAGGGGTAACCGAATAAACCTTTCGACCCGGTCGCCTCCTCTCTTCAACTATCTGGTCATGAATACATGAATGTGAAACAATGTTTTCACTACTTCCTCGTCCTCGGCTTTCCCATTGCAGATCGTTTCGCTCCCGAAGCTTACCGGTAGCAGCTTCGAACCATAACAATATCAATAAAATCTGCAGTACAGATTAAAATAAAGCTCAAACAAGAAACCCCGTAAAACTAAGACCAAAAAGGCAAAAGAAGAAAGAAAACTATATGCAACAATGGATCTAATAAAAACCAAACTAAAAGTAGCAAATACTTTGATTAAATTTTTGCAAATCATGGCCTTCACCCCCTAAAAAGTTTCAAATTCAAATAATTCAAAAGCAATAATTTTCAAATTTCTAAATACTAATTCGACTAAAAGTCCAAAACGAAAACCCTTAATGAACAGCTTCCAAAAAGGAAAGAAATCCCCCCAAAAAAAAGGTTACAAAAAGTATAAAAAAAAGCAATAAATATAAACAGAACTATAAAGAACCCCCAATCAATCACATCCTTAAATGAAATTTTTTTTTAAAAAAACAGCAAATTTCTAATTTTCTCAGTAACCCCAAGAATTCCACAACTTGTTTTTATTTTTACAATTAAAAACCCATAAATCATGCTAGCAATTTTTATACAATTTACAGTGAATCGAAGCTTTACCTGTAATAAAACAGCAGCAAATCGAAGCTTAAAATCAAATCTGGTTATGGTTCTTAAACCAAACCGGATTATAACCTCCATGAACCGTTCAAAAAGTAAAGCATTAAACTCTCATAATAATAATTCCCATCAAATCTCTTTCGATTCTCCAATCGGTTCTAAAATCCAGAAAAACAGCTCTTTGCTCCACATTTCTACTCCCAAAATTAAAAGCCCAAAATGACTTTTTTTTTAAAAATTCCAAAATTTGCAGAGCTTCTTTCGATTTGAAGAAGCCCAAGCAAATATATATGGGGGAAAATATAATGGGATCTAAATATCTTCAAGCTTGTTTTTTCTAAATAGAAAATTGGGTTTTTTTTCTTCAAACAGTAAATTAATTACCACTGCTAAAAAGGACGAAATTTTCTAAAGCTTTTTCCTTTTATCTTTTTTTTTTCTGGGTTTTCTCAAAGAGAGAGATGAGAAACAGTGACAGTGAACAAAATTGAAAGAGAGATTAAATGGGTATACAGAGGAGATTATAGCAAAATAATACTAATAATAATAATAAACAACATAAAATCCAAAGACTGGTGGGGTGGGTAAAACTATATATATATATATAATATTTAAATATGTATATATGTATTATATATTGCTTACTTTTTCTCCCAGAGAAGAAGGTGATAATCGAGGTAAAAATGGTTTAATTCTACTATTACTCCCTGTTCTTTTAATATTTATTGAAATGTAGTTTTTAACTTAAATTTTGGTTTAATGCTTAATTTGGTATATGAGTTTGACACATTTTTCTAGTGTGGTACCTATGTTATTTTTTTATCCTGAATGGTACAGGGGCGAAGCCAGAAATTTTTTTTAAGGGGCCCAAAATTAAATTGTAATTTTTACAATAATAAAAAAATAATTTCACCATTTTAATAGTCTATATTTTTATAATTTTTAAATGATTAAATCAATTTTTTTCATTTCAAGAGTGGTGAGGCCCTGCCAGCCCTTCTAGCTACGCCCTTGGTATGGTACTTGTATTTGACAATAGTTATATATTTTAGTACATTTTAGGGTTAAATTCTGGTTTTAGAGTTAATTTGATAAAATTTATAATTAATTAATAATATTAACAATTAACTTTCATCGAATTAAAACTAAAAACAAAATTAAGTCACATTCAGTTATTCAATTAAAAAACCATGAAAAATTTAAACTTTATAATATCAGCAATTAACTTTCATCAAATCAACCCTAAAACCCAAATTTAATATTAAAAAGTTAGCATCGTTACCTTTAGGTACCAAAATATATAACTTTTATCAAATATAAGTATCATATTAGACCAAAAATAGCACAAATACCACATTAAAAAATGTCAAACTCGAAAGTACCAAAAATATATTAAACCTTAATTTTTCATAATTTAGTCTCTTAATTTCTTTGGTTTGAAAATTAAAATCCCATTAATGTATTGTTCATTAAATTTGAACATATATATATGTATATGATATTTTAATATTAAATTAAAAGTTAAAAAAAACTAAATTATTTATTTATATCTGTATCGTACTATATTATAAATTAATGCAAAATAAATAAAAATAAATGCTACAATTTTATTTACATAAAATAAATTTTAGATTTAGGTGAATCCTAAAAAAATCTTCCTCCTCAGATCTGTATTGATGATCACTTACAATTGGAATATATAATAATTAATTCCATAATTTTACATATCAATATATTTAATTCAACTTTAATTTATATAACATGAATTTATGTGAATCACGTACAATTTGTAGTTTTTTTTAGATCCCTATTCAACATTTATTTTTTTCAAAGGTCCTTATCCTATATATTTAATTTTTATAAGAATATGTTATGTGTCTTCTTTTTTTTTGCATTTTAAATTTCGTCAAAATTTATTAATTTTGACATGACATATGAAGAAAATTAAATATATTAAATTGATAAATTTTAACAGAAATTAAAATTTTTAAATAAAGAAATATTTTTTAACTTTTAAATAAAATTTTAAATTAGATGTGCATGATTTGAGTAAGGCATTTTATAGAAACGCTCCTTCTAATTATATATCTAAACTATCGAGGTTATATATTAATCAAGTCATTCTGTCACTAAAATCATTAATTTAACTGCTAAACGACATGCCAGATTTTAGATGGCATAATTTAAAAGAAAATTTTAAATAAAAGTAGAATATTGTCACGTAACTTTTGAAAATTTTATGTAAAATCTTTGAAAATCTCAAAACCAAATTATTTACAACACTTATTTTTCTTTAAATTTTTGACATGTTATTTAACGGTTAAGTTAATAATTTTAATAACAGAAGGACTAGTGACGAAGTCAAAAAAAATTTTTAGAGTGGTCGAAATTAAATTGAAATTTTTACGATAGTGAAAATGTAATTTCACCATTTTAATAGCTTATATATTTATAATTTTTAAATGATTAGATAAAATATTTATTATTTTTAGTGAGTTAAAGTGTAATTTTACCTTTATTAACTTAAATTTTTAAAAAATTTAAAAGGTTTAAATAATTTTTTTTTCATTTTAAGGAGGGGTGGGACCCCTGTCAGGCCCCCCAACTACACCCCTAAGAAGGACTCGATTTATACAAGGTTGATACTTTGAGGATGTACTTAAAATGTTTTGAAGTTCAATGACCAGTTTAGAACGAAAAACGTAGTTAGGAGATGTCTAATACAATTAATTCTTTGTTTTAATTATTTATTAATTGAAGATGAGTTTTAACATATATATATATATATTTGTATTTTATGGAATTTTTTGGTACATATATTTTATGAATAATAATTCATCAATGTTATTTTTAAAATTAAAATAATAAATTAACTATATTCCATTATTCCTAGTGTATAAATTCAAACATAAAGAAAGAATCAAAATATTATTTCATTAAAAAATTCAAATAGGATAAATTATTAAAATCGTTTTCATTCAATAATTAAAAATATATTGTCAAACAGAGGTTAGTAGAAATCTTTATTAAAATCCAAAAGCTTGCATGGAATCTTTCAAAACAATTTAAAATTTTTATTTGAATTTCACAAATAAAATTAAAAATAATCAAATATTTTTACTTTTTTTACATATCAATTAAGTTGCCATTTTTAAATTCATTTATAAAATTTTAAAAATCATCATTAATATATCAAATAATTATTTAAAAGAGCAAAAATTAATAATGATAAAATTACACTTTAATCCTCAAAATTTTACTTTTTATAATAATAGCTTTTATATTAATAAATGATAAAACGTTAAATTGAACATTATTAATTTATATTGAATTTTATAAGACGGTCCGATCGAAATTAATGTCAGTGGACCCTACTGTAATCAACGACTGCGATGTCACTTATTCATAGGACACTTTGGTCCCACGATTAAAGTCAAATTTAACATAAACTTTTTATTAAATATGTAATTCGGATACACAAATTTTGGTTAATTTGATGTAATTATATGAATGGAATTTAAATTTTAATATTTATTTATTTATTTTATATTGAATAAATATAATTATTAGTATATATAATGTGTAAACGTAAAATGTGTTATATCGAGAGTTGTTTTAGAGATTTATGATAAAAGATTTATTATATTTTTATTTGATATAAGTCTCGGATCGATTTTTAAACAATCATTATCCTTTTTCCCTTATAATATATATGATTAAAATATGCTCAAAGGCATTATACTCTTTACTTTTCATATTTTAAAATTTAGATTTAATTACTAACATCGTTAAAATTTTTTGTTAAATTAATTGGGTTGACATTTTGTAATAAAAACACTTACTCGATAACTATGTAACAAAAAAAAGTTGATTTTGTAGTGAACATAAATTTAACATAATAAATTTAAGGTTAAAATATATAATAAGTCCCTATACTCATCTAAAATTTAAAATTTAATCCTTCTACTTTTTAGATTTTAAAGTTCAGTTCAACTGTTAGCATTGTTAACTTTTTATTAAATTCCAATTAATTACAACGTTGATTTTAATTATATGATTACCAAGTGAGTATTTTTTTATATTTTAAAATGGCACACCAACAAATTTAACTGCCTTAACAGTTGGACCTGGATTTTGAAATTTAAAACATAAATGAACTAAATTCTAAATCTTCAAAAGGTACATGAACTTATGGTATATTTTAAAGCAATTGGACTTATATTTTTTAATCCGAAAAAATAGATGGACAAAATTCTTCGAAATAAAAAATAAGAGGAGTAAATTTTAAATAAACAAAAAGTAGGGGGGCTTAAAGCATATTTAACCCATATATAAGATTGGGCAAAATGGATTATAAATGAGGGAGGATTTGGGATAACTTGGAGGAGTGAAATTGAACATTAAAAAAAAAGAAAGAATGATTAATTAAGTAGGAAGCAAAAGCAAAGCAAACATTTTAGGTTTCATTTGGTTTTCAACAATGAAAAGGGCAACTTTTTGAGTACCTTAGTTCTCATGTCACATAAAATTGAAACAAATTTGATTTTAAGAGGTTTTGTTTGGACATTACGTGAACTACAATTTTGGTTTCAAAAACGATTCCTATTTTTGTTTGTCAAAAAGGTAACCCCAACAAAATCTCAATCAAGAAAAAAAAGACTAAAGATCCAAGAATATCTCCCCCCAAAGATATACTAAACTAAGGCATATATATATTCAAATAGGTGGTCGAACTGATTAAGACACCGATTTAGTGGTCTGATCGATTCGATTAAAAATTTATTAAAAAATAAAAAGACCCAATTTAACTAGTTCAAAGCCATTCTCCAGATCAATATCTCAGTTAATTTGATCAAATTCAAACATCATTGATATATAGTGGTTTTGGATCATTTTGGTTCGAATTACCAGTAAAGCGGTAAAGGGGGGAATTTGTTTAAAAAGGGTGAAACTGAATTATAATTTTTTTGTGAGGTCAATGTCTAATTTTATTTTGTATTAACTTATAATTTCATTTTTTTAAGGGACTAAATCTTTTTATTTTTCTAGAGGTCAAGATGTAATTTTATCATACATTAATTTTTAAAAATTTCATTTACTAGGGGTTTAAAAGGTAATTTTTCCATTTCGAGGTGCTAAGACCCTTGCTTACTCCATTTGAATTCGCCTCTAGTTCAAATCAAATTCGGGTTTGGGTAATGTTAGATTTTGAGTTGTTTTAGATTTGAGTCAATTGGGTTTCAGGGTCAGTTTTTTTTTTCAAGTCTAGGTATTAAGGTTCGTATCATTTTGGGTTTTGGTCACTTTAGGTTTGAGTCATATTTCACGTAACTTGTTCGGATCATATTGATTTCTAATTCAAATCATTCCAGATTTGAGTCAATTTCTAATTCGAGTAGAACAAATTCCAATTTTTTATTTTTTATTATTAAATTATATCATCGAACTTCTTTTATTGTTATCACTGAACAAAATTACTTATGCCATCTTTCGTTTAAGTATTTGCAATCAATAGCCTAGGGGTGAAGGTAGGAAAAAATTTAAGTACCAAAATTTAAATTATAAAATTTCAAAGAGGCCAATAAATAATTTTATCATTAAATTAGTTTATATTTTTTAAATTTTTCATAAGAGGCCATATATATCAACCTTGTTAAGAATTACTAGCACAAATGACTTAATTGATAATAATAATAATAATAATAATAATAATTCAATGATATAATTTAAAGACATGAAAGTTGATGCTAAATTAAAAGACCTAAAATGTAAATTTTCCTTTTATATATTAAAAATCATATTTTTTAATTATATCCAAATATCTATCAAATAAATATCTCAAGTATAAATATTTGGATGACACAATAATATGATAATTAATGAAAAAAAAGTTCGTTAGATTGCGGTGTTTCCCTAACCAATTGTTAAAAAATTGAAATTAAAAAAAAATAGTTATTAGTTTAGGGTTTATTACAACATAAAAACAATAGAGAAATTATTTTATTAACCCTTTCTATCACTTTAATAACATTTTAGTAATTTTTCATATCTTTCACACATAATTTTAGTTTTTTCTCAAACCTAAATTATGAACTCGAACCCTAAATCTTGCACTGTTCAGGGTTTAAGATAAAAAATTATCAATATTATGTGTTAATGACATAAAAAATTATTAAAATATTATTAAATAATTAAAAAATCATGAATGATGTAGTAAGAAATATCCAAAAAATATTTCTCAAATCAATCATATCATTGTCTTTTCTAATGTGTTTGCTCACCAACTTTTGTTAGAATACAGTTCATCCACCTTATCAACAAATAATAATAATAATAATAATAATAATTAAGCTTTTAAATTTTGTTTATTTGGTGATTTACCTAACTATAAGTTTAAGAAATTGCCCAATTTTTTTTATTTCAGTCTCATTAAAAAATCCCTAATTTGAAAAACAAATTTTAATTAAATGATTGAGTAACAAACTAATAAAAAATAACACTAAAATTTGTAGATACAAACCCATGTCTAAAAAACTATTTGAATATGCGAACTTCACAGGCAGTTTTGAGCTGGGGATGAAATTGTAATTAAAAAAATCTAATTGGGCCATATCCATAACATGGACAATTAATTAATGTAGAAAAAATGTAAAAATTATATTAATTAATTAAAAATCTAGACTTAAATTCAACCGACGCATTTTCTATTAGATTTAATATATAATAAGTCCTTGTACTCTTTACAAATTTAGAATTTAATCTTAGTTTTAAATTTCAAAATCCAAGTCTAGGAGTTAACATTGTTTTTTTTAATTAAATTTGTTGGTGTGATATTTTAAAATAAAAAATACTCACTTGGTAGCTATGTAACTAAAAAAATGGCGTTGTAATGAATCTGAAATTAACAAAATAATTTCAACAGTATTAATAATTGGACTCAAATTTAAAATCTAAAAAGTAGAGGAACTCAATTCTAAATTTATAAAGAATAAAGAGACTTGTGGTGTATTTTAATATTTTTATTATAAAAGTTATGTTAAATTCGTTTTTTTTTAGTTTATAACTTCAATTAATACATATTAAATATAGCCAAAGCCAAATTAGAATAAATTTTGGAAAGTGAGAATGATAACTCACACTTGGTTTTTGCAAAGTGAGAGTCGAACATAGGACATTAAGGCCTCGAGGCCTCAGTCATTACCAACAGTGCCAAGGCCTTATTGATAACTCGAATTTAGATTAACCAAAACCCAAATTGACATAAATGAGAAATGACTCAACTCCGAACTCGGAATATCCCAAACCAAAATGATTAGAAAATTTTAAAACACGAATTGACATAATCCAAATAAACCTAACTTAAAAACCAACCCGACTTGTATAAAAAACAAATGAGCAAATTAATCCCTATCAATTTCGAAAGTGAGCAGCTAAGTTTTTTCCAACAATTTATCATACTTTTGATTGTATAATAATAAATTTAGCTCTCAACATTTACACATTCTATCGATTTGATCATAATCCTAAAAGATTCTGTTATTTAAATTTTGATTGGAATAACAAAAAATTCTAAAAAATTCAACCTTTTAAATTTTGTTTATTTGGTCATCAACCTAACTATAACTTCAAGAAACTGTCCAGTTGTTTAATTCATTAAAAAAAAAACCCCAATTTTGAAAAATAATTGTTGATTAAATGATTTGAGTTACAAACTTACAAACAAACGACAATGAAATTTATAGATAAAACCCATAAGTAAAAAACTATTGAATATGCAAACTTCACAGGCAGTTTTGAACTGGGGACGATTGACCTTTATTGGCATTTAATTATTCAGTATGATAGAGATTACCTGACCTAAATTTCGTAATTTGTTGAAGAAATAAATATTGTAATAAAATAAAAGGATCTGTAGGGGTGAGAGGTCAATGGCAGTACTTCTACTATTTGACTTTGATTAGAATAGAGATTTTTAACCCTTAAATAAATGTAGTCGAAACTCCTATTGTATCATTTTACCATCATTATCGACGTTTATTATAACAAAGCAATTAAAAAAATTGAATCCAAATTGATCCAATCTAATTTAAATTATAAAAAAATTAACATTTTATGTTTTTAAACTCAAAATTAAATTAGATTATTCCTTTTATACAACAAGAGAGGATTACCCAAAATTAAAATCATAACCCAATATTAATTAAAAATTAATTACAAATATATAATTATTAAAATTCCTTAAAAATCATAATAATAAAAACAATCATCATCAAGTAATAAAGTACACGTGAATTACCACATAAACAGTCATATAAGTATTGTTAAAACTTTAACATTTCATTATGCTATTCTATCCAAAAAAAAATTAACTAAAATTTAAAGGTTGAGAGTCACGGTTAAACATAAAAGAGTTAAAATGACCAAATAAATAAATATTAAGGGTTAAATTTATAACTATACTTTTTTATATCCAAAATTAAATTAAAAATTTAAATACAAATATTTTATTAATGTAATCATGATTCCTTAAACTTTTTTTTTTCTTCTATTACCTTAAGAACACCAAACAAGTTGAATTATAATATGAAATAGGTAGGGAGAACATGTTTGTTGAAGGTCAAAACATATAAGTCAACATCTTTCGGTGTTGACAAAATAATATAGTTTCTTTTAAATAATATTTTATTGGGGGTATTTCAATTTTGACTTGCTACCTAGTAATTATCTAAATCTCTCTTCAATAAATAGATGAGCCGATAATACGCTTTAACGCACTTGAACTCACGTCTTTTCTACATTAACAACAATATTCATACTAATCGAGCTAAAACTTAATCGGCTAACAATTATATTTCATGTTCTATTAGGTAAGTCCAACTTTAAGCGTGTACTTTATTATTGACACTAAAATTCTTTTAATTTATGAACTTTATAATTTTTTTTGAAAATTTTGAAATATGAATAGGCTCCCATGCGAGTTGTCACACATCAAGAGGAAAGGCGGGAGAGGGCTCAAATTAAAAATTTACTTTTTTACCCTTTAAATATGTATAATGTTATATATTAATAAAAGTAAAATTGTACTTTGGCACCCAAAAATGATAAGGTCTTAATTTAGACATTTAAAAATTTAAAAAGAAATTAGCTAATACAATGGTGAAATTGTATTTTAACCCTTATCAAAATTTATCACTTAATTTCGATCCCCCAACAAAACTTTCTAGCTGTTGCCCCTACACAGTAACACGACTAAAGTAACTCAAACTCAAACCACATTTAGGGCAATGAACATCCTAACTATCAAGCTAACACGGGTCGAATAAAATTATACATCGAGAATTCATAAATATAAACCTTATATTGAAAAATAAAAGTTTACTATGCTTTTGATGCAAATTAAATATCATTAACATGATCATATGTCATAATCCATCAACCCCATGCTTTATTAACAAAGGCAAATCAGGCCTAAAAGCATTGAAATCAAGATCTTTGTGGTTCGGTTTGTTATAAATTAAAAAAATTGATTAAAGTAAGAATATTGTTTTTTAAATAACAATATATATTTAATCCTAATATTTATATATTTATTATTTTCGCCCCAATTCCTTTTTATTACTTTAGCCTTCAATTTTAAATTCCAATTAAATTGTCTCTTTTTTCAACGTAAAATTGAAATTATTAAAATTTTAATGGCACTAACGTGGCAATCTATATGACAATTTACGTGTATTTTATTAATGACATAGATTTTGTGATTTTTTTTAAAAAAATTTAATATTGTAACCAATTTAATTTTTTAAGATATATATGTAAATTGCCACGCGAGTGCCATGTCAGCGGCGTTAAAATTTTAATGGTTCAATTAACTCTTACATCTAAAAAAAAAAATTTGACTAAATTCTGAAGGTCTGTAAAAGTGACAAAAGTTAAAAGGCTAAATTTATTATTATATTTTAATTTTAAAGACATTTTGGTATTTAATAGCGCTCATGATTTAACTAAATTTAGAATCGAGGCAAGTTAGACCCCAATGATAGGCAAGATAGAGCCTAAGGAACACCCAAAGCTTTAGAAAAAATTAAAATTTTAATTAAACCCCTCAAAATTTTTAGAAATTCTAATTAAGCCATTCAAAAGGTTTAAACGTTAATTAGATCCTCCAAATTTTTTAAAAATCTTCATTAATATTCTCAAAAAAGTTTAAATTTTAATTAAACCCTTAATATTTTTAAATTTTTTAAGTAGGCCCCATCCCAAACTTAATGGCACGTTTCGCCACTAAGTTAGAGTTCCACTAAATTCAAAATCGAGTTGGGTCAAACCCCTAAGCATTAAGCAAAACTCTCTCAACAATATTTTCTCTACTCATAGAATTCAAACTCGAAATTTTGCTTAAAAAAATATCGTACTCGTTTCTTCACTCACTACCCAAGAGATCACATTAAGCAAATGTAAAAATCTCTTTTCAATCTTCCCTATTGAAATTCTATTCAAATGGGGCTGCTTTGATTACCATGGGTAGCACTTGCAATTTGTCATTTCCTTTAAAATGTTTGGTATGCCTTAAAAAAGTTGTATCATGCCAAAAAAGTTCCCCAGATTTGAGCCATTTTTATGCTCTGCTTTTCTCCTTTTTTTAAGTTTCTCTTTGATAATGTGCTTTTTTTCTTTGTACTTTTTAGCTTTGAATGTGTTAGGTTACCTATCACCATTTGAGATTTGCCTACGGATCTTTTCGGCTAACAAGTGAAATAGCAAAGCCAATGGTCTAAACATAGCTTCATAATTGGTTCATAGGATCCATATTTAGAATTCCATAATTCAATTTTCTAACAAGGATTAAAGTAAGACCAAATTAGATTGGAAAATTCATAGTAGAATTTGACCTTTTAATTATATATTCAAATCCTATTGTTGGTTTTTGTGTCTACGTAAGTTGTGAATTTAGTCTTTGTATTTTAATTTGGTCAATCAGTCAATGTACTTTTTGAGTTATGAAATTTCAGTCTTAATTCAAACGGTAATTGTTAAATCTGTTTGGTTAAATTTTGCTATTAGTCTGACAATATGCATACAGTTGTATATTTAGTCCATGTTCTCCAATAAGATTTTCAGATTTCAAATTTTCAATATCAACACAAATAACAACCATTGAATCAATTAATAGGTTTTTTCAAGCAAGTTGACCTGGCATTACACACACAATTGGAAATACCATAAAACAATTGTTACAATAAACGTCGATAATGACAGTAGAATCACCGCAAAGCAACAAAAAAGAAAGATAAGAATACACAGATTTTATGTGAAAAATCTTTATTGAAAAAAACCACGAGCAGAGGAGGAGAAATTCATTATGTTGAAAAACACACGCTACAAGAGAAGTTCGACTACATCTATTTAAGGGTTAAGCAACCCTGTTATAATCAATGTTTAGTCAAATACGGATTCTCAATCCTTTGCCCCCATAGGTCCTCCTATTTTGCCTCTCTATTTTATTTATTTGACAAATGACGAGATTCGGGACTAAAATTTAACAACAATCATTTGATCAGGACTAAAATTTTAAAATTCAAAAAGTATATAAACTAAAAATGACTAAAATTAAGTATAGAGACTAAATCCGGACTTTACGTAAAGTATAGGAACTAATCACAGAATTTAACCTATATATTATTAATACGAGGAAAAATTTTATGAGGGATTGGGATTGAGCCTTTAGAAATAGATAATGGTGGATGGGGTACCACACCCACAATGCTACAAGCCAAACTAAAACCGAAAAAAAGCTGCATGAAATTATTTAAAAGCAAGATAGGGCCATCCAATAAATTCAACATGGTGCTGTACCTGATTGTTTCCTATTTATTTTTTGGTCCATAAAATTTTACAGATTATGAAAATTAATCCTTCTAGGATTCGTTACCATTCCTTTTAATAATATTGTCTCCATAATCTAAATTCAAGTGTTTTCCCCTTAAAATGCAATGTACCTCGCTTACTGTACCCCATACTTATTTAAGTTTTATATACATTCCCCACCAAACCCAAATAAAAAAAGAAAATAAAATGGTTAAAACATGCCACAAATTCTTGTACTCGTCGTAAATTTGGAATTAAGTCATTGTACTTTTATTTCTAGGAATTTAGTTACTCTAATTTTCATATTTTAGAATTCAAGTCGAACTGTTAACGCTGTTAAAATTATTTTCTTAAATATAAGCTCATTACAAGGTTATTTTTTTAAATTACATTGTTACTAAATGAGCTTTTTTTTTAAAAAAAAAAAGGTCATACCAACCACATTAACAAAAAAAAACTTAACAGCGATAGCACTTGGACTTGAATTTTGGAATTTGAAAAATATAAAGATTAAATTCCAAATTTGTGAAGAGAACAGGGACCTATAGTATATTTTAACCTAAATAAATCACAAACATTTATGAAACCTCACCATTTTTACAAAGGAGCAGCACCACATTGGCTAGTGAACTTAAGAGGGATACAAGTGGGTCTAACCTAACCTGGATGCTGCCATATATTTCTAGTCTTGGCCCACATGGAAAACGGGTGGTCCCAATTGTGATGGGATGACAATTCTCACTTTTGAGATAGCTTTTTCCAAATTCGTTTCATTTTTTCTTGCAATTCTTGACAACCCCAAGTGTCATTTTTCATATCTTTTCAATTTGAGCCAATATTGAATTATAATTTTAGGTAAATTGGTCATTAGATTATTAATAAGTTTACGTTTTGGTCACTCAATTTTAAAAAGTTACAAAATGATCACTGAGCTATTCGAAAGTTTTCATTTAGGTCACTGAACTATTTGAAAGTTTTTGTTTTAAGTCATTGGACTGTTAAGTTTTTTTTTTAGGTCAAACTAGCGAGCTCTAAGCGATAATTCGATGGATTAATACGATAGATCAATACTAATTGATGAATAGAAGAGCATACCTTTGATCCAAGTCGATATTGGTTTGTAGATTCATGATTTTCAAAGCTATTTCATTAAAAAAAATACTAAATTGTAGAAGAGAAAGGGAAGTAGAGCTTTCAATTGGTGTAGGCAGTGCGAATAAAGAAGGTCATACAATAGTGATTTTAACAACTTGGTGACTTAAAAGCAATCTTTCAAATAGATTAGTGACAATTTTGTGACTTTTTGAGTTTGAGTGGCCAAAATGTAAACTTACTAATAATTTAGTGACCTTTGGTGTAATTTACCCTACAATTTTTAAGGGGGCTAGATGCAAATTTATCATGGCATTAACTTATAACTTTATGATTTCTAGAAGGACTAAACCACAATTTTTTTAACCATTTTGGAAGGCCAATGACCTACTTCTGGCACAGTTTATCTCCTATTGCTTAAAAATGTCATTTATTGTTTAACAGGTTTAATATTTTAAAAGTTCTTATAATTTTGCAAATAAAATCTTTTATTTGAAATTGAACGAGAAATGAAAAAAATAATTTTCAAGTCATTTTTAAATAATAAATGTTAACTTTATTACAATTTAGTCATATTTAATTTTTTTTATAGTACAAAGTTAAATCGATCTATTTAATAATAGATGGGCCGATTTGATTAGTCCCTTTAATAAAGGGACTACAATCACCCTTCTTAACCACCTTTGGAGAATAAACCCAATCTTGTGAAAGACTTAATCAAACATATTTCACTAGTATGGGACCATGAACTACTCCAATTTCTTCTCACCATGCCAGTACTGGTATGTACCAATATCAAGACAAAAACAATATGTCCACTAAAATAGTACTTATCATCTTGATAGAAAAGCCCTCTTGTAATACTTCTTTGACGCTCTATTCGGTTTTTAATGAACAAATGAAATTTTAGATCAATTTAAAATCTGAGCAATAATTCAAGGATTAATAGTGAATTTAACCATTTCCTTTAATTACATGAATATCAAAATTAAATTAGTGTAATTGCATCCTTTCAAACTTTGCATGGCCAATATCCTATTTTACCAAATAAAGCCGATTCATGCAACCTACAGATTTAAAAGAGTTTAATGCTGTATTTTTTTGGTCCACTAGGCTCATAAATTAGCCTTTTTCATCCCTTGCAAGAAATTCAAAAGGTAACTAAATTATTAATCAGTTTACATTTTTGTCATTTTACTTTAAAAAGTTAAAAAATGGTCATTGAACTATTTAAAAGTTTTTATTTAAATCATTGAATTATTTAAAAGTTTTTTTATTTAAGTCATTGAGTTTTTATTTTTATTTTTAATTTGGCTATCGATTTCCAAGCAATGATTAGACAATCAGTACCCACCAACGAGTAAAAGAACATACCTTAGATACGAGTCAATTTGACGATCAATGTTGGAGATTAGAGAAGAAAGGTGTTTGGATTTTGATTTGCAGATTTGTGACGTTCAAAGCTATTTCATGAAAAAAAAAACTAAACTATAGAAGAGGAGGAGGAGAGCTTTCGATTAGTGCAGGCGGTCTGAAAAAAGAAAACTATACAATAATGATTTTAACAACCCAATGACTTAAATTAAAATATTCGAATAGTTTAGTGACTATTTTGTAACTTTTTAAATTAAGTGACTAAAACGTAACTTACTAATAATTTAGTAACCTTAGGTACAATTTACCCAAAAATTCAAATACATTTCATTTAAAAAAAGGGTAACTCAAAAACACAAAATCAAAGAATCTATTTATGGAAATTATTTGTACACTACTAGTAACATTTTAAACTCCACAAATAATATTAGAGAGTTACACGTATTTTATAGGAATATAATAAAATATTTAAAATATATATTTAAAAATTAAAAGATAAATATTAATTTTTAAAATTATTAAGTAAAATAAAAATACACTATCAATATACTAAATACTCGATCTTCTATTTATAATTGGATTTATAATTGGAGACAATGCTTTAAACCCAGAAACCAAATGGGTATTTCTTACAAAAAAAAAAGATAAAAGAAAAAACATAAAAGAAAATACAAAAAGAAGCTCTTTGCCGACATTATTACAGCAAAGTTACATTTTTGTGTTGTTATAAATGTAAAAAATTTTCTTTCTTGGCTATACAAGACATAGACAATTTGGATTCCAGGTCCTACATAAAAAATAAATAAATAAAATAAAGGTTAATTCATTATATTGTAATGTGGAAATTCTCACATTACAAGAGAACATGGATGCCATCTAGCTGCCATTAGATTAGAATAATCTAATCAAGTGGTCAAATCATCCAATGGTTATAAATGGCTGTTGAAATGATGTTAATAAAACAAAATTATTAGGTTACAAGAATCCAAATAAATTTATTTTATGCATAATTAAGAGATATTAAATAATTTAGCCTGTTTCACATCTGTTTCTTTTTCCTTTTTTCAAAATTTTTTATATTGGTGAAAATTTTGGTCTCTATATCGATTGATGTATGAATAATGTTAAAAATATATAATTATTAATATTTTCAAAATCGGTACTGATTGAACATTTGTTAGATTAAATAAGATTTTAAGTTTAAGTATTGTGAATAGAAAAAAAACAACATTGAAAAAGCTTTAATCGAAATCTATTATAACTATCAGACACTGAAAACTCTCAAATAAGAGTTGGTTGCACCAAGCATCCCTAAACTATGATCCATATTTTAAATCAGCCTTCAAAATTTAAAATGTTCTAATTATATTCTCAAACTATTAATGTTATATCAAACAAGTTCTTTCGTTATTAAAACCGTTAATTTAATTGCTAAAAATAAAATATGATTTGATGTGTCATTTAACGAGATGAATTAACGATTTTAATAATAGAAAGACCTAATTGATATAACTAAGATATAGAGATGTAATTAAAATAATTTAAAATAGAAGATAACCCTCAAATAATTATATTGATAAAATACTTTCAAGTTTGAAAATGTCGTGACATGTGGCTGAAAAATCCACTTTGAGAAATAATTAAAAATCAATAAAAAGCATGCAAATAGAGGAATTATTTTGATGTTTTGTTCTAATACTCCACTAATAAAGTTTACTAAATTTAGGAATTTTGTTGGGCAAATTAGTGGGATAATATTTGCTTTTGGATTTTTTTAATTTTTGTATATATATATATATATATATATATATATACATACAAATGAAACTGGAGTGGGTATTAGATTTGCTCCCAGAACCTTTAATAACAAAATTTATGATTATACCTAATTTTAAATTTAATCCAATTCAAATAATTATTTAAAAAAAATGAAATTTTAGTCGATAAAGTATTGGCTAAAATGATAAAATCGAGGTTATGGGAATTTCAAGATTTTAGTTTCGAGTCCTACCCTTATAAATATGAGGATTTTCCTTTAAATTTAGTTGAATTCAAATCAACTAAGTACTTTTGATGTTAGTTTTGATTATGATTGTTGATATAATTGTAAAGAACAAAAAACTTCAAAAATTTGAGTAAATCAGACGATCATATTAATTGAATCGAGAATCAGTCGAGATTCCAGTCCGAAGAGGGACTTTGAGCCCTCTCTCCACTATATTTAATGAAATAAATGAGCCCAATTATTTTGATCTAACTCTCATTATAATCCTATATCCAAATACATCTTTTGGACCAAAATAGTTTTACAGGATAATTGGGCTATACAGCCCAGTAAAAGTGATGCATTTAAGTTTTTTATGTTAAAATATGCTCTAAGCTCAAGTGCTCTTTGCATATTTAGAATTTAGTCCCTCTACTTTTAAGATTTAAAAATTCAAGTCCAATTTTTAACATCGTTAAAATTCTTATGTTAAATTCAGATTCATTACAACATTTTTTTGGTACATGGCTACTAAGTGTGTATTTTTTTCATTTCAAAATGTTACAATAGTGAATTTAACTAAATAATTACAATAATGTTCACAATTAGACTCGAATCTTGAAATACGAAAAGTATATAAACTCGGAGCAAATTTTTTTAGTTAAAAAAACACAATAATTTATGAAAATCTTTAAAAGTGTTTGAAGGATTAAAACAAAAACAAAACAAGCTAAAAAAAAAATAGACCAATTTTGTGTAAAAATGGGGTAATGCTTTCAATTTTCAGTTGGGGCAATGGGTCTTCAGGTTGTTGTTGTGTGGGCACATTGTCGATTTATAGCAATTCAAGCTTATTGGATGGTAAAATCTGAATCGCTTTCGTGATTTTGTATTAATTCAATCTAAATGATGAGGTTTTTTTTTTTTTTTTAAATGGATCTATGTGACAAAGTGGGACAATTGTAATAAAATTACTATTTTATCCCTTAAAACATGAATTTCGATTTAATGTATAATTTGACGCATATATTTTGATTTAGTACAATTAGACACATGAAACTTTAGTTCGATTCTATATGTTTAAATAAATCAAGAAATCAAATCAATTTTATGTTGAATAAATATAATTATATGTGTATGCAGTATATCAACATAAAATGATGCTATATCAATAATTATATTAATAATTTACGAGAACTGAATCAAATAAAAATTACATGTATAAAATAGCAAAAAATCAAAGTTCATGTATAGTTTTGAGATTTATCCTAAAATATTTTATTTATACTAAGGATATGTTTGATAAACTATTGAATTTTTATTTCATTGAAAATGAAAATTTCTGATGTTAATATTATAAATGTGTCTAATAATCATATATTTTTTACTTAATATAAAATTTTAATAAAAAATTATAAAATAAGTAAGTAGATAATCACTTATCACTGTCGAGCAAAAATGAACGAGGCAACCGGGGTCCGGGGTCCAGCTCGAATAAAAAGTAGATTGGCACATGGGGGCATGGGACCATTTAATTATTTTAAATTAAGGTTAGTACATTTAGTAATGTTAGTAGTTTCCTTTTGTTTACAAATAGGGAAAAGTAGACAAATTATCAGCCACACAACTATCCTACAAGTGCACAAATTCACCCATCTTTATTACAATGTCTGAATTTTCTTGCCCTTAAATGTACTGTTGGTGGTGGTGGGGACACTCAACTTTCAAACTTCATGACTTTGTTTTAACTTTTTTTTTCAATTTAGTCCTTGAATTTTGATTCCATTGATAACATGATATTATATCGCATCATTACCTTTTTTCTAAAATAAAATTATATAGAATCTAAAAAATACAAAGTAATGATAAAGAAAATTTTAAAACGGGGCACATTACTAGAGTATCACGATATAATATTTTAATGAAATTCAAATTTAGGGACTAAATTAAAAAAAAAACAGCCAAATTCTATAACTAATGTGGATCAAAATGGAAAAAAAAGATACCAAACTCTTTTTTTTCTTCTTAATTCTTAGTATATTTTTTAGAGATTAGTAAATATAGATTAGAGCATTGAACTCGATGAGTTCCAATTCGACTTGATTTGATAACGACAGATTTTATTTTGATTCGATTTTAATCAAACCTACACTGCATTATCTCGAAATATTTATCAAAATATCTTATATTAACTTATAATTAGTTTTAAAATAAAATCGAGTTTGAAATCAAATCAAAACTAAAAATATACTAATTAAATCAAATTCGAATCAAATAAAAAATCGTCCAATCCTGTCCCATTGCCATCTCTTGATAATAGCTACATATTGAGTGCTTTTATTAGACTTTGAGAAAAGGCTATAAAAAAAATTATTGTATTGGTAGCTGTAATGAACCAAAAGGGGCAACTATAATTGAGGGCTATGGATAAATATGTTGGACCCTCCTACAATCCTAATTGCATTGAATTTTCTTTTTTTTAAAAAATCATTAGCTAAATAATTAAAATTAAAATTTTTGATTTATCTGAAATACGAATTTTGATATTTTTATATTTAAAAGAATTTTTTTTAAAAATATTTTTATTATTGTAGGCTAATAATGACGTTTCCATCATTACGAGAGCAAGGGCTTGAAAAAAATTTCTTCGTATTAAGGTGATTTTATTCACTTTGATGGTATGGCTATCAATGTATTGGCTTGAATTCTCTTTTACTTCAAAGTGGAAATTAAGCTTATAATTAGATAATTACACGTACATCTCATGTTGACATACATAAATCAATTTTAAACAATAAAAATAGATGAAATTTTAACAAAATAATCTGTTTGCTCCTAAGTCTAATTTAAAGGACTGATTTGCTTATTTTATATAATAAAAAGGACAAAATGTAATTCAACTCTTAACTGTTGTTGAATCTTCTTGTGTTACTCGAGTACTTCTTGTTCTCGTTCATTTATACCGTGTTTTGATTACTGTTACTCATAACCCTCTAAAGTTTTATCAAAAGGGGAAAAAATAAGAAAAGACAAAGGCAGGGCCACAAGTTGATATTGATATCTTAACTACTTAGAAAATTTTATGTTTTGATTAGTTAATTTTAGAAATTCATTGCTCATTTTATTAATTTTTTATTTAAATATGAGTGACCAAAATGTAAAGTTAGACCCTAAGTGTAATTGACCCAAATTAATCCGATTCAAAACCAACCCGACCCTCTGGCCAAGTGTATATAATATATGTATATATATATAATATATAAGAAGTAGACAAAGGAATAATAAATAAGAATATATACAATTCAAGAAATCCACTTCCCCAAGTCAGAGATACATTCAAGCAAAAGCTTTTAGAAAAGAAGCCACAAAGGAGACTTCTTTAGAGGGTCTCTGTAAAACAGGTTTTGGATTATATCTACATTAAACCATTCTACCAAAATGGAACTGAACCTCTCTATTAACTTGAACTCGAATACTAAACCTACTTAATTAAGAACGAGAAGGATAAATGATCCACGAATACATATGTTACAGATATCACTAACGAATGTACCCCCGGGGGGGGGGAAGAGGATATTACGATACTGAGTATCTGTTAGCATTGGATCGTCTGAGGTTCATTTGCAAACGGTCTTCAACCTCTTAGCAGCCTGAACGAATCCCACAATCACCTGCAGCTCATCCATTTGCTATACCGAGAAAAAGTAAATTTTTGTTAGGTAATCCAACATTGTCCCGAAAACCGTTAAATCCCAAAATACAGTTCAATTACCTGTGACATGAAATGCCTTTGAACAATATCGACTAGTTGTTCTTTCGATGGATTGGGAATGGCATCCACCTAGAAAATAGCAAAGAGAAAGGATTCATTATACAAGAGCTAAAAGGCGGTGCCGTTAAAAACAAGAAGGACGGACTTACAAGATTGAAGTGTCGCCAATATCTCCATAAAGCAGCCATCTCTAGTTTGCTGAGGTCAACTTTCTATAGGCAAATATATATATAACTAACATATTTTTGCAAAACCGATAGAAAGCCAAAAACCGAGTTTTATAAATTATATATACCATAGACCCCTGGGGTGTCGAAACAGAACTCTTAGACTGCGAGTCACAGGAAAGAGACCTGCTCGTAGTTTTGTGAGAAGACCCCGTCGATTTATGCGACTTATGTCTTGATCTATGGGACTTTTGAGTGTCATCCGATGCTGGAAATCAAGAGATAAGAGCAAAAAAAAAAAAAAAGGTAAGAATGGTGGGGCCGATAAAAAGAAGATAAAGAAATGAGACAATGGAGCTTTTTGAAAAAATAGTGAAAGTTAAAGGTGAAAGACACAATGGATCCTATGCACCAACCTCAACTACTTTTCACTAGAGAATATTATCATCCAAAAATCACAATGTAAAAAGCATTTTTAAGTGCTAAAATACTGGTTATCTTATATCACAACGTTAAGCATCATTAGACATAGCATAATGCTCGAAAAAAAACATAAAAACAAGTAAATTTAGACTCAAACGACAAAAGGGCATAAAGAGAGGCAAAAAAAAGGCTCACCCAAGTCTGATCCGTTCCATTGCATGTTCCCAAACTCAAGGTCATCATCTTCTTCGTTACCGGTGGGAGCTTCGATTACGCTGAGGGCATTTCGTTGTAGCTTTACTTCAATGCCATTTGTAAGAACCTGGGATTTTATTGATTAGATAAACAAATATCACTAATCACTTTAAGCTATAAAGTAAAATGATTAATATACTAATATGGTCCCATTAACAAATCAATTAAACATCAACATTTGGAAACTACCAAACCAAAATAAGATAGAAAATTGTATGATTATGATAGAAAATTTGGGGCAGATTTTCTTGAAAACTAAGTTAACAAAGGTCAAGTTTAGAA
This sequence comes from Gossypium arboreum, assembly GCF_025698485.1. Lineage (NCBI taxonomy): Eukaryota > Viridiplantae > Streptophyta > Magnoliopsida > Malvales > Malvaceae > Gossypium > Gossypium arboreum. Next base: position 142,347,640 of record NC_069075.1, read on the forward strand.
ATGATTGCAAGCTAGGTTGCTCGGAAATTCTTTAAGTTTTCGAATGGACCAGATACATTCAGCAATTACACTCAGTATCATGGATTGCAAGTTTGAATGGTTGAAGATAAGCAAATACACACACACACACACACACAAACACACACATATACAGCCCTTGGGAGATTGATATCCAAGCAGAACCAAGATCAGAATTAAGAACATAAAATATGGGGTTCTTAAACATTTACCAAATCAATTCCAACAAGATCTCAATAATACCCTAAACATGCAATTGAAAAATAAAAAGTAATGTAAATATGAAAATAAATTCCTCAAAATTTAATTTAATTTTTTTAAAAAGAGATGAAATAGAAATGCTTTGAAGAAGATTAAAAAGTAAAGCAAACCCCCCAAAAAAAAAATTTAAGATTCATTGTACAAATGCAATGATAACATCATACATTAGCTATAAACACTTCAAAAACACCAGATCCATCGATGCACACTTACATGCAATCAAAATCCCAAATCCAAAACCTCAAAATTCAAGCAGATTTAGATAATAAAAAGCTAAATTTGCAATTCTATTCAAAATAAATCTTATACAACAGGACATGCAAAATTCAAATTCAAATTTGAATTCACATTATAAACCCCCCAAAAAAAAAAACACACCCAAAATCCCCCATTTCCATGAAGAATTCAAAAAAGAATTTACCAGCCAATGCCATCCACCAAGTCCAACAGCTTTCTTAACCACACCTTGAAGACCAACAAGAACCGATTTGGTACGGTTATTCCCAGTGACAACCACTTTAGTGTGACGTGGCAACACCGATAGCTCTTCTTCACTACTATCTCCATAGCTCTGTTGTAACTGAGTGAAACCACCGCCATTGACGACGGAACTCTCCATTGCTTCCATCATAATTTTTTCTCCAACTCACTGAGTCAAATCAAGCGTGTTTTATGGGTCGAAATTACATTGGATCGAAAGATCATGCATTGGTTAATACGTATAAAGTATTTTCGTAAGCAAAAACTAAGAGAAATTAAGGGAATTTATTGGAATTTTGTTGTGTGTGTAAGAAAAAAAAGCTGTCCTTTTGAAAGAGAAATAAGGTGTTTTTTTCCTTAGTGAGAGAAAAAAAAAACCAAATATGTGAGAGAGGGTGTGAATATTGGTACTTGATTATTGGTTGGTTTCATTTTTTTGGCTATTGATCCCGACGACATGAAATTGAACAATAAGAGAACGACACGTAATCGTTTCAGTGTTTTCGTTTGCTTAATCAAGGAAACGAATGGGAGATAAAAGGAATAATTTATAAATTCGTCCCTATAATTTATAAAAAATAAGAAATTAATCTCTTTATTTAATTTGTCAGAATTTGATCCACAGTTGGTCGTATATCTGTATTTTCTGAGTTATTTGAATATGCAAATCATCTTGGAAATTTGAACTCGTTAACTATTCAAGTATTAGTATCCAAATATGAATTCAAATTAAATAATATTATCCCAGATATTCGAATTTGCAAAACCGATGTCAACTTTTCTAATTATTTCTCGGATCTCTAAATATGTAAAATTTAAATTCAAATATGCTAAAATTCTTTTTATTTATATATAAAATCAAATTTATAAGGTGGATTTAGATATTTGAATTTTTATTCATTATTTGAATAATGAAATTCCTTATTTAATTGCATAAAATTGCTTATTTCTACTAAATTTATGCATAAAATATGAGGATCAAATTTTAATAAATTAAAATAAAGGATTTCATTTCTTAATTTTGTAAACTATAAGGATGAAATTCAAAATTAGATAAAAGATGCCGGTTTGTTTGCAGCAGGTTTCCAATACCACTAGCGGTTTGCTTTTTGATTAGATAGCGGTTTTGTCTTTTAAGGGGGTTGACTGTTTGACTTGCTGTAAAAGATCGGAGTTTGTGGGATTCTTGAAACGACGCTATTGCCCCTATTTTCACATTTCAAACATTTGCTTTTTTTTAGTTAAATTGGTTATCAGTCTCTATACTATACATAAGTTACGAATTTAGTCCTTACAATTTAATTTGGTTATTTTTAATTTTTGTGCTTTTTGAATTTTAAAATTTCAGTCTCAAACAAATAATAATTGTTAAATTATTAAATTATGTTATTTCTAAAATCTGATTCCACAAACATTTTATCGCATGTTAATGTTATATTAGCTTGTTATTTTCATATATTTCTCATAAAAAAAGAGAGTCAAATAATAGATTTAAAAGGCTGTTATTTGCGTCAAAATTAAAATTTCAAAATTTAAAATGATCCAATTGGAGAGCATAGACTAAATCTATAACTTTATACTTAGTACATAAATAATAGCAAAATTTAACTAAATAGATTTAACTGCTATCGTTTCGGTCGGGGACGAAGGTAGAAAAAATTAGGAGAGTCATAATTGATTTATGAACTGTTGAATGGTCAAAAGGAAATTTTATCATTACACTACTTTATAATTGGTTAAAATATGCCTTAGGTCCTTTTGCTCTTTGCAAATTTAGAACTTAGTCCCTATACTTTTATTTTTAAGAATCTAATCCTCTACTTTTCAGATTTCAAAATTCAAGTCCAATTATTAACACAGTTATTTTTTTATTAAATTTGTTAGGTGTGACAATTTGGAATAAAAAAATACTCATTTGGTAGCAATGAAATTAAAAATGACATTATAATGAACTTGAATTTAATAAAAAATTTTAACATTTTTAACAATTAGACCTAAATTTTGAAATTTGAAAAGTAGAGGATTAAATTCATAAAAAGTATAAAGACTAAATTACAAATTCTGAATAATACATAAACATATAATTTTTTTTGTTTTATAATTTTTAAAGAAATCTTTAAAACAAATTATCTTTAGTTTTTTTATCTTTCTTTCATTCTCTTCTCTTAGTGTTCAAACAAAATGTTAAGTAATGCATTAAAGCACATTTAATGAAAAATGTGAATAATTTTGTAGAAATTAAAGAAGCTAGCAATAGCATGAAACATTATTAAAGTAAAACTATGACAGATTGTATTATTGCTTGATTTAAAAAATTTTAATTTTAATTTTATTGATCAAAAATGCTTCAAACCCTTGCATTATTGGTATATTTGAAATTTAGTATCACTATTTTTATTTTAATCAATTTAATCCTTTTTATTTTTAAAGTTAAAAATACAAATCAAATTATTATGTTCGTTATCAAATTATTCATGTTTTTAAATGAGTTTTTATTATTATTTTAAACTATTACATTTGTGAATTTAATGAAATAATTTTGATGATGTAAACAATTGAATTTGATTTTTTTTTCTTTGGTGAATTACAAGAACATGGTAAAGCCCGAATCAAAAAATGCGACTAGCATGACTCGAATCTAGACCATACTTGGAACAATGAACACCTTGACCATTAGATCATCATGCGGGGTTCAATTGAATTTGAATTTTGAAATGTGAAAAGTAGAATAAATAAATATATGGAAATAAAATAAAGGCATAATGACAAATAAAGCTCTTAACATTTACATTTTTGTCAATTTTGTTATTATTCATTTTTTTGAGCTAAAATCGATCCTCAACCTTTTTAAAAAATGTCAAAGTTGACCATAAACATTTTTAAAAGAATCGAGTTGTTTTTTTAAAGGGAATACAGACTAAAATGTTAAACTTTTAAAATGAAAGCTCGTATGGCAGTCCAACATGTACTTTATGCTATGTTTTTTTTTTTATTTCATGAACTTTTTATATATTTTTTAATTCTATAAATTTTAAATTTTTTGTTGACGTGTAGGGATAAATCCAAAGGGGCAGGTAAGGGCTCTGCCCCTACCCCAAAATAGTAAAATATTATTCTAGTCACTTTAAGTTTTTGAAGTTATAAACCATTTTAATGATAAAAATATACTATTGCCCTTAAAGATGAAAAAAAAATCCCTTTAAAATTCTAAAATAACACGTATATATAGAGATAAAATTGCACTTTGAACCCTTTAAAATTTTATAATTTAATTTTTGGCCTCCCAGAGATAAGCTTTTGGCTTTGTCCTATTGACGTAGTATATAGGACAAATAGTGTCATGTTAACATGAAGTGTCGTGTAGGTTGTCATGCCAATATTGTTAAAAAAACGTAATGTTTTAGTCAACGTTTTCATTAAAAAAAGTAAATTGACTTTTTTTGGAAGGTTGGAGGCCAAATTTAGCTTTAAAAAAATGAATGGGAGTCAATTTGACAAAATATGTAAACGTTAAAGGCTAAATTTATTATTATGCCTAAAATAAAAAGGACTAAACTTTAAATGTACAAAAAAACAGAGACTTAAAAGCAAAAATTGACCAATTTAATTCATGTCGGTTCGTTCGGTAAATTGACTATACATGTAACGACAAGAGAGAAACGTAACGGAAAGCGGGAGTTCACAACGGAGGCCGGTCCCACTTCCCGTGGAAGGCGCTACCTGCCGTCAGCGTTTGTCTTTGTTGGGGCATGGGATAAGAATAATAATGATGTGATTAATCATTTTTAGGGTCAATTTCATTATATAGCCCCGAAGCATCATTCAAATTCTAAATTGATCTCAAAACTTAAAAAAATATTTTAATTAAGTTTTTAAAGTATAAATATCGTATAGATAGAAGCACACGAACTAAATAACCCAAATTTAGGATCCATACATGATATGATTGAAGCCGGGATAAATCTAAATAGAATCCATGTATGATTTCCACAAGGTGGGAGTCAAATATAGGCCATTAAAGTCTCATGGTCTTGATATTGCCAATACCACCATGGCATCATTGGTTCTGTGTTTTAAGCATGGTCGACATTAAATTTGAGCTAATATTTAACGCCTAAATGAATAATATAATATTCAATTAAAATATTTGGAAATTTATAATTAATTTAAAATATGAGTCATAATCGGAGGATATTTATTACAATTAATCCAAAGTTTCAATATATTTAAGATATTTGTATTATATGTATATTATTTTTTATTAAAAAATGCTAGTTTGAATAAACCTTTCTTCTTTCACTTTATTTCCCGCCACAATGGGTGGATCACATCCGTCCATTCCACATGAGACGTGGGACTCTAGCTACCGTCAATCCATTTTCGCCTATGATTTTTTTATCATTATAATATTGAAGAATGGGAAAGGAGATGCTGATGATTACACTTTGTTTAATGGTGTTATTCATATATATTTAAGAAAAGTATTAAATTTGATTATGATTTTCAAGTTTAGGTATCAATCGGGTCAAATTAAAAGTTTAGGTATCGAGTAAGTACAAATTATTAAGTTCAATATCTTCGTATATATTAATCCTGAAAAATTTTGTGTTTAAACACTAGAGATGACATATTTAAGAATTGCAACTCATGTTTACGTAGTATATGGACAAATTTATATATGACATTTTAAAAAATAGACCGAATTGTTAATATTTTAGGTAATTTTTAAAAAACCCATTTAAAATCTAATTACGTGTGTTTATATTTAAACTAACACTTAATACCAGAGCTAGTGACTAAATTGACGAAAAAAACATAATTTATATTATATTGGTACTTTGAATATTCAATTATAATATTACTAGTAAGGCCTTAGCATTGATAGTTAAGGCTTAAACACCCAGGTTTGAGTTTCATCATGAACAAATGTCATGTATGAACTTTGTTGGTAAAAAACCTCCTTAGTCCCTTTCAATTTCGATATTAAGCAAATTAGTCACTCTAAAAGAAAATGAAAGCTATTTAATCCATATTAATCTCGAAAGTGAGCAAATAAAGACAATTAATCATGACATTAATGTTTTTCCTCAACTATAAATAATTTGTAATGGTATAATAACAAATTTAGCCATTGATATTTATATGTTTTGTGTCAATGTTGACAGAATGCGTAAATGTTGCATGTTAAATTCATTAAATCAAGACCAATTTGATAGAATGTATAAATGTTAAGGGCCAAATTTATTATTATACCAATAAAAAAACATGTACAATTGACGAAAAATCATTAATCTTGCGATTAATTGTCTTTAGTTGCTTGCTTTTGAAATTGATAGAGAGTAAATTGCTCTGGTTTTTTTAGAAGGAAATCAATTTGCTCAATATCAGAATTAAGAAAAAAACAAAGAGGTCTTTTTATCAAATTTACCCAATTATCTTATCGGTTTATTGTGTTTTGAACAGATTTGATTTTGCATTTTTAGAATCTGGTCCGAGGAGATGTCTTACGAAATTAACCCATTATTATTATATGCCCTCGAGCATTTATGAGAGCCGTTGATTAATTGGATAAGAAATTGATTGTATGGATTTGATCCGACAGTGATTATTATAAGCATGGGAGCACCGAATTGTTCGAATAAGTGAAGAATAAATAAAAAAATATTAAATTAAAGGGTCAACTACAAAAATAGTCACTTTTGTTTGCCTTCGATTACATTTTAGTCACTTATGTTTGACATGTTACGTTTTAATCACTTACGCTATCGTTTTGTTACGAAGTGGTCACTCTACCATTAAGCTTTGTTACCTCCTTAACAACGGTCATAGTGGCAGTCCAAATGGGTTTTAAATGCCAACTTGGCTGTCCTACATGGCAATTTGAATTAAATTTATTTAATTAAAAACCTATTTTCATCCCTGCAACTGGATATCCAAGTTGACTGTCGCTAGGGAGGTAACGAGGTTTAACGGTAGAGTGACTACTTCGTAGTAAAACGATAACGTAAGTGACTAAAATATAACATTTCAAACAAAAGTGACTAAAATGTAATATAGGGCAAATAAAAGTAACTATTTTTATAGTTTAACCTAAATTTAATTAAATTAATAGTGACCTAATAATAATGGAGTTTAATCAAACAAAGCTAAAGGCTTTTTTTTTTTTTTTTTTGGCGGGAGAGATTAGCAGTGGCATAATCTTTTTGACTAAACACAAATTTTGTAGTACAGTGGTATGGCTATGTGCGGGCAAAGGACTTTTTTTGCCTCTTTTTTTTTTTTTTTTGTCTTCATTTTTAGTGCATGTAGAAAAGATGGTGAGTTTTCATCAGGGTTGTTTGAATTGGATTGGATCGAGATATCGGTTTGAAGAATTGCTGGGAATCAATTAATTTGAAAATTGGTATGAACTAAACAAAAACTGATTGAACCACGCGATTGAATCCGATGTTTAATATTTTTATTTTTATAATTTATTTAATTGAACCAGATAAACTAGTTGGATTGACGAATTAGTGGCTTAACCAATTTGACCATCAATTTAATTTTGAAAATCTTAATTTTTATGAAGCATAAGTAACCAAAAAAAAATACAAGAAACGACTGGTATTGATCATTAGGACTTGTAATAGTTAATAGTTCAAATAGTTATCAAATTTATCAAAAAAACTCTTTTTTCTCTTCTCTTTTCAAACCTTAAGTCTCCTTCAACAAATAGTGTGACCGACCTCGTGCCGGTTGTTGCCGATCTTTGTCCGCTTTCCTTTCTATTTTTGTTATCTTCTCTTTTCCTTCTTCCATATTATAAAACACATATTAATAGTTTAGGTATTATATCGGACTTTTTTAAATTACATATATCACATTGGACAATTTACAAAAATACAAGTACCATAATAAAACAAAGAGTTAATTTCATCAAACACCCAAACTATTAGCCTTATTCTAAATTAGTCCCTAAACTTCAAATCAATCTAATTACATCCCCAAACTATTGAGGCTATATCAATTAGGTCCTTCCATTACTAGAACCGCTAATTTAATCATTAAATGACATGTCAAATATTATTTATCATAATTTAAAATGAAAATTGTAAGAAAAAAAAGAGTATTGTAAAATGAATGCTTTAAAAATATTAGTGTTGAGGTTTTCAAATTTTTACTAATGCTTTATTATTCACTTTTTTTTCCAATTTTACTTTTTTTTACTTTTAAAAGTTATACGACAACATTCTATTTTTAATTTTTCATTTTAAATTTAGCTACATAATATTTGACATGTCATTTAACAGTTAAATCAACAGCTTTAATGATGAAATAACCTGATTGATATAACATTTATAATTTGGGGATTCAAATAGAACATTTTAAAGTTTAGGAACCAATATAAAACGACGGCCATACTTCAGGGATGTATGTTGAAATTAACTCCAAAGCACATGTTGATAGTCTATGTACCACATTGAACATTCTATAAAAATACAGATATCAAACGTGATATTATCTCACGTTTAATATGAATGAATGCGGAGAGCAAAGCAAAATGTGAAATGGAAGCAAAAGCGCAAATGACAAGGCATGCTAGGAAAAGCAGACAGGACATTGGGGCTCCACACTGTGTAACTACTACAACACTACTCTGCCCACTAACCCAGATTATTTTCATGTGGATCATCTCTTTCTTTTATGCTTTAATCGGATTTTTTATACAAGTAAGCGATTACATTACAATAATAAAATGAAAAGAGGTTTATAAATATAGAGATTGAATCTTAAATTTTATCACAATCAATTTGAAATCCATACAATTTTGTCATCGAGCCAGTGTCATGATTGACCTTAAATTAGAGTTCTATTTTTATATAGGTTGGGATTAATTTGGATCAACTCAATTTAGGCCATAAATTTTTTGAATCATTTTAATTAATATCGACTTGGGGTTATTTATTGGGTTAAATTATTATTTGACGCCTGAATTTTTTATTATTATCTAAGTTAAGTCTTAAACTTGACAATTATTCTCACGTTGGGGCTTGAACTAGGTATTCGTTCCCAAATCGAGGCTTACACTTTTCTGTCTAAATTAGTTCCTGAACTTGACAATTATTTCTATATTAAGCCCTAAACTTTAAGATTTTGAAGGAAATATCAAAGATTATTTTGGAAAAAAATTTAAGCCTCAACATAGAAATAATTGCAAAGTTCAGGTTCTAATTTGGATAAAAAAAATTTAGATCCCGAAATAAGAATAGTTACCAAGTTCATTTATTCGGATCATTTCAAGTTGTTCCTGAACTTTAAGATTTTGAAGGAAATATCAAAGATTAATTTGAAAAAAATTCAAACCTCAATGTAAAAATAATTACAAAGTTCTGGGTTTGACTTTGATAAAAAAATTCAAATCTCAGTGTAAAAATAATTTCCAAATTCATTTATTCTAATCATTTCAAGTGGTTATATTTTTTTTCATTATTTTAAATTTGAATAATTTAAGATTTGAATAAATATGATTTGAAATTGGTGGAACTGAACTCGCAAATTAAGTCAAAATTGAGGGATATAAACGGGAATAGGTATTTGATATTTGTTGAGATTTAGAGGTATAAAATTCAGAATAATTTTGGCAGGTGGACCCAACATGGACGTGGATTGAGGGAGCATTTAGTTTTAAACTTTACGATTATTAAGGAAAAATTGAGAACGCAGACATGTGGTCGTAGTAGATAAAATGAGCTTCGCCTTCGCTAGTATTTTCTTGTCGGTAGGCTGTTGTTTATTGGGGATTTTTATTTTGGGTAAGCTTTGAAAACATAATAGCTAGCTTTAGTAGGCGCAAAGATTTTTTTTAATTAAAGCGGTTGTTGGGTATTGAGGGTTTTTAAAATAAAAATAAAATTTATTCTTTAATATATATTTTAATTAATTTTATCTTTATTTTGTTTTTGAATTAAATTTGATGTTAATTTTTTAAAATAAAATATTAACGATGTTATATATCACGTCAATAAATATTTTAAAAGTTACAAAAATATTTAAAAATAAAATAAAATTAAAAAGTTCTAATAAAATATTATAAAATACACGTAAATTATCATGCTCGAAAATTTAATGTTTTAATCAATATTTTTGTTAAAAACAACAATTAGACTTTTTTTTTAAGTTTGATGGTCAAATATAATTCTTTTTAAAATCTCGATGATCAAATTTAACTAAAAAAATAATAATTTAAATTGATAAAAGATGTAAATATTTAAGGTTATATTTATTATTATGCCTTTTCTTTAATTAAAGATTATGACACATTTATAATTTAGAAGAAAAAATTATGTAATAAATTTATAAAAGGTTAATATAAAAATTAAATATGATTTTTGTTAAGATAGTGAAAATAATGTTATCTCGAGTTTAAATATTATCATCTTCTTCGTGACTATGTATTATTACACACATATTAAAATATAAAAGATAAATATTTTCAAACTAATATTTTATATTACTATAAGGTATAACCTTTAATCCTTAAAATGAAAGATATTACGTATTTAAATATGTTTAAACCTGTATCTTTTAGATCATTACAATAGTCAATGAGGTATTGGCTCAATTATTAAAGACAAAGGCCAAAGGTCTTCAATACCCAAGTTCAAAACTTACCATGCACACTTATATACATAGATTTTCGAGTCCAATCATGTGCGGTTATCATGCGTGGATTTCAACATCAACGAATGTTGATTATGAAGTGAATTATATGATTATTAGGAAAAATTAAATTTTAACTCATATCGATTTTAAATTTAAGTTCTTTTAAGTTCAAAATATTCAAATTTGAGGTTCAAAATTTTCAAGTTAAACCATTACGAATTGAAATTATTTTGAATTTGATCACTTTAAATTCAAATTATTTTATGTTCAAATTGTTCTGAGTTTAAATTAAATGAATTCAAGTTATTTTTTTATAAAATCAAATTGAGTAGGATTTGTATTTAAACTAGTGGATTAATTTTCAAATTCGAATCATAATTGAGACTCCAACTGAGGACCTATCTTAGTTGACATCAAAACTATGGCAAGCTCTTGGAGATTGCATATTAGTTCAACTTATTTCTTAAATGATACAATTTCACTATACTAATATTTAGTAACACATTAAAAAATCAATTACAATTAGAATACATTTTACAAACATTAAATTGAATAATTAACTTATAAATTAGCTCATCAAAATAAATCTAAACTTAACCCACATATGATGATATTTAAATTCAAAGATCTTCTATTTAACATGTCAAAATCTCAATCGAGTCAATTTAGGAATGCTGAGAACCTCAACTGGCTGAGTGGTACTAACTACTAAGTGTTTATTCTAACATTCACTTTAGGGGTTCAAATTACCGAGGCAGTCCGATCTGTGATGTCTGAGTTAACAGTAATTCACTCCAACTAGGTTTATGAGAGTAAACTGTAAATATATAAAATCTAGTGGTCTCTAGAAAATGTAATAAGATAATTGAAGACGGGGACCAATGCTAAGTTTCATTCATTTTTGTTTAGGCCCTGATATTGAATAAGGCTTTAACACATAACAGTAAAAATCTACACACTGAATATGATAATAGTGCAATAATTCGCTTAGCTTGTTAAGAGCTAGGTGAGAGTTATAATTTAATCTACACTTTGTGATACTCATAATTTGGATATCTTACAAAAAAAGCACATACCTCTGAGATCTAAAATGGCATAAAGCATAAGTACTTCTTTCGAAGCTCTTTCATTCTACCCAAAGCATCTCTCTTCCTTCTACTAGATTTCGGTTTAACAGATGATGATGATGATGATGATGATGGACCTTCATCCCTTTGGTTCCCCGTAGCATGCTTTGAGATCTCATTGTTATTAGCTGAATTAGGTACAGAGCTAGTGGTTTTTAACAATTCATTACTAGACGAATCATTGCCTTCAATACTAACAACAGATACTGCAAGAAACCAATAACGTATACACAAGTTAACTGACCAGCTTCAAATGGTCTGAAAAAGCAATTCGAAATTACTTGAACAAATAACTCGAAATGATTCAAAGTTTGAAGTGACTAAAAACCCGAAATGATCTCGACTTGTAATGACAACAATCTGTAATTTTTTATAACTCAAATTGATGGTAACATCTAAGATGAGATCTTATTATAATGGGATCTTGTGAGATCCTTTTTAAATCAACGACTGTGGTTATAAGACAGAACTAAGAAAACTGTAGCCGTTTGATCAAGTCCCGTCAAAAAATAGAAAATTGTGTTAGCAAAAGTTGTTTTTCTTTGGAAATCAACGTTGAAACTGGTTGAATTGGTTAGAAGATAAACTCACATTTCCCAATCCCAATGCAAATTGTACTTGGAATGATCAACACTGGATTGATTTTCTTTTTCTATCTTTCTATTTTAACCGTTGATTTAAAAGGATTCTATTGTATCAGAGGCGAGGATAGTGCAGGGAGTTGCCTTGCCTCCCCAAGGTAAATTTGTTATAGAAGCCCTTTAAATTTTGTCAAATCGTAAGTTTGTATAATGAAAAAATTATACTTTGACCTCCAAAAGTTTATTATTCATTTTTGGCCCCCTAAAGTAATTTTCTGGCTTTGCCCTTATATGGGATCCCAGTATAATGGGATCTTTAAATAAATACCACCCAAATCAATAGAAGATTAACTGACCAAAAATAAAATTTAAGGGTCTATTTATTAGTCTTAACTAGGCAATTTAAGGGGTCTCTATACGATCATACAAAATAAAATTTGAAGGATCTAAAGAAATAATTCCTTTTATACCATCGAAACCTTTGCCCTCCCCTAGTAGTTTTCATGCATGGCTATATCATGATACCATATCTCACCAGATAAAGGCATATAATAGGACATAAAATGGCATGCTAGGATTAGTAAATATTTTCTACGGAACTAAACTATGAATATGGATAAAAGAAATGAAAGAAGTCAGAAAAGTTGACATACCTAAAGTAGCCGGAACCAAAACCACCTCGTCCAACCTGTTGGATGCAGAGACATCAAGCTTTTTGCCTATGTCATTCTGTTCCAAAACTAGGTCTTGATCTAGATCTTGTAAGAAAGCCATTGAGTCAAAACATTCATCTGACGACATGCTCGGAGCGCTTGAATTACCGGAACTCGAAGAAGATACATGGTTGATGAGATCGTTCATTTCCAGAAAGTCACCACGTGAAAAAGAATCAATATGAGCTTCTGTGAAACAATCCATTTCAACATCATTTTCATCTTGATGCTCTGGAACGGGAATTGTCCCTGCAACAGCCAATCCTTCTTTCTCATCATGCTTGTTCACCTACAAGTAATGGCTACACCTCAAATAGACAAACAGAACAGCAACAGAACTTAATTATTCAAAGATGTTGACGAGATGCATTTAGTTGTCTAGTGGTATCTAATCGATCTTAGATGACATCCTAAGACTCAAACTATTCGATTTTTAGTTTCTGAAAGTAATTCGGTCCAGTTTTTTTAACCTTAACACAAAAATTTACATTGTAATCAAACACGGTTGAACTTCAGCCAGACTATGAACAATTCACAACTTAAGAAGCTATAAATAATTCATGTCTTAGGGGCACCTTCATGATGTTTTTGGTGATTTTGATATATTCAACGTTAAAGCAAAATGTCCAAATTGATAGTTTGGTGGAATAAGCCGTCAACTTGAAAGACTTGTGTAAACTGACCAAAGAAAAGTAAGTGTGCAGACAATGAGATACCTGACGGTTGCTCGAGGAACCTATTCCTGTACTGCAGTTAGCATCCAGAATAGGAGGTTGTGGTAAATGATTTTCAGTGCCAATACGAGCACTAGACACTTTCTGCTGCATTTCATCACTTGGAACAAGAAAAACTCTACACATAGAGATGGTTTCCTGCATATTATCCAACCAGACCGGCTAATGACTGGCAGGTTGAGTTGATAACTGAAATAGGACAAATGTATTAAACTTTAAGCTTGTAGGACATTCTGTTTTAGTAAAAGTACCTTGTTTGCATTTTCGTCGCACAATCTCTTCTGAGTTGTGCTGAAAACTTGCATTACCCAGTTAGTTTTATGTTCATGAGGGACTTGATCCTTGTCGTACACAAAAGTGGTTCTCCAACCGATAATATCAGAGTTTGAGAAGACTTCACGGGCCTGCTCTTTGACCTTCCAGAGGCCATGTTCCATATCAGTCTTATCATTTGAGCTAATCAAAAACCAAATACCATCTGCATACAGTAATTAAGTAAGATCAGAGATTGATCCTCTTGCATCATAGTTGGCATGCATGAGGATATGTTTAATGCATAACACATATATTGAACATACATCTACAAGTGGCAGACAAAGTGATAGTCCACTGATGGCATAATAGAAACAAAACCTTATTCATTTTCCGAAAGAGACATTAATTGAAACAAAGGGTCAGAAAGAGAAATGCTTATTTGTTCCTAATGATGCAATTTGTTAGATTATAGCAAATTTATTGGTAAGTTATGGCAAAAACAATGGTCCTTACCTGGTAAGTATTGGGGCTCGACGCTGTAAGGATTTACTTCGATAACATTGCACGGTAGAGGAGAACCACTAGTCAATTTGTCGAGACCGATAAAGAGCTCTTCATTGGTGCTGGTGATAGCAATACACGCAGATAGGGAAGCTGCTGAAGCGATCATGATGATCTGATTCTGATTTCAGACAAAATAAAAAACACATCACCAAGGAGTTTATAGCCTATGGGGTGCAACTATAAAAAGGAAGGCTTTTGAAGCTAGTGGATATCAAAGCTTGTACTACTAATCAACATTAAACTGAAAATTCGCAAAAAGGACTAGTAGATGATACATTATATGCACATATAAAATCATGTAGAATCCTTCAAAGCTATCCATTTTGTTGATTGATAATAAACATCTCTGAATAGACCAAGACCAAGCAACCAATTAAATTATTTTTTCTTTTAACTCACAAGGGCGCAATGGAACACCAAAATTTATCCAGATAATATTGACAAAGAAAAAGATAAAAATGGACTAATTATTTTAAGGCAAAACTTTTAGATTTAATCAATATATCTTAATCATGGGGAGCTTCTTTCTTCCCCCGTTTGATATATTCTGATTCAGATAGAATTATTTCTCAAAAATAATGAGGGGAAATTTTTTTTCAGCATAAACACAATCAAACAATTGCACATATATAACTCTTTATTAAGGAGGGGAACCAAGGACATAAACTTACCTCACTGTATGAAGGAGTTGGGCGGCTGGATGCCTGCGTTCAATCAGCTAAAAGAAAAATCAAAGGAACAAAATTGATCAGCTGCAAGCTATGATTGATTACTTTGTTTGGTTTTTCAACAAAGTGAAGGGGGAGGGGGGAGAAAAAAAAGATCAGTATATTTTAGCTTCCGAGTTCCATAACTCAGCGACTTTGGTTGACTTAACGTACACTACTGAAAAAAAGAACACCCAGAACATATTGAAAAGAAAAGTCTTCCACTTTCTTTTCTTTTCCTTCCTTTTCTGACCAACCAAACAGAGCTAACTCATTTTTATCATTTCAGCTGATTTTACATGTACAAATTATATATTCAGTTGAAACACTGATCAGTGATCAATAATGAAGAAAGGAGAAGAAAATTGGAAAATCCTTATACCAGCTTCTAAGACAAGCAACAGGAAGAGAGAGTTGAGAGCCGGCCCGCTTGGCTTTGTTTCCTTAATCACCCACTCTCTTCTAATAGTGCTACTATCCACCCACCATCCAACGATGTTAAATCCTTCAATTTTTACAAGCAAAAACCAGAACAAACCCCTAGTTAAGCATTAAGCAACAACATGCCAGCACGTGGGAAGTTCTTGTTGGATGAAACTAACCATGGGTTTATCCTAGTTGGCTTTATGGTTTTACTTGTGTCTGTTTTTCAAAGGGAAAAAGGAATTGACAACATTATTTCACCCAGAAAGTGAGATTAAGGGTCATTAAAGTGTTTACAAAAGACCAAGTCCTTAGTCTTGAAAAATTCTAGAATAGTCCACTAGGTTCTAACTCTACTTCAAAAGGTTAAATTTCATGTTTTGTGAATTTGATTGGATTAATTTTCATATCTACGTGTATCGATGGCTCATCCTACAAAAGATTCTTTGCCCCGTATGAAGACAATTATTATTATTGATAAATATATAAGACAATTATTATTTAACGAATGATAACAATAAAGTACATCTTTAATTAAAAAACAATAAAGTACATCTTTACGTCTTTTACCACATCTAAATAAATAATTTTTATAATGAATAAATAATTATTTTTAATTCACATCAAAAAATACTTAATTTTAATTTATACTTAGATAACCTTAGAATATAGATTAATTTTTGAATTTTTCTTTAGTTTTATGGTATATATTTAAAGATGCATTTTCTTTTTAAAATGTAATGTATTTTATAATTACATTTAATACTTATTTTATCAAATTTTATTCTTCAAATCTCAAATTTTAACTTAATTGTTTCATATAATCATTTTTAAATAATATTGATTATTATGCTTGAAACTCAACTTAAATTTTATAACCCCAATAGAATAAAAATTATGCCTTTGTTTAAATGTATTGAATTTTATGATTAAGACTTAAGAGTTCAATCATAAAAGCGTACCTCATAAGGCATCCAAATGAAAATTTGGTTATTGATTCCAAAAAAGTAGTTCTTTGATTGTTTGGGATCGCTAATTATATAGTAAGATCCTTTTTTAAAATTTAATTAAATAGTAAGATCTTATTTCTGTTCACATTCATATTTGGACCGACAAGTTTAGTATAATATAAGTGGTTGGAATGTTACAATATAATCAACGTTGGGGAAACAGTCATGTATTTTATTTTATTTTAAAATATAAATGAAAAAACCTGATTTTTTAAATCAAAATTAAAAAACTCCGAGGTCAAAGAGTGTAATAGTAAACGGATTTTGGTGCCATAAGCATTGGGAAGGATTTCCGGATTCCAAAATTCTGATTTGGTTAAGGACATCCAACCCACAACCAATGGCAACTACATCAAGAATAATAAAAGTTTTATTACGACAGAGAAATTTTACTAATTATAAATAAAATATTAAAAGATAAATTATAAATTAATTCTGGTTTGGTCTAATATGTAATTGTAGATATGAAACTTTGATTTAATTTAATTCCTCAAATTATTAACACAATTATTATATAGCATCATTTTATATTTATATATTACATACACATACACATATATTTATATTTATCTAATATAAAATAAATTGATGTATTGTTTTAAATGTACATGATTGAATCAAAATAAAATTTCACTTGTATAATTGCATATTGAAACAATCTTTATGTATAATTTTGAGATTTGTCCTAAAATTTAAGCTTATCAAATTCTAAAGGTTTATAAAATCGATCCTTAAACTATCATTTTTCATTTACGTACCTAAAAGTTTTTTTATCAAAAGTATAAAAAACCATTTAATTTTGGTTTAATTATACATATTTAAAGGAATAAATACATCAATATATTTCCATATTAAATATATATAATTTTTGTATTGCTATATGTATACTTAAAATGATGCTATATCGATAATTATATTAGTAATTTGTGAAAATTAAATTAAATTAAAATTTCATGTATAAAATTATACAAAATCAAAGTTCATATATAGTATTGCACAATAAACTAAAGTTCATATGTAGTTTTTACATTTATCACACTAAAATAAGGCCGAATTAATAGTTTAGATATTAGATACCAGTTTTTTTTTTAATGTTAGGTACTTAACTAAAAAATAAATATTTTTGAGGACCAATTTTGTATTTAAGCCAATTCTAAATAACAACCGTCTTTTGCGCGAGGGCAGATACCAACCAAGGAGAGTTGCGGGTGTCACCGTAACCAAAATTAACACTTTTGAAAGAGAGGATCCAAACAGGAAAAATAAAATGAAAAAAAAAAAAACTAAAGCTGGTTGCGTCAACAACGAAATTCGAAAACGAAAACAAAGAGCAAAACAGAGCTGAATTTCAAGAGCTTAATTAAATATTATTACCTTGAAGAAAAGCCTGCTTTTTCCAGCATTCAATCTGTTTGGCAAAAACCCAAAAAAATCGAAAATCAAGTTAAAAGGAAAGCACAAATCTCGTCTTGTTTCCAAGAAAAGCATGAAACGATAAATCAAATATAACAAGCTCAAAGAAGAACAGATTACAAAACTATTTCTAATCCAAGATCATGGCAGATTAGCTTAAATTAATTTGCATGACCGAAAAAGAAAACCTTAAACACAGGTAAAAGAAATAACAATTTGCTCACGTTTTCCGATCAGTCATTCATTTAAAAAAAAGAAAGAAAAACTAAAGCTGGTTTCGTCAAAGACGAACACAAAGAGAAAAATGCATGAAACGATAAATCAAACATAACAGGCTCAAAGAAGAACAGAAAGCTATTTCTAATCTAAGAACATGACGGATTAGTTTAAATTTTTTTGCATCACCGGAAAGAAAACGCAAAAACAAAGGTAAACGAAACAACAAATTCTTCACGTTTCTTATAATCCGATCAGTCATTTACTTGAAAAAAAAAAAAAAACTAAAGCTGGTTTCGTCAATGACGAACTTCAAAAACGAAAACAAATAAGAATCACAGAGCAGAATTTGGAGAGCTTAACTAAGCATTATCTTGAAGAAATGCATGAAAGGATAAATAAAATATAACAGACTCAAAGAAGAACATAGAACTAATTCTAATCTAAGATCATGACGGATTAGCTTAAATTTATTTGCATCACTGAAAAAAAACTCCAAAAAAAAGGTAAATGAAACAACAATTTGCTCACGTTTTTCATCATCGATCGGTCATTTACTTGAAAAAAAAAGAAAGAAAGAAGAATCACAATATATTTACGAATCAAAATAGTGTGTTCAACAAATTAAAGTAAGATTTATAATCAGATGAAATAAACAAAAGGAAGAAGAAGAGGGAATCTCTAACCTTGAAACAACAGGAGAAAGAAGAGATTGACTCAGTGAATCTGAGAATTCGCTTGATCTACGACATGAGGAAACAGTGGAGCTTTGGGAGTTAATTTATAGATGAGGGGCTCTGCTTTTAACCGTAAATTAACCATGGTTACTAGTTACCCCGCCCACAGTTGACAAGGATGATCGTCATCATTTTTATATAAAAGGAAAAATTAAGCGGGAGATGTGACGTGGCTGTCGGTCGTTGGCCCTGCTCATGCAAGCCTCAAGAGAAGAAGAGGGATTTTTACTGAAAAAAAAGGGACATAGCAACATTTAGTCCCTAACTTTGGTAATATTTTTAACTTGGTCCCTAAACTTTTTTTCCACATTAGTCTTGAAACTTGGAAAAATTTCTCAATTTAGTACTTGAACTTAGATTTCATTAAGGTATGATAATGTGGCATTTTGATATTGCATTACATCATTACTTGGAAATGATTAAAATTTTATATAAAATCTAATATCAAAAAATATTAAAAAGAATTTTTTTTTTTTAAAAATTCAAGGATGATGTGGCACAATTTTAAAGTGTCTCTGAAACTTCACAAAATTTGAAAATTTGATCATGAAATTAGATTCAATTAAGTTCTAATGATGTAACATTTTAAAATTGTATCAAATAATTATTTGATAATTTTAAAAGTTTTATATAAAATCTAAAAGTACATAAAATTTTAAAAAATTTAAAGATTAAGTGATGATATGGCGCAATATAAAAGCACCACATCAAAAACCCTTAACAAAATTTAAGTTCAAAATTCAAATTGAGAAATTGGTTAATGTGGACTAAAAAGATTCAATGACTAATGTGAGAAAACTATCAATTTCAAGGACTGAATGATACTTTATCCCAACAAATTCCAATAGCTTAGGCCATCAATTTCCTCGAAGCTTCCTTCTTCGTTAAATGTCTTTTTGACTTCGTCAATCTCCAATTTTACCTGATTGAGCTGACTTTAATGAGCACATGTATCTATAACCTACACCTCACTAACTAAACTATTAATAAATTTATATTTTAGTCACTCAATTTAAAAAAAATACAAAATAGTCACTTAATTATCCAAAGGTTTTAATTTAAATTCACATGCTATTAAAATCATTATTGTATGGTATTCAATATTCGCATCATCTACACCAACTGAAAGCTCTCATTTACTTTCTTTTTTTATAGTTCAATTTTTTTTTTATGAAATAACTTTAAACATCATGAATTTGTGACTTAAAACTCAAATAGGTTTCTTCTTCGATGTTTGACACTAATCATCAAATCAAATTGGATCTAATGTATGTTCTTTTACTCATCAATGGGTACTGATCCATCTTACCAAGCGTCGAATTGTTGCTTGGAGCTCATCAGCTAAACTTTTTATAAAAAAAAAAATTAATAGTTTAGTGACTTAAATAAAAATTTCAAATAGTTTAGTGAGTTATAACTGAAAATCAAATAGTTCAGTGGCCACATTGTAATATTTTGAACTTAAATGATCAAAACGTAAATTTACTAATAATTTAGTGACCTTAGTTGTAATTTGCCCTCGAGTTTTTCTTTTTTAATTTTAGGAATAAATATCAAAATTATACATTAATTTTAATTTAATGTGTAATTTTATACATAAAAATTTGATTTGATTCAATTCTCATAAATTATTAATATAATTATTGATATAGTAACATTTTATGTTTATATATTGTATATACTGAATAATTATATTTATCCAATAAAAAATAAATTAATATATTTATTTTTTAAATGAGTATGATTAAATCAAAATTAAAGTTTCATGCATAAATTTTAGTCACAATCAAAATTTTCCTTAATAGTTATATTAAATTAAAATTCACGTATCAAATTATATATTAAATCAAAATTAATATATAATTTTAATTTTTACCCTTTAATTTTAAAATTAAGACATAATCATTGCACGATTTTGTAATCTTTTGCAATATACGGTCTCTAATCATTAATCAATATACCGACTATATGATTACTCGAGATTCTATAACGAAAATGCCGATTAACATATTCGGGTACAAGTTATTGTTTTTAATATTAAATTGAGTTAAACCAATATTTTTATCCATAAAAGGTATTATGAAAAATTTGTATTAAAAGTCGAATTGTATTTTATTTTTATTTAAAAAATAGATAAATTAGTTATTATACGTTTGACCAAAGAACAAATTAGTCATCCTATTAAAAGTTTTATTTATTTTACTGCTAAAAATTGGTCCCTAAATGTCCGCATAAGGTGCACGTGGCACATCACATGTAATTGTTTGGTTATTTTATGTAACGCCCCGTACCCGAGACCCTCGCCGGAGTCGAACACGAGGTGTTAACAGACTTAATTCATTACTTAAACAGCACAAACAATTTATTTTTAAAATTTCCAGTCAAGCTAGCAATCTGCGTCACAGTCGCTTAAAAATTCATATCTCGAGTTCGAAACTCGAAATCCAATTCCGTAAATTTTTCCTGAAACTAGACTCATATATCTATCTAGTAATTTTTTTCTAGAATTTTTGGTCGGGCAAATTAGTACAGTTTATTAGTTAAAGTCTCCCCTGTTTCAGGGTTTGACTACTCTGACCTCTGTGTATTACGAATCAGATATCTCCCTGTACAGAGCTTCAATGACTATTCCGTTTGTCTCTAATAAAACTAGACTCAATAATGAATCTGTACATATAAAGCATGACTTTTAATTATCTTTGTAAAATTTATAGTGAATTTCCAAAGTCAGAACAGGGGATCCAGAAATTGCTCTGGCCCTGTTTCACAAAAATTTAAACATCTCATAAAATATAACTCATATACCTGTTTCTCTTTTTCCATATGAAAATAGACTCATCAAGCTTCGATTCCATAACTTATTCATTATTTAATTCCATTTCTACTATTTTTAGTGATTTTTCAAATTCACATCACTACTGCTGTCTGAATCTATTTTTATGGTAAATTTTACCTATTTCATGGTTTCCATGGATTAGCTAGTAATTTGACATACATAACACCGAATATGATCATGATTAGCCATTCCAATGACTAATCATTACCAAGCATTTCCATACTACTCAATAACCATATCACAAGACCATATATACAAAATGGTTATAATGCTATACATGCCATACTCAAAATATACAAGCCATTATGCCAAGATGGTATACGGATAGTGTGAGCGTGCCTTCGACCGTTCCCGATTTCCGAGCTGGCTTGTCAACAAATCGAGCTTGGAAGCTTGAAAAACCCTAGCCATGGTTTCTCCTTGCTATATTCGGCCATGGGGTTGAAGATGAGCAAAATTGGCTTTTAATTTTGTATTTTAATTCATTTTACCCCTAAATGACCAAAATGCCCTTACTACTAAACTTTCCAAAAATTCCATCCATGTCCAATTTTTGTCCATAGACTTAGAAATTGGTAAAATTTCTATTTAAGCCCTCCTAATTAATATTTCAAAACAATTTCATACTAGAACTTCTAGAATGCAAGTTTTGCAAATTATTCGATTTAGTCCATAATTTCAATTTAAGCACTTTATGCATAAAATTTCTTCACGAAATTTTCACACAACCATGCAATCATATCATAGACCTTAAAATAATAATAAAATAATTATTTCTATCTCGAATTTTATGGTCACGAAACCACTATTCCGACTAAGCCCAAAATCAGGATATTACATTTTATAGATCACGACAGTTTTTAACAATGAAATGAAAGAATTTTTAATAGAAAGAACCGATTTATTCTTTTTTTTTAGTATAGAAGGTAAAATGTAATCTAATTTATAGTACAATAAACTTCATAGTGCTTTTACCCGTTCTTTCATTGATATTGATATGTATTAGAGGTATTCATTTGTCCATTAATTCAGTTTAAATATGACATTAAAACATTTCATACTTGTCTAAGCTTTGTTTGGTTAGAAATATGGGTTTAAAATTTTATCTAAATTTACTCGTATTTATAAATAGTTAACCCAAATCTATTTTAAACAGACTCATATTATTTTTATAATATTGTTGAAAATTATTTATATTATTTCTAACTTAATATTTAATAATTTATATTTTTTCATTTATTAAAATTTTAAATATAAAAAAATATGTCGTTGAGATTAAATTATAACTTTCCTTTTATCTTTCTCAACCCCACGCTACTTTCCCTTTCTTTCAATTTTTTCATTCACGGTAAAATCATAAAATATATATTTTTTCTTTTACACCTAATGGTTTTACGTATGTAGGGCCTTTTTTTTAATGTTATAAATTAAACAATATATAAAAATAATTTAACATAATATATTACTAAATTAAAAATTCAGGTGACTTGAAACTTAAATATTGAAGCCAATTCTAATCCATATTTTAAATAACTTAAGTTTATCTCGAACCTATTTTTGTTTAATATTTTGTCTAAATCTTTTTAAATTTTGTACGAACAATCGTACTCGTGAATGGGTCTAGAATGTACCAACATAGACGTGTTTCGATGTATCGTTTCGGGTATCAATATATTTTGAATCTCAAAACCGAACTGACTGGAAATTTTAACTTATTTTATATTATTTAAATTTTATTTAAAATATTTTTATTTTATAAAATATAATAGATATACAACCTCGTAAACTTAACCTAATAACCATAAACCAAAGATAGAGTAAATCGAAAAAAATTGACAAAACCAGTTGAATCAAAATTGCTTTAGTTTGGTCGGTTTTCTCAGTTAAAGTCATTCAAGTTGATTTTCTCATATTAAAGTTGGTTTGAAAAAAATGACACAATTGACCAATTAAACCGATTGATTGCTCTCTCCTACCAATCGTATAGGCCGATACATGTTGGTATATGCCAAAATGAGAGAAACACATTGGAATCTTGACAAAAAACGGAGCTTAAATTAATTGATATCGATTGAGGACTAAAACAATATATACCAACTAGTAAGGACAGTACTAATACAATATCAACTACCATTATCAGATGTTAAAATTACCATGAAAGCCCCATATACTGGGAGTCAAATTATAATTTGTCTATTTTCTTAAATGAGTAAATTAGTTCCCATACGTTAGATAAAAAAAAATTGGTTATTTTCTATTAAAATTTTCATCCATCTCTACTATTAAAAACTGGCGTAACTGACAAAAATCAAATAATTAAATATTATATGTCATTTATATCTCATGCTAACATATAAAGACTAATTTTAATAATAAAAAGATAAAATTTTAACAGAGTAATCAGTATATTTTTATCTAATATTCATGACCTAATTTACGTATTTTTAAACAAAAGAGCAAAATATAATGTAACGTTCAGAATAAATCCTTTTTATGTTACTTTTACATTAGATTCAGGTAAGAATTTAGGGTATGACTAGGCCGACAAATGGCGAACCAGCCAATTATTCAGGTCCAGTCCAATCTCAACTAACCACAATGAACTACTTCTGTGAGTCGACGAGCAAGCAGCTAAACAAAGGCGCCTAGGCATATAGCTGACTTGACTCAGTTGAGAGCTCTGGAAATGGAGATCAAATCGAAACCAAGTGACGAGCTATCCAGATTCTTAGATTCCGGCATTTATGAACTACCGAATTCCAATGCCGTCTTCATCGACCCGGTTCGAATACTTAACCGATCCTACACTCGTTTTCGCGTATCTCCTTCGTCCTATTATTCCCGTTTCTTTGAATCCAAACACTCCGCTCAAGAACCTAATCTCTCCTCCAATCCTAAGAAGCGAAAACGAAAACCGAAGAAACAAACTCATTCACTCAATGAAAAAGAACAAGCCGCAGATAAGCGTCACCAGGTAAAATTTTTTAAAATTTGTTTTTAATTTCTTTTTGCCATTCGGTTAATTTGTTTTATGATCGGTTTAGGAGGTGAGGCCTTTATTGTTAAAGGCGCATGAATCTTTACTCGTATCAGCTGATTTTCCAGCGATTATGAGCAAAATAAGGAGTGATTTTTGTTCTTCAACGGAGCTAAGCGGCGGTGATGAAGAGCATTCTTTCGTTGAGCTTGGAAGAGTTTGGCAAGCTCCTCTGTATGATATAACTCTTGATTTTAAGTTTAGTAGACTGAAAAGCGAGACTGATAATGGAGGTTTGTTTAAAAGTCCTTGTTCACTGGTTTAGTGATTAACGTTCTGTATTTTTTATGAATTTTTTTGTTATTAGTTTCATATCTGTTTCAGAAAATGGAATCAATGAACGGAGAGTGCTTCCAGTTTTTAATAATTTAGTGGTTAACGACACGCCAGAAGAAGTGGAGGCTGAATTTCTGAACAGGCGTTATGTATTACCCAGCATGAGTCGTTTCTACATGGTGTGTTGATTTTCTTTCTTAAAATGCTTAAGATTAAGATATTTGAAACTTAGAATTCACGAGAATGGTTTAACTGTTATATCGTTTTGATTCTGTTGAAAATAGATTTCATATTCCAAATTGTCTCAGATTCTTTCTTATAATGTCTGATATGTTCTTATATGTTGTGTCCTTGATCATGTTGAAGTCGGATTTGGGGCAGATTCGCAATATAATACCCGGTAAATATTGCACATCAAGTCCATTCTCTTTAGGCTGCAACTTTACACACACACACACACACATATATATATATATATGTATCATATTGCTTTAATTCATGTTGAGAGATTCCAACATGTTATCTGGTTCTGCGTTTATATTTTATTCTATTTGATATCATGCATCATTATTGGGTAAAAGTAACATAGAGGCCTTTGTATTAGGAGTCAGATTGCATTTTGCTTCTACTAAGAAAAAGGCAAATTAGTCCTTGTACTTTAGATCAAAGAGCAAAATGATATTTTTGTTAAAAATTTCATCCATTTCTGCTGTTAAAACTGGTCCTTGTACATAAGAATGAGGTACATATGGCACAGCTTACGTCACTGTCTAGTTATTCTGTCGACCATGCTAATTTTAATAGTACAAATGGATGCAATTTTTAACATGAAGGACCAATTTGCTCTTTGGTCTAATGTACAAGGACTAATTTGCTCATTTTTTGAGTAGTGAGGGCAAAATACAATTTGACTCTTAGTATAGGGGTCTCTATGGTACTTTTACCCTTACATTTGCCAAATTTTTCTTTAGCTGCCCTAAGAACCACTGACACATAGAATTAAGATGAACATCGACTTCCTTTTTTTGTGCTTATGCAGCTGAATCTGATAGTGGTTTCAACCTTATAGTTATTGATCCTCCATGGGAAAACGGAAGTGCTCGTCAGAAATCAGTGTATGTAATCACATATTTCAATGTATCAAACACATCACTACTGCTTTTGACAGTTTATACCTTCCTGATCATATTTTTGTGAGTTTCTTCTTGTCAATATATTTTCACCTGTGTTTTTATTTCCCGATTGCTTCAGGTACCCAACATTACCAAACCGGTATTTCTTATCCCTTCCAATTAAGCAACTTACACACAGAGGGGGTGCACTTGTGGCCTTATGGGTGACAAATAGAGAGAAATTGCGTACCTTCATTGAGAAAGAGCTATTCCCTGCATGGGGAGTTAGATATGTGTCTACTTTTTACTGGTTGAAGGTTACTCTCTCACCTTTTTTGTCTTTGTGTGTGTTTTGCACGAAGTTGAAACAATGCTGATTTGCAAATTATCATTTAAATTGGGTTTTGCTTGAGATTTTCAGGTGAAAGGGGACGGTTCATTGATCAGTGATCTTGACCTCTTTCATCATCGGCCATATGAATGTCTTCTCCTGGGATACTGTCAAGGAAAAGTAATAAACATAAGCTATGCATTATACATGCTTTTAATTGCTGGTTGCTCTTGACTAGATTATTTTTGTTGCTTACACTGTGGAACTTTTGCAGGAAATGGATTCAAATTGCCCTTCAGTATTTAGGTCGATAAAAGATGAACATATTATCATAAGCATTCCTGGAGGTTACTCGAGGAAACCCCTAATTGGAGGTATTATTTTATTGATGGACTACTTAAATAGTTGCCATAATATATGGTTGCAAGCATTTTTATTCTTTCACCATGCCATGGGAGATTTTCTTGACCAAAAATGAACTATTTTCTTAATATTTTCTTGGTAAAATATATCTTTTCTGGCCCTCAATATATTGATATTGAGCAAATTAGTCCCTCTAAAAAAAAGTGGAGCAATTTAATCTCTGTCAATTTCTAAATTGAGCAACTAAAGACTAACAATTACGTTAATGTCAATTTTATATTATTTTTATTGGCATAATATCAAATATACCCCTCAAAGTTTACACATTCTTTCAATTTGGTTTTGATTAGCCCACAAAATTTGTGTAAATTTGCAAATGTTGAGACTTGAGACTAAATTTGTTGAAACTTTTAGAACCAAAACTAAATTGACAAAATATGTAAACATTAAGGGCTAAATTTGTTATTATATCAATCAAAATTATGTACAATTGACGGAAGAAATTAACACTATGATTAATTGTCCTTAATTGCTCACTTTCAAAATTGATAGGGATTAAATTGCTTCGACCTTTTTGAGAGGGATTAATTTGCTCAATATTGAAATTGAGAGGGACTGAAGAGATCTTTTACCTATTTTCTTCTTTCGTATATATCATCTGAGAAGGAGTTAATTCATTTTTTTTATGCTTATGAAGTAAATGCCTCTGTTATTATGATAACCAACTTTTACATGCAACTCAGTGCTTGAATTCTCACTCATATTAACTCTTTTCTTTCTTTCCCTTTATAGAATTACTGTTGGACCATGTTCCTGGAGTTAAACCTGCTCGATGTATTGAACTCTTTGCTAGAGAAATGTTAGGTGGGTGGGTTTCTTGGGGAAATGAACCACTTCACTTTCAGGACTCGAGATATTTTGAGACAGTGAATACATAGATTTTCCAGGGGAATGCCATCTTGTTGGAAACTACAAACTAAGGTCACCTGGCATATAGATTGCTTTGGTTCTAATGTCAAATCCCAAAGCTCACTATTCTAGCTTGGATGGCTGTTATTAACAGGTTGGCAGATACAATGAGCAAATGGAGCCTTTCAATTGAAGACAGAAGCTGTAAGAAGCAGAAACTGGAACTCATATGTTTCTTTTAGTTGTCATTAGAGAACTTTGAATTTTTTTATATCCAGATTTCGGAGGCATGTTGGCGATTGGGACACTGAATTTAATTGGGCCTTGTAAAAGGTTGAGGGGCAGATAGTGATTGCTCTCCTCTCCAGTTTGCTTTGAGTTGGACTGCTATGATTTACTATGTTAGGCAAGAAAGGAACAGCAGATTCCTTGGGCTTCTGTATCTAGTACACAAAATTTTAAAGAATAGCCGGTGATATTCCAGGACGGTTACACGGAATTAGAAGCATTGCCGATGATCCTGTAAGTCATGCTCTGTGTATATTTGGTTAGTTAAATTCACTTCTGTTTTATGACATTTTGTGGTTTATTTGTAAGTTGCAGAATTGTCTTCACTATGGCAAGGTTACACCCTGATTCTCGATTCTATAATTTGGCTCATCCGAAAAAACTAGAGAAGTTTGTATGATATATTTTTTTTGCAACATCACGTGATGGTTGTTTATACCGAAAGAAAGAGACATAATGTGGCTGAAAGTAAAGCTGATGCAATGTTAATCTCTTCTATCTAATAAAGCTTACGATAACATTTAATCAATCTTTTACATCTAACTTATTGAGAAGTTGATAAGTAGCCACTGCTCTCTGTACATCTCTTTTAGTTTTGAAAGGTCTCGGATGGAAAACAGGGATAGTATCTTTCCAATTAGGGGATGTAATGGAGTCGAGCCGAGCCTGAATACTGTCAAGCTCAAGCTTGAAGTTCAGAGTTTGAGACTCAGCTCAAGCTCAATTGAACTTTAAATTTGAGCTTGGCTCGAGATATAATCAAGCTACTCGAGCTATAGCTCGGTTCAATACTTAAGCTTAGGGTTAATAATATATATTAAGGGTGATAATGTAAATAATAATATAAAAATATGAAAAGCTCGATAAGGCTTGCTAGTATTCGAGTCGATTATTACTATGCTGAAATTTGGCTTGATTGATAGCTCGAGCTTGGCTCGGCTATTATTGAATCGAGCTTGAAGTTTTTTCGAGTGAACTCGAGTAGCTTGTGAGTACCATTGTCTCATTTAGACCCCTATTCTCAATGCATATAGTACAAACTTTGCCCTGAAGTTGTCCCCTTTGTCTAATCTTCCTAGTTCTTGTTCTAACCACTGCAACTTTTATTATTTTAGGAAGATTGTACTTCTTTCTAACGTTGTGTGCATCTTTTGGTGAGCCACAGGTAACTAAATCAGCTCCTTTTGGTGGTAGACCCGGTATCCATTTTGCATCTTCGAGTCTCGTGTGAATTTATGGCCATGGACATTGAGATTTTGTCCTCCTCCGTTTATGTGATGCAATTAGGTAAGACAAAACTCTCGATAGGAGTACGAGAAAAAATCAAGAAGATAGTGAGATTTTATTCCCAGACTCATTTGGTTTTGCAGTTCTTGTTTTTCTTCAGTGGGAAAGAGCATTCCAAGCTTGTTTGATATCGTCCTTTGTCTGCAAGGTGAGCTTTGTAGAACATTTGTTAGTTCTCATCATAAAAAAAAAAAAGGCTGATGATGCATAATTATAAAATAGGAATGCATGGAAGTTGAAACTATACTAAGATGTAGATACCTTATTCCGGGGCATAATTATGATAAGCATATGCTACTGATATTCAAGTGTTGGATATAAGCATGATGTCTAACACGTGTAAATTTAGTTTTTGAATTAATTGCATTAGATATTCTCAAATTATTGACAGATTCTAAATTGATTTTTAAATTTCAAAACATGATTTAATTGTCTTTGAAGCATTAATATCAGATTAATTAAGTTTTTCTGACAGTTTAGTCATTAGTTTGGGCAATTCGGATTTAATGTAGATTATATTTAAAATATATGGATTAATTATAGGAAGAAATTGACCTTGACATAATACTTTTGATTTTGTCTCAACCTACCTGATATATTTTCTTTTGCTACAAATCTAAGCCAAATATATATTATGAAATTTAAAAATAATAAAATATATAAAAGAAAGTATTTTTAAAATTAGATTATATGTTTTATATTATTTAAAATTATGTTTTAGAATGTATATAAATAGTTAAAAATTAAAAAGAATATTTTAGCAGAATGAACATGATGAATTTTATCTATACTTGACCCAAAAATTTTAATTTAAAATCACCATCTTAAATTTTGTATGTTCAATAATTAGTCTATTGCTTACAAGCTAACCAACACAAATTTAATTGAAAATAATTAAAAATATTTTTTGTTTAAAAATAATGAATATTATTATGATGTTTTTTTATTATAACTTTATATAAAATTTATAAAAATAATTTAAATTCAAAATAAATTCACACATTTGAACTTAAGACATCAAGTTTCTTAAATCATCAATTTTATTATTTCAATAAAAATTATTTGATTTTTACATAATTTTTTATAAATATATTTTTAATCATTTTAACATATCGTGAATGTATTAGAATTTAGTATTATTTTCTTTCTTATCAAATTGTTTGCATTTTTACTAATTATTAAAATTAAAAAATCATTACTTAAATAATATTTTCTATTCTTTATTTTTCCCGGCATAAGGGGTGTATCACCACACTAGTTTTAATTATTTGGGTGACTTTTGTAATGATTTTTGTAGTTAATTGATACGCTAGATAAAACTTTTTATCATATTTTATCACTTTGAAAACTTTCGTAATATTTTTGATAACTTCGACTTATTATCCTTAATATGATTTACTATTTGATAAATATGATAATTTTTGGAAAATTAAAATAAAATGCTGTGAAATGGAAGCCGAATTAGTTACGGCTCCAAGCCGGGTCTTATTCGGACAAATGGGCCAGCTCATTAAAAGTACGTGGCGTAATGTCGACGGTTTTAGTACTGGGATTATCCAATAAAAATATAATACGCAAAAAAACAAATCCTATAAACTGGTCTCAACGAATTACTTGATAGCTGCATCCTAAAACTCGGTTCGAACCGGGTTTAATCAATGATATATTTAATTTAGTGGTAAAAGTACCATAAAATTCCTGTAGTAGGAGCCAGATTATGTTTTGAACTATTTATTAAAAAATAAGCAAATTAATCATTGTACATTAAATCAAAATAAAAATTAGTTCTTCTCGCTAAAATTAATCTTTGTACATCATACCGATATACATGTGGCCCATTATATCATAGATAAAGTTTTTAATAAAATAACTAATTTGTTTTTGATATAATATATAGGAACTAATTTATCTATTTTAAATAGAGAGATAAAATGTAATTTGACTCTTAATACTTTATTTAATCGATTTGGTTAAGTTAATTATATAAAGTTGGAGTATACTACTTAGCGAATTTTAATATATACATTATTTTTAATTTTTATAATATATAAAAATTTAATCACAATCTAATTTGAGTTTTATTTGTGCTTTATTTCTAGTACTTTGAGAAACAATAGAAAAAAAAGGGTTTGGGTTAAATTGTAATATTAATCAAAACTTCATTTTTATTTTTAATCGGACCAACCATTTCTTTAATTTTCAATTCACTAGATTTGATCAAAGTTGATTATGATGATTAATTTAATTTGATAAGCAATGAAAATAGGTCAACTTCTAGTTATGAGTGATATTTAAATTGGAAAGAAAAGAAAATTTTTAAATTTAACTAATTTAAGGGATAAGGTAATATTTTAAACTCGGTCCCTGAACATTTGACAAATTTTTTTAGAATTGGTTCATGTGATTGTCACCGGCCACGCACAAACGAAGCCAGTGCCTAATGCCCCGCTATTTGCTAGGTTAAAGTCTAAACCTCAATGGTACGAAACCGTGGTACATTGAGATTGTACAACATCAAAGTGCCATGTCGTCTTATTGTCAAAATTGAGAAAAAATTATCAATTTATAGGACTAATTTGGAAAAATAATATTTAGGTCTAAATTAAAAAAAATTATCAAGTTCAGTGATTAAATGTTGCTTTATCCATTAATTCAATTGGTAAACTATAATTAAGGTCCCTAAATTATTAGTAAGTTCACATTTTGATTATTCAATTTAAAAAAGTTACAAAATAATCATTGAACTATTTAAAAGTTTTGATTTAAATCGTTGAACTATTCGTAAGTTTTTATTTAAATAATTGGGTTGTTAAGTTTTTTTTTAAGAAAAAGCTCGATTGGTGTATTAGTACTCGTCAACAAGTGAAAGAACATACTTTTGATAAAAGTTGATCTGACAGTTAATATTAGAGATCGAAAAAGAAAGTTGTTTAAATTTTGGTTCATAAATTCATGATATTTAAAGTTATTTTATGAAAAGAATTTAAGTTGTAGAAGTGAAGGGAAAGAAAAGGTTTTAAGTAGTGTAGACGATGTAAATAGAGAAAGAGATACAATGATGATTTTAGCAGCCCAATGACTTATATGAAAATTTTTGAACAGCTCAATAGTCATTTTATAATTTTTTAAAATTAAATAATTAAAACGTAAATTTACTAATAATTTAATTAGTTTCGCTGTAATTTACCCTAATCGAACCGATGAACCGGCTCATTGTCTAGTCTCACCAACCCAAGATGGGGAACCTTCATGAACTCGAATTCTTTCATATTTTTATATTGAGAAAAAAAAATCCATTATTTTGTGGGCATTTGATTCGCCATTTTCCGCAGTCATAAACCTTGGTTTAGGATAGAATATAGCGAAATTTTAGTGTTTAGAAAAAAAAAAAAAAAAAAGAGAATCCATGGCGATTTCCTCAGATCCAAGTAAACCTTTCCTTTCCATTCATAAACTCTCTTTTAATCCACTTCACTTCTCTAGTCAAATTCAAATTCTAAATCCAACCCATTGATTATATCTTCAAATAATCAAAACCCAAATTTCCTTGCACAAAATTTGATCCAAATTTGTACCTTTTTTTTTGAAAGCAGCATGGAATCCGAACTCAAGGATTTGAATTCGAAACCGGCGAAGATCCAACAACCCGATCCGACACATGACGACACTTCCTCCAAAGACGACCGCCCCTTACTCAAAGCCGACTCCTCATCCACCGCCGCCGCCGCCGCCAACATCCACGAGCTCGAGAAGAAATTCGCTGCTTACGTTCGTAACGACGTGTACGGTACCATGGGACGTGGAGAGCTCCCATTGAAGGAGAAAATCATGCTTGGGATCTCCCTCGTTACGTTGCTTCCCCTTCGAATCGTTTTTGGGATGTCCCTTGTGGTTGTATATTATTTGATTTGTAGAATTTGTACTATGTTCTCTGCCCCGAACCAGGAGGAGGAAGAAGAGGGTTATGCTCACTTGGGTGGGTGGCGGCGGGCCGTGATTGTCCGGTCGGGCCGGTTTCTCTCTAGGTCTTTGCTATTTGTGGTAGGATTTTATTGGATTACTGAAACTCATAAAGATTCAGCTAATACCAAAGAAAACTCAAAAACTGAGGTAATACCAAGTTCAATTTGATAGCTTTAAGGAGGATTTAAATGAAAAAAACTTCAAATTTTTAATGATTTTTTGTGTGATTTTTTATAGGGTACCCATCAATTAGAAGAGCAAGAAAGACCTGGGGCAATTGTATCTAATCATGTTTCATATTTAGATATCTTATATCATATGTCCTCTTCTTTTCCAAGCTTTGTTGCTAAGGTTTGTTTAACTTATCAGTCATTCTTTTATAGTTTTGATTATGTTATAAAAAGTTCAAATTTAAATTTTGCTGTTTTAAACTGATATGTTTCTGGTTTATTTGTTTGTTTTTCAATTGGAACCCTTGGATTTTATTTCTGAAGAGATCTGTGGCTAAAATTCCTCTAGTTGGTCTCATCAGGTGAGTTTGTGATTCGGTTGTAGTTTTTTTCATTATTGAACTTGATGAGAGGTTGGAGACCCTCTCAATATGTCAGGTATTATATTCTCGTGGTGTCTAGGTACCACTTGAGCTACTTTTGGTTCTCGGCATGGTCATGTGAACTTGCTAAGCTCTTGGCGTGACCATGCGAGTCACCCCGTTCAACAAAATCTTAGGGCTAAAACCGAGCAGAGACACATCGTGAATACAATACCTTAGGTTGATGTACCTGGCAGATCTCTCTATTATAGGGATCGGGTCAAATTAGTCCCATACTATTAAAAAGAATCAAATAAGTTCAGATTTCAACAGATATTATTTAATGTTTTAAAAATGTCATTTGCTATTAACAAAGTTAATATTTTGAAAGTTTTTTTATGGATTTACAAATGGAATCTTTTGTTTGGAGTTGAACTGCAAATGGAAAAAAAAAAAATTCATTTCATTTCTTAACAATAACTGTTAACTCTGTTACAATTTAGCCTTATTTGATTATTTTTAATAGTATAGAGATTAAATTGATGCATTTAGTAGTAGAGGGACTAATTTGATCCCCTCCTTATTTGATTATTTTTAATAGTACAGAGATTAAATGTTAACTCTGTTACAATTTAGTCTTTTATGGTTATTATCCGAATACATGCCTTTGTTTCGGAAAGAGTTGCATTCTTGCAATTTTTTTTATGGTTACGTATTTATTTGGTTCTGTTAGAATAGTGAATGATATTTTGGCTTGTTTGTTACAGCAAATGCCTTGGTTGTGTCTACGTTCAGCGAGAGTCAAAATCCTCAGACTTCAAAGGTGTTGCAGGTAGAACAAATATCAACTTCGAAACGTGCTCTTCGTCACATACTATTGATCAAAAGTACAATTCATAAACCGTATTTCTTTCAGGTGTTGTGACTGACAGAGTTCGTGAAGCTCATCATAATGGATCTGCTCCAATGATGTTGCTCTTTCCAGGTTAACTGTCGTTTTTGATCTGCTATGTACATTTGTATGTATGTACGTATTTATGTATGCCCGTAGGTGATATTTCATAGTTGTTTGATTCGTATTTCTTTTGACAACAGAAGGAACTACAACCAATGGGGATTACCTTCTCTCGTTCAAGACCGGTGCATTTTTGGCCGGAGCACCTGTGGTGCCTGTTATATTAAGGTATCCATACCAACGGTTTAGTCCAGCCTGGGATTCAATAACAGGGGTGAGTATTTCTCAAGCAAATTCAATATAGATTTTATAAATTTTGATAATAAATCTATTGGTCTAATTGTGAATTTCATCCCTCTATTTCACTAAAATTGATAAGTTAAGTCCCTCTGCTTTAATTCCTTGCATGTAAATTTTTGAACTGCTGATTTTCAACTTAGTGATTCAATGGGAAGGTTTAACGATGTTATCCAATTGAACTACTCAGTTTTCTCAAAATACAAGGATCAAGTTCTTAATTTTCATAGAGGGATGAAATTCATAAATAGAGCAAAATTTATTTGTTCCTTTGATTAAGTAGCTATGTAATACATTGAAATTGTAATTAAGATGGAAGATTATAGGGAAAATATATAGCATGATTTATTTCTTCATGCAAGAAAACAATGAAATCATAGTGAATAAGTTTACCAGTTTTTTCCGTGCTGCTGCTAATGTTCTGTATGGTTCTCCGTAGGTGCGTCATGTTGTTTTTCTTCTATGCCAATTCGTAAATCACATGGAAGTGACGCACTTACCGACCTACTACCCCTCACAGCAAGAGAAGGACGATCCGAAACTATATGCTAATAATGTCCGAAGATTGATGGCAACCGAGGTATGCATATATCGACCCGTCTGATCGGATCATCAAATATTTGGTCATATTGATTGATTGTAGGCCCTCTTAGATACTTCTCTTACCATCACTCTGCACAGTTACCATTAAAGCTAAACTGGCCCTTGAGAAAATATCTATCTTAACCAACTAATGATAGATGTAAGTCCGTTGAGCCACATTTGATATTTCTTGTGCCTTGTAGTCACCAATATGCAGTAAAATGACCATAAAATCTTATGGTAACATGGCACACAATTAGTCGAATCATCAATCATGTTGATGCCAGTCTTTAACTCTCAGTTTAACTTTATGGTTGCAGGGTAATTTGATAATGTCAGATATAGGACTGGCCGAGAAGCGAATATATCATTCTGCTCTCAATGGTAATAATCGCCTGCCTAGTGTTTTGCATCAGAAAGACGATTGATAATTTCTTGGCCTTGCTCCCAAACAAATATCGAGTCTCAGTTAAGTTCCTTAGTTTACACCGGTATTTTCCATGAACACACTGACTAAACCGTAGGGCTTGTTTCTCGTCACCATTTGCTGTTATATTGTAAACTTTATTCTTGGTACTTGATGCCATTAGATAAAGATTATAAATACAGATTCAAATTTGCTTATAGAACTGAATTCATATATGCTACTCTTTTACATTTTTGTCTTAATATTCACGTATCTATGTGTATGTGTGTGTATATATATATGCATGCATGCCACTTTTTTACATTTTTGTCTTAATATGTATACACGCATGCCACTCTTTTTACATTTGTCTTAATATGTATGCATGTATGCATGCATGCATCTCTTTAAATCATGTCTTTGAATTTTGATGTCTATTCATTTTCAGCTGCTATAAATCCAGGGAGTTAATTATGTTCAGTAGAGGAAGCTATAGTGCTTCGCCATTTAATCGCCTTTGCAGTCGAGGAGCTGAGATTTTATAAGTCAATGGGGGCTTTCATCGGTTTGAATCATCTGTCAACTGTATTATTCTGGTCTTTGGGCGTTATATCCACAACATATAACATTGCATGTATGATTTTCAGGTAGGTATGATGCTACGAGATCAATGTATCAGAAACGTTTGTATTATTATTAACATTGTCCTGCCAATACCATATTAGAGAAATCCATTAATTGCTTAACACTTTTGTTGATTCTATGGCTCTGCAAGTTTCCGACCACCAATTCGAGCTGATACATATCGTCCTTCCCCTTTTATCTTCCGCTCGAATCAACGAATTAAATCAATTACATTGTCTTAGAGACCAAAAGAACACTTTGAAACAAGATTTTAACAACACATTAGTGTTACATGAGAACATACATCCCACAAGCTAAGACGACAAACACCGAAAAAAAAATCTCTAATTGCCGTGAATGTTTAAACCCGATTGGTTGTCTTACCGTTTCAATATGATACATTGTTTGATTTCTTCGAATCCCAAGGTGGGAAGCAGCCTCTTAAGGGTGATTGTAGGAGTAATGAGGACTTTTGCCGCATGGAAACTGAAGATAGGCAACTAAATGCGCATCTCAGCCTCCTTTTCTCACTATCGAAAGGTTGATAATTCGGATCGTGCCGCACGACCGAAGTCTTAAGGGCTTCGGGAAGAATGCAACTGCACATTGAACCTATTCTTGCAAGCCGATTTACCCATTTCGGGATGTGTTTCCCTGTCAACCTGTGACAAATATCCTTACAGAAATGGTTGCAGTTCTTGACGATCAAGTGATATGTATCTCCATGATACCTTGTCGAATTACGCTCCATGAATTCCCGTACTTTGATAGGATCCAACGATGTTGTCCCAATGAATATCGATTTTCGGAACTGGAAACCCGGGCACTGTCGTGGTTCAACCTCGAAAACACCACTTGTTGGGTAGTCATGAGCTCCAAATGCATACTCCACACCGTGAACTATATAAGAATCCGGTTCGGATATCAGAGAAAGCTAAACCAGCTTGCATTGGATGGAAACGAGATAAGGACAGAAACAAAGCTTACCTTCCACACCGGAATGAAAGATACCGAGGCCTGCCCAAAAAAAGTAGCCATTCATAGGGGTTAAGTCATAGACGTTGAGATACACTGGTGCACAGCCCGGGTCAAAATTAGTTGGTTTCACCTTTTGGAAAAAACAACGAGATGCTGATTTGTTTTTCAAAATACGTGGCACCACCAGTTTCCATCCCTTCTTTTTCTCGAAATCCATATGTTCTTCAGAGATAAAACCAGACTCTGATTAATGCTTATACAACCTGGAGTAAATTACCCGATATTAGCTATATAATTCGAAGTAAAACTATCTCATAATCATCACAGAAACAAAAACAAGACAACAATGGGCACCAAAAACATAGCAACCACAATCGTTCCGTGTTGGCATTCGAACACGTTCATCGTCCTCGTAATGAAGTTTTGCAACAACTACCATCTTCGAAAAAGTAATTTTTTACCTAAGACAACTCATTGAGTTAATGCACCATAACAATACAATGGAGGTCTCAAACTCTCAGCCTTAAAAAAAAAAAAAAGCTGCATATGAAATCCCTCATTCAACAACAAATATCAAGGATCGGAACCGGTTTGAAACACCGAAAAAAAGCTCATTGCCTAAGGGTTTATTTATCCTTTCAAGAGTCCGAAGGTATGAATTTTGCTAGTAAAAGTACCATGGAGGCCTTTATACTAGGAGTTCGTATTGCATTTCGCTCCTTCTACTAAAAAAAAAAGACAAATTTGTCATTGTACGTTAAATTAAAGAGTAAATTGATCTTCTTGTTAAAAATTACATCCATTTTAATTGTTAAAAATTGGTTTATGTACGTTAGCATGAGGTACGTATGGCACACCACTTGTCACTGTTTGATTATTTTGTCAACTATGTCATTTTTCAACAGTAAAAATGGATGAAACTTTTAACAAAAAAGACCAATTTACTCTTTAATCTAACAGATAATAATTAATTTGCCCATTTTTTAAGTAGAGGGACCAAAAGGTAATCTGACACTTAATATAGGGGTCTCCATGGCAATTTTACCCATTTTGCTCTACAAGGAAGTAATTGAACAAGTAATATGACATAAAAAAATGATTAATTTTGCTAGACTTCCATAATGGTTAGCAACTATCTTTAATTCTTTATCATCAACGTATTGAATTAATTTTACAATATATATTTATACAAACTTAAAAGATAATGAACACCAACCACCCTAAATTCCAATCATTTAAGTAGTCAAAACCAAACTAAAATATATATAATAAAATGGTTAACATATGCCTATAGTCCCTCTACTTTTCAAAAATTTGAAATTTAGTCCTTGTACTTGTATTTTAGGAATTTTTTTTCAATATGTTAAAAAAGTTAACAACTTAATAATTACACCTGAATTTTAAAATCCTATAAGTAAAGATGCTAAATTTCTAATTTTGAAAAGATGATTATAGGCACATTTTAACCTAATAAAATC
Organism: Gossypium arboreum; assembly: GCF_025698485.1. Classification (NCBI taxonomy): domain Eukaryota; kingdom Viridiplantae; phylum Streptophyta; class Magnoliopsida; order Malvales; family Malvaceae; genus Gossypium; species Gossypium arboreum. Next base: position 142,386,778 of record NC_069075.1, read on the forward strand.
CATCATACTAACATCATTGCTAGCTAATTAAACCCTAAATTTTATATGAAACTACACAGATAATGGAGATTAAGGGGAAACTAAAAGGGAAAAAAAAAAAAGAAAGAAAAAGAAACCGAATAAAGCATGATCCATAATATAAACAAAAATGGCAACTCTCTTTTTTTGTAGCAGTAAATTTAACTATCAAGTCCTACATTCTACAATTTCATTGAACAAAAACACTAATCTTTTCAACATAATAATTAAAAAGAATCAATTGCATATAAAGAAGGAATTTCACTTCAGATCTACTAAAATGTTGAGAAAAAAAAGAAATTAAATTAAACAAAAATATTAACAGTGTTAATAGATCAAACAGATTTAAACCCAGAACTTTAATCAATAATCCCATAAAGAAAAATGCATCTTTTTTTAAAGGAAAAAAGAAAAGAATGGGAAATGAGAGAGGAAGAGAGCTTACAGATTTAGAGAAGAAAAAAAGGCCATTAAGCAGTGACCCAATGAAGAGAAAATTCGCCATTAAAGAATCGAAGCGAGCTTGCATTGAACAAAAGGCTTCATTTTTCTTTTTAGGGTGAAAAAATCAAAAGAAGAAGAAAGATTGTTCACAAAAAGACGAAATGTTAAGCTTGGAGAGCATATATTCAAAACTGGAAGCTTTTTTTTAAGCATTATTAAAGAAGTAGACGAAAGGGCCAAAGCTAGATATATTATTTCTTTCTTTCTTTCTTTTTTAAATTTTTTCTGTGTTTATTTCTTTCTCTTTTCTTTTCTATTTTAAGGTAAATTAAATCTAAGTTATTAGTAAATTTATGTTTTAGTCATTTAACTTAAAAAAGTTACAAAATAGATACTGAATTATTTGAAAATTTTCATTTAAGTCCCTAAGTTATTCGAAAGTTTTTACCTAAGTTACTAGGTTTTAAGTATTTTTTTTAAAGAAAAAGTCTGGCTAACGGGTTTCAAGCAATAATTTGATAATCAATAAGATGGATCGATACCCATTGACAAGTAGAAGAACATACTTTAGATTCAAGTTGGTTTGATGATCACTGTCAAAGATTAGAGAAAAAAAGTTGTTTAGATTTTGGTTCGCAGATTCGTGGCGTTCAAAGTTGTTTTATGAAAAGAAAATTGAACTATAGAAGAGAAGGGGAAGGAGAACTTTCAATTGGTATAAATGGTGCGAGTAGAGAAAGCCATACAACAGTGATTTTAATAACCTAGTGACTTCAATGAAAACTTTTAAATAATTCAGTGACCATTTTGTACCTTTTTTAAGTTGAGTGAACAAAACGTAAACTTACTAATAGTTTAGTAACCTTAGGCATAGTTTACCATTTATTTTATTCATTAGTTTACTACTTTTATTATTATTTGATTCAAATACAATTCCGGTTTTTAGAATTGGATTGATGATCAAATTGGTTAAGTAATTGATTCTTGTTTCGATTGATTTGATCACCTATTCAATTTTAACTAATTAAGTTATTAAAAAAGTAGTAAAATTTTAAATATATATATAAATTGGTTCAAATGTAAGCTCAACTGGGTTATTTATTTATTTATTATCTTGATTCATATCAGTTTACAATTCAATTGATTCTCTCATTTAGTCCATATTGGTGTACTAGCAGATTTTTGGATCGATTGATCCAATTTCAACAACTATGTTTTTCCAATTTCTCTCCTCTACTCCATATCAATGTACCGGTTAATTCTTTAATGGATTGATCCAGTTTTAACAACTATACTTTTAAAAAATAAAATAGAAATAAAATCTATGTATCAAATAATAATTTTAATATATATTTTAAAATTCAAAATTAAATAAATAAAATATTTATCATCACTTTAACTTTTTCTATTATTAAAAATGATATTAACAGTACACATAAATTTAATTCCAAATTCAATCCAACTGGATACAATTATTTAATTCTACTAGATTTATCAAGCATAACAATTTTTATTTTATTAAGATATAATGTTTTCTTGAGTTCAAATGATTGATTGTAATAAATTGGCATAATATTATGATGCCATCAATAATGGATAATTAAAATATTATTACAACACCATTGCTAAAAGGGACAAAAGATACAGTAGTGGGAAACAGACCCTCTTTTCATAGCCAAGACATATGTGAAACGACAAGTTTGTCTTAACGCATCAAAGCTACGGAGAGTAGGGTGAGTTAAGAGGTGATGGATGTAGGGGCGAAGCTAAGAATTCAGTATTGAGGGAGCTGAAATAAAACTTTAAAATTTAGAGGGGTAAAAATAAAAATTTTATCTTAAAAAGTTTAAATTGAATATTTAATAATTAAGAGGGACTAAAATTATTATTAATTCACTTAATTAGAGACATCAAGGCCCCTGCTTGCCATTGCTTATGCCCTTAAATGGATATTAATTATATCCGTAATTGCTTCACACTGCTCCAAGCCACTCATGTTTTCTTTAGTAAGATTTTTCAATTTTTAATATTACGAAATTATATCAACTGAGTCTTAGTTCGATTGACATTAGTATTATTGTCAGTCTAAGAGGATGTGGGCTTAAGTGACTGAAGCGCATTATCCTCCTATTTAAGGGATGAGGAGAAGTTATGGATAATTCTAGACATTATATTAATGAGATGAAATGGAATTTGATCATCAATATTTTTTTTTTTTAATTTTAAACATGACAGACTACATATCAATCCATATATATTTCATGCTTTTTTTAAAGAACATTGAGTTATTTTGTTATATTTTATTTGAATATTTTTATAATTATTTTAAATTATTTGTTAATGTGACATATAAGACAAATAAAATCATGTCAACATGAAGCACATGTAGATTGTCACACAAGTTGTCACGCCGAAATCACTAAAAAAATTAATATTTTAATCAATATTTTTATTAAAAAAACAATTTGATTATTTAAAAAATTTTAATTATCAAATTAAACTAAAAAAAACTAAATTTATAATAAAAAAAAACAACAACAAGATTTTTTGGGGGACAAACAAGGAGACAGAGAGGTAAAACAAGATGAAGAAATTCACCTTTGTATTCTTTTAAGACTACGCCATTATTGTTCAAACTAAGCCAGCCTTTGTTATTGAATCATGTGGACTGTGGCACATGCCCTTCTAATCATTACTTCTATTTGAATTTCAAATATAAATTCCTACCAAAACAATAATTTGAAAAAGGAATTTCCAATAATTTTGAAATTAGGTGAATTTTTAATTTTAGGTAAAATAAAAATATAAAATTTTGAAGGAATAATTTTTTTTAATTTTTTTGGAGGTTAAAGTGTGGTTTTATCGTATATAATCATACATTTTGAAATTATATTGTTATGTTTATGAATATTAGAGTTTGAGCTTTGTCGATGTTTAAACTTATTTTTCAGGTGTAATGTTTTTATTTAAATTTTCCTAAATTTGAACTTGGACCAGTAGTAGTTTGGCCCTTAAATAGGTTTAGTTATAATAATAAAAAAATTAAAATATGTTTTAAGTCATTGTGCTCTTCATACATTTAGAATTTAGTTCTCTTATTTTTATTTTTAATAATTTAGTCCTCGCATTTTTTTCAGATTTAGAAACTCGAGTCTAATTATTAACATTGATAAAATTCTTTTATTAAATTCTTAAAATGTCATTTTGTTGATTATATGACTACTAAGTGAGTTTTTTTATATTTTAAAATAACCCATCAATAATTTTAAGAATAAATTTAATAATATTAAGAATTAAACTTGAATTTTTAAATTAAAAGAAATAAAAAATTAATTTTAAATATACGAAAAATATAACAAAATTTAATAAAAATATAAAAACTTGAAAGATATTTTAACGTAAAAAATAATATATACACTAATTACCTCAAAAGTAGATTTTTCTCCCACTAATTATCACCACTTTTTGCCTAATTTAAAAGTAACATTAAAGTGGAAAAACTTTGGACTTTGTAAAAAAAAAAAAAAAAAACTTCAATCTTTAGGTTAAATTTTTTTATTAGTTCCTGTACTTTGTGAAAGTTGTAATTTTAGTCTCTGTACTTTAATTTGATCAATTTTAATTTTTGTACTTTTTGAATTAGTTGATTTTAGTCCGATAGAAACAACTAAATTATTTTGGTTAAATTCAATTATTAGTCTTATACTATGCATACAGTTATAGATTTAATCTATATTCTTTAATTAGATCATTCTAAGTACCTATATTTTTTGAATTTTAAAATTTCGACCTTGACACAAATGACAGTTGTTAATCAATTAACTGAATTTTTAGTGAGTAATATGTGAAAATAACAAGCTGACATTGTATTACACATATGCAGGGGAGAATTTAGAGGGGCGAGCAGGGGTCTTGGCCCCCTCAAATGGAAAATTGTCTTTTAGTCACCTAATAAATTACAAAATTAAAAGTTATCATGTGGTAAAATCGTACTTTAACTCCTCAAAATGAAAATATTTATATTTAGTCCCTTCAAAAGCGATGAAATCATAAGTTAATACAAGATAAAATTGCACTTTAACCTCACAAAAAAGTTATAATTCAATTCCTCCCCTTTAAAAAAAATTCCTGAATTCGTCATTGCAAATATGATAATATGTTTGATACATCAGAATTCGAAAATAACAAAACTTAACTTAATGAATTTACAATCATCATTTGGTGAAAATAGAATTTTAAAATTTGAAAAATACAGGAACTAAAAATGATCAAAATTAAAATATAAGGATTAAATCCATAATTTTTGTAAAATACAAAGACTAATATTAGAATTTAAAGTAATCTTTATTAGGGTTTATATATGTATACATATATATATATATAAATTCCAAACATAGTTGTGGGACAAGAATTCAAGTATATTTAAGTTAGATAATCTACACTTAAAGTAAAACAATCTACAAAGAATAAAAAATTATGTCTTAACCCCAACATTGAGCACCTAATTTTGCATCCTTTTGTCGGCAGATGAAACGTCGCCGTCACAAGTGAAAAATCACAATGAACCCATTGAGTTGAAATGAGCCCATGCATCCTGAAATTCCAAAGAATAATTCAAATTTGAAACTAACTTGAATGACAAGACTGGAATTAACCAAAACTTAAAATGACTTTACCCAAAATTCACATAGCTAAATGATTTGAACCCGAAAAGATACAAAACATGAACTAATCCAAAAATTTTAAAATCTGAATTTCTCATGTATTTATAATATATTATAATTTTCAAATTGGTCCTTATATTTTTGGTCAAAAATGGTAGCTAATTTTTAATTTTATCACAATTTATTCTTAAAACTATGTTAACCAATAAGAATAAACATGACACGTGATATATTCTTATTAATATTATACATTTTTTAACTAAAATAAAATGAAACTGATAATTTAGAGACAATTTCTCAATAAAAAATATTTTAAGAATCAATATGAAAATGAGATATAATTTAGAAGAAAAAGCAAGGGCTGGCCTAAGAAGAGCTAACAATTGACAAATCTATATGCCATTGTCCTAATAGGAAGACATGTTGGTCAGCAACATTGTATGAAATTTCAACTTGTCTTAGTTGGACATTGTTTGTAGTACAATAATAGATCATATTAGACAAATTTGGTAGGCCAGCAACTGTACCATAGCCAAATTCCAAAGCTTTACTTCTCTTGATACAAATTTAATTCAGATTAAATCGAATATAACAAATTAATAATATAAATAAAAAATTAATTTTAATCTAAAACAGTTTAAATTTAAAATGATTAAAATTTGAAATGATTTAGATAAAAAATTTAAAATGACCAAAACTTGATATTATATAATGCGAAAAACTTAATTTTTAAACTTAAATGATTCGTTGAAAGAAACCGAACATTAAAACTTTCAAACTTAAAGTAACCCAAAAATTATAAAATTCTGAATTAATCATACACTGATAAATCTAATCCAAATTTAACCTGACCTGTCTATTTGACAATTGTATCGATACGTGGATAAATATTTGTATAGGAAATCATAATATTACCTGTAGAACATCAAAGACAATTTGTGCAATGTATTTTTGATCTGAGGCAGCACCTTTTTGTTGTAGTTTATCTGGATGTAGACACAATAGAGCTTTTTGATATGATCTTTTCACTGCAGGTCCTTCAATTATGTCCATGAGAGGCACTGGCTTCCAACCACTATTAGGCCAAAGAATCTGTGGGTTTGCAATGCAACCATTGTTAGTCTTTCAAAGGCAAAAGGCAAGTTCTTTAGATTTGCCTCAAATTTAGAATATGATCTATACCGGAAATGATCAAAAATTTTGAACGATTCGAATAAATAAAACTCGAAATAACTTGAAATAACTTAAAATTTCTTAAACGTAAAATGATCTTAAAAAAATCCTAGAAGCAAACTTGAATGACCTTAACCCAAAAGTACTCAACCTTGAATAGCATAAATCTGAAACAACTTGAATTTGAAATGATCAAGATCTAAAACTTGTCTAAACTCACAATGACTTGAACCCAAAATAGCCTGAAAATTTTTAAATTTTGATTTTAGCTGGCCTAAATTGACCTATTGTAAAACCAACCTGACTCGCCTAATTGACAAAGCTTGTGTTCCCTTAAGAATGATTGTCCTTTATCAACTATATTATTGAGTATTTCTTTTAATTTGCTTCATACGGTACGTAATATTCCTTTGGGACAATACTTTTATTTGTATCCAAAAATCTAATCCAATTAATTTGAATATGATCCAATTTCATTTGACTGTAAAAGGTAATATTCCTATCCGATCAATCAAAACCTAAAATAACCGGAACTCAAAATGGTCTAAACACGTAACTTAAAATATCTTGAAAATAGAACCTAATATGAACTGACCCTAACTCCAAAATAGCTTAAATGCAAGAAAACCTGAACTTAAAATAACCCAAAAATTTTATAATCTAAATTGATACAATCTACAACCGACCCGACGCGGCCAATTGAGCGAATAATAACTGAAGTTGGATCCATTGATACTTACATATTGCAAGGTTGACAACAGTGAACGGATGTTTCCTTGTTTCCCATTTGACCATTGCTGTATTTTAGCATCAATGGCCTGCATTAAATAATGTAAGAGGCTGAAAAGTGTTAAGCAAAATGGGAGTTCTTTTTATATAATTATTATAAGGAATAATATAATTTTTTGCTTTTGAATTTGACAATTAGATCTATTTTAGCATTTGTATTTTTTTTTGTCCTTGAACTTGATAACTAGATCCCTTTTGGTCCCTAAACTTGGATTTTATTAAGATTTGATGATGTGATTGATGTTACTGGAACATGATCAGATAGATCAAGAATTGATCGATATATCATTCTAAATAAAGAGGATGAACCAATTGACTCGAAAATTGTTTGAAATTAAAAACAGCACAAAAATCGATAGTTAAACAAATTGAATTAGTTTAATAAAAAAATTAATTTTTTTTTTAAATTTTAAAGTTGAACCAGTTGAACTGGTTGAATAAGGAATCGATGGTATGATCTGTTCAACCACTAATTAGATTATTAAAACATTGAATGTAACACTGTGGGTTGTACTACATCATTAAACTTTTATATTTTTTATGTTTAGGGACCAAAATAGATCTAGTTGTCAAGTTCAAGGGCCCAAAATTATATTATTCTTAATTATAACAGCATTTTACATTACCTTGATTTCTTCCGGATCAATACCAAAATCTGGGAAAATTTTCTCTTCTGGTGTTAGGTCTTCAATCTGTTCTTAAACCAAAATAGGCATCTCATTAGGGTTCAACCAAAATCATAATATAAAAAAGAAAACCTACATGCTTTAATGGCTAATTAGATTCATCAATTGAACAGTTCGAATCGGTTTTAAGAGTTGCATCAATCTGGATGGGGTTTATTAAGGTTTTAGAGTTTTCATGTCATTTCAGTTTTTGTATATTTTGGATCGAATTAATTTTAAATTCAGATCATTTCGATTATAAATTATTTTGGGTTCGATTCATTTGAATTTGAAGTTTGGGTTTCTTTGTTAGATTGTTTCAGTTTTAGGTTATTTTAAATTTTTCTATTTTGGTGATTTCAAGTTTGAATTAATCGGGTTCAAATTAATTTAAATCCAAATTGAATAAGTTTGAGTTATTAAGTTTTTAAGATTAAATTAAGTTGGATCGAAATTATATTAAATATTGCTATGGAAATGGATAGGTGACATACCGAAAAGTTGTCCTCGGATGATTTTGCTGGATCTTCGATAACAGTGTTGAAGCCATTAGAAACTGATGCCAATACAGTAAGTAGATAATTAAATTCCAAAATTGATAATCGAATCAATTTCACCACTGATTTTCAATTCAATTAATTGGTTTGGTTTAAGCTTTATATTATTAAAAAGAATTAAATAAGATGAAATTAAAATATTTATTGTTTAAAAATAATAAAAATTAAATTTTTATTTATAATTTAATTTCAAATAAAATATTTTATTTACAAAACCATAAATTTTTTTCAAAATATAGCTTTATTTGATTCTTTCTGCTAAACTGTAGTAGAGGTTACTCAATTATAACATCTTTTTTTTTCTTTTTTTACTTTTTGGTGACCCAACTATAAAAAATTATAAATTGGTCATCCAATTATTAATATTTTTTTTATCACCTAACTATGAAATGTTACAAAATGGTCAGCCAACTATTCAAATTTGTATTCTTTGGTCACTAGCTGGCTAATTTAAAGTTGAAAACATCAAAAAATTCACGATAGTTGAGTGACCAAAAAAGACAAAATTAAAGACTTGAGTGATCGTTTTGTAACTTTTATAATTGGGTCACTACTAATGTAGTTTACCCATTTTTATTAATAGTATAAGAACTAAATTGTTTCATTTAATTGCAAGATTAACTTGATTTGGTCCCTATAATAGAGGGATCTGCCAACCAAATTCACCTTTCCAAAACCAACATGCATAAAGTAGTAGAAGAATCAGATAAACTGACCATGATCTATTAATGAACCATTGTTGTTCATTTGTGCTTCACCTTTACTCATATGATCTGCAATGGGAACTTGGGAAGATGGTTTCTTCTCTTCCGTTGTAGGCATATGAATTTTCACTTCATTTTCATTCATTTGAAGATGATTTGGTTCGTTCTCTGGCTTTGGTGAAGCATCTTGGTTGAAAATTTCGATGAATTCTTTGACCTTTCCTCTAACTTTGCTTTTCCCATTATCCCATGAGTTCCTAGGAGAACCTTTTGCTCTTGTTGTAATGGCTTCTATATTGCTGGAACTGACCCTTTTTGTAGTATTTGGTTTCTTGATGTTTTCATCATCTAGAATTTCATGCAATATCTTGGTCATCTCATCTGCATTATGTACGAAAACAGTATGAAAAATCAATTCTAACTCAAATTTGAATTCAAATGTGATTCTATTCAGTTTGATCATAAAATATTAAAAACTTAAATTAAATAACCAGAACTCAAAATAATCTGAACTAGAAATAATCAGAACCTAGAATGATTCAAATCTAAACGAATTAAACCCAAAATTTTGAAAAAAATCCATATTAGGACTCTAACAGTATAAGAAAGAGCACATAACCACCAAAATGCATCATATGGGTATAATTAGGGATTTCAATTTAAACTTGAAAATTCTATTTAATTAATTTAAATTCGAATTTGTTTCAATTCAATTCGATAAAAAAATTTAAATAATTCAAATTCGTTGAATCCAAAATAAAAATTATTTAAATCCAGAATAACCCAAAACAAAATGACATAAACTATAAAAAAAAAAAGTCTATAATTTTAACTAGCTGAACCCAAAATAAAATAAATCTATAATCACCTAAGCCAAAATGATTAAGATAAGAGTAAATTATACTAAAAGTCATTAAATTATTAATAAGTTTTGGTTACTTTGTTTAAAAAATTACAAAATAGCTACTAAATTATTTAAAAGTTTTCATTTAAGTATCTGAACTGTTTGAAAATTTTTATTTAAATCACTGGGCTGTTAATTTTTTTTAAAAGTCCGACTAACAAGTTTCAAGTAATGATACGATGATCAGTATGGTAGGTTAGTACCGATCAACAAGTAGAAGAATATATCTTAGATCCAAGTCGATTTGAAGACAAGTACTGGAGATCAAAGAAAAAATATTTAGATTTTGGTTTGTAGATTTGTGACATTCAGAGTTGTTTCGCGAAAAAAATTGAACTGTAGAAAGAAGGGAAATAAGAACTTTTGATTGGCACAGGCAGTGCGAACAGAGAAGCCTACGCAACAATGATTTTAATGGTCCAATGACTTAAATAAAAACTTTCAAATAGTTTAATAATTATTTTATAATTTTTTAAAATTTAGTGACCAAAACATAAACTTACTAATAATTTAGTAAGATTTATTGTAATTTACTATTAAAACAAATAAAATCGAAATAATTTGAATAAGTTAATCATAATGTCAAATCCAAACTTAAAAAACTTAAATGATCCGAATCCAAAATTCTGAAAAGAATTTAAGTTCATCCGTACCTTGTTGGTCTTCATGTAAAAGCAATTCGAGAGTTTTAAGCTGAGGCCGAGAAAGGGATCGATCCTCTTCCTTAATAGATCGAACTCTTTCTCCGTCTCCATTCCTCGAATCTATTCTAAAAGATTTAGCATTAGCCGATGTTCTATCACCGGAGACGAACTCATTATCCAATCTGCTATTGCATGTCACCCATCCCTTTAAACTTGAGCATCTCTGCAATTTGTCGCCATTGTTGGAGATCTTAGAACCATTTGAATCTTCGACTGAATTGCTTTTTGTTTCATGATCGTGCTTGGTAGCGTAATAGCTTAAGCTATTTGAAGCTTTAACCTTGTTCTGTGGAGAGCCAGATGCTGGGAGGTCAATTCCTTTGTTCAAAAGGCTGGGGAAAATCAAAATGGCAGCAAAAAAAGTAAGCCATGGGAGTAAATAGAGCACGAGCTTCATGTCAAATTTTGTTCAAAAATAGTAAAAGGTTAATTTTGATTTTGGTCACTCTAATATGGTCAAATTTATAATTTAATCCTTGTAAATTTGTTTAAAAAATAAGGTTAAAATATGTCATAAATCCCTGTACGCTTTCAAATTTTGGAATTTAGTTCATATGCTTTCATTTCTAGGAATTTAGTCCCCTCGATTTTGTCCTTGGTCAAATGGTACAATTGCTATTTTAGGCCCTCTAAAATATAAAAAATTAAATTTAAATATTTTTAGCTTTGGCCTATGGTAGTAAGCAATGAAGTAGCAAAAGGTTCAGCTATGGATAATCATAATTTTTTAATTTCTATTCTAAAAATCATCTAAACACAATGGTTGGAGTCGGTTTTAGATTTTTCGATTTTTTTTTCTCCACCCTAAGCATGGGCAACATTAGAAGGGACAAGCAGGACCTGACCCTAAAATAAATAATTTATATTTTAACTTCACTAAAATTTAAAAATTTAAAAATTAATACATAATAAAATTACATTTTAACCCTTTTAAAATGATAAAATTATGATTTAATTTTTCTAAAAATCATAAAATTTTAAGCTTGTAATAAAAAAAATGACATTTCAACTCTCCTAAAAAAAATTAATTTAATTTTGATCCTCAACAAAAATTTCCTAGCTTCTAAGGGTGAATTTAGGGGCAGGTAAAGAACTTGGCCCCCAAATGAAAGTCATGTAATTTAGTCCCTTTATGAATGATGAAAATGTAAGTTAATATATGGTGAAATTGTACTTTGGTCCTCTAAAAATGAAAAAAATTATATTTGAGCTGTTAAAATTTTAGAATTCACTAATTTTTTTTTTGTGTTCGCCCCTGCTAGCTTCACGCCTGGCGCTAAGCAATATAACAAAATGAAAGCCGAAAAAAGAAAAAGGTGAGAACCGAACCTGAACCGACTAGGCAATGAAGTAGCAAAAGGCTCCGCCATGGATGGTGGTGCAAAAGGATCCTTCATTTCATATTTCCTCGGCGAAGAACTCAAACACCGATCATTATTGCCACCAAAAATATCATTAAAGAAATCAGCATTCGAGTGCCTCCGCTGGTTCATCCCTTCTTCACCGCCGAACACTGGTTTTTCACTTGAACCGGACAACCATGGATTCTTCGACGATGCAGAAAAAGATATTTCATCACTTGAACCGAATGAAGATGATGATGAAGATGATGAATCCCTGTTTTCACTAAAACGACGTCGTGTCTCGTGCATCGACGATCTCCTCCTCGGCGGACCGCCGAAGACGTCATTAAAGTCTATATCTGAGCTTAAAGCAACACCGTTTTGTTCTTTATGTGAAAATCTTTGCATCTTCAAATGCTTTACAAACTGTCAAATTTTGCAGAGGAAAACTGATGAAACGAATGAAAATTGTTTTATAAGGGCCAAAAAAGGGAAAAGGTTTAAATATGCTCTAGTATTTGTACTTTTTAGACTTTTGAAATTTAGTCCTTTGGCTTGTATAATTTGAAAATTGAAGTTCAATTAATAACACTATATTATGGTATGCGGTGGATGTAAATGAGACATTGGTGGTCACAAATTATTTGGGTTCTGCTCGGAGAATACTCAAATTTAATTCAGTAATTATTAACTCGGGCTTGAGCTTGAATAACTAGAGTTATTGATCGAGCCGATTTCAAGCTTAGTAATACTTGGCTTATGAGTCTTATTGAGATTTTCATTTTTAATATATATTTTGAATACTTTATATTATTAAATTCAATTTTTGCCCTTAATATATATTATTAATCTTAAGCTTAGTTATCGAGCCAAGCTCAGGCTTGAGCTTGGGTATGTACGAGCTTAATCGAGCTTGAGTACAAAAATTAATAAACAAATTTAATTGAGATCGATCTCAAGCACCTCGATTATATACTCGAGTCGGGTTCTAACTTAAAAATAGATGTTCGATTGAGATTGAACTAAGTATAGAGCTCCAAATTTCAAGTAGAATTCAAGCTCAAGCTTGCCAATGTTTAGGCTCAACTCAGCTCGATTTCACCCCTAAATTGGCACACCCACAATATAATATATTTATAAAAAATCGACAAAAAACAAATGAAACTTTGGTTCAAATAACTCTAGTATCGTTGAGATATTAAAGAACACAATGTTTTCAATAATTTCTCAATTGAGTTATTAGTAATTTTCCAATTGAATTGAAACCAGGTGACATAAACTCTGTCAAACGCTTAAAAGAACAGTATAGATACATTCAAATTAATAGTGTTATTAATTAGACTTTAATTTCCAAACCAAGCAAATAGAATGGATTAAATTTCAAAAGTCCAAAAAGTAAAGGGAATGAGGCCAAATTAGACCCAAAAAAGGACAAAGTGGGGGGTTAACTGTTTGTCCGAAGATTTGAAGCCACAAAGGCTTTAATGTGATTTTGTCACTTTGTTTATAGATAAGAGTAGAAAAATGCCAAAAATTGAAGGGTTTATTCTGTTATTAAGTGGAGACAATTTTAATAAAATCTCATGGCAGCCATTAATTCATGAATTTTTGTGGTACGATGTTTTGTCTCACTTCGTTTTCTGCAAATCTGGCCTGTTATTATGATTTTCCTCTTCTAGTCCTCGAATCTGTTTTTTTTTTTTTCTCTTCAAGAAGGAATAGAATGGTGACTTAACATTAGAGCTTATCCAATTAGGGGCCCAATCTTTTTTTTAATTGGTTTAGTTTATTTTTATATATAATCCTTTTAACTGTAATCAATCGATCAGTCAACTTAATCAATCCATTGACGAATTTTAGTTTTAATTGGCCTAACTAGGGGTGAATCCAAAAAAAAATTTAGGTGAAAATTTTAAGATGTAAAATATAGATTTTATTATGTATTAATTTATTGTTTTTGAAAGGACTAAATAGAATTTTTTTATTTTTAGAGGGGTCAAAGCATATTTCTCTCTTATATTAATTTATAATTTCATCATTTACTAAAGGCTAGAATTGCAATTTTCCAATTTTGGGTCCCTTGTATCCACCCTGAACCTTACCAAATCGCCAAATCGGCTTAACTTTGTTTGGATTGATCGATTAAATCGGCTAATCGATTTTTCTTTCTTGTTTTCTTCTAAGATAGGTTTAAAATAAATTAAAAATAAGATTATTAAATCAATTAATTTGGTCTGTTCGGTTATAAATACCCAAAATTCATTTTTAGATTACATTTGAGAGAAAAGGATAGATGTGTAATCAAGTTGAATCGAACTCAAATAGCGACAATGTCAAGCTCAATTTGATTAGAAATTTGAACACAATCAAACATCAATTTCTAAGCTTGAACTCGACTCGAGACTTCATTAACCTACCCAAGTTCGATTAGTAAGTGCAAATATATTTCATAATATAAAAATATATTAAAATGAAAAGTTCAATAAGACTAATGAGCCATATGAACAAAGTATCATAATGCTCGAATTCAACTTGATTGATAGCTCAAGTTCAAGCTCAACTTGATAATTACTGAGTCCAAATTAAGTTTTAGTCAATTTATTTGGTTCTTGATATATGAAAACGGAATCGACCGAATGAATACCGAAACAAACAGAGTCTAGAGAAAAATAAAAAAATTAAACAGGCAATACAATATGCAGACAAGACAATGCAGCAAACAATTATAATGAAAAGAAAAGAAAAGAAAACAACCAAAACCTTAGTATGCATTATATAGCACAAGTGTACTAATTAAACCGCTTGTAAAGTTTGACAAAAAAAGTTACAGCAAGTAGTACAAAGCTTTAAGTTAAAAAGAAAGTGAGTAAAGAAAGATATTCAGACACTCTTCCAGTAAGATAATATCAGAATTACATACCCATAATCATGTGGAACGAGCGAGAACCGGAGAGTCCATCCATCATCCGTAGGTCGAGATGAGATCCTTGATGGTGTTGTTGCTATCTCACTCAGAGCCATCTGGGTATGGATCCAATGCATCTTGCTTGCCGTTAACGAAGAATTCTACCACTGCTTTCATTCTTCGAAGCTTATCTGGGTGGTAATTTACGTGAACGATTACGGGTTTTAACTTCTTGAGTTTAGCATCTTTCCTTACTGTTTTAAATAGGACCTTGCTGTTCATGAACATGTAGAAATCCATGGTTCTCTTAGCAGCGTGTAGTCCATCGTAGCCCGGATGTGATGGGAAAAAGAGTTCCTCATTAAAAACGGCTTGGTCCCATGAGTTCGGTTGTTTAGCTAGCCGATCAGCTACACGGTCCAAAAGCTCGATTGAAGGGATTGTAGGTCTTATAAAGAAGAAACCAGAGTTGTATACCCAAATTCTCATTGTATGAGCATAACGTGCCCAACCCATTGCAGGTTCATCGAAGACATCGTTATATCCATAAGCAGTCATATTGTTGTGACCATCAGTCATGGACTCTACGTCAGAATCCCGGTAAAGATGGTTGAATGGGTTTTGTAAGTATATTATATCAACATCCGAGAGAAGGACGCTGTAACCCAGTTGCAAAAACTCCCTTAAAATCCGGAACTTCAATCCAGAGACAGCATGATTGCCTCCTGATCTCCCAACGGCATCAATACCCGCATCTGGATCCCTCTTGTACACCGGGACATCATTCGATTTGCAGAACTCTTCAATGTGGTCATCTAAAGCTATAACTAGGTAATTAGGTATACCGACTCTCTTGATGCTAGAAAACCAAACCTCCAACATCTCTTTCACATTCGAATTGGCGAGTGCAACTATAAGCTCTTTCTGAACAGCTACTTTCTCCAAGATCTTAGCCAACCTTGGGTTCACGGAATCGTCGGGAACAACAGTCGGGTTAGTTCGTAAAGCTTTGACAGTACCGAAAGGTCCAGCTTTATGCTGCTCACCCAACACCAAAAACTGCTTCTGAGCTTGATCTTTTCCTTGTTCGGCCAGTTGTAGCCTTTCCGTCAAATCCCTGACTTGCTTCTTTAATTCGGAGTTCTTCTCTGATAGGGATACGATTTCAGACTTCAGCATCTTACTCCGCTCCGAGGATTCACATGACGAAGAACCAATCTGAAAAATAGCCAGGACAAAGAAAAAAGGCAAAACCATACCCCCATCAAACAATTAATAAAAATGAAAAAAACATGAGTAAACTTTCAATGTTCGGACATCCCATTAAGAATAAGGGGGTTAAGGTGTGTTCAAGGATCAAACCGGGACCTGATGTCATCCAAGATTCCATTCAACAGAAGTATTTTCCATTACAACACGGGCTTGGTTGACACAAATGCATACTATAAACTTATATCTCAAAGCTAGCAATTCGCATTAGACATTTTTATGTAACAAAAGGTTGGCCAAACTAAGCTCAATCAAGAGAAAAATATCCAAAAAAAAAAAAAAAAAAAAACCAAGGCTAAAGCCTAAAGGATATTAGGCTTACCATAACCAATGGAAATGTAAGACATCAACTATGTTCCAAGATTTTATCACTACCATTACATAGTTTTAGTTTGTCCTAAGCTATGATGCTCGAACTCTTCATTTTTCTTGAAGTATCTGTGCCTGACACTCATGTCCAACACTGTAATACGGAGATACAACCTCTAAACTCGTGTCCGACACTACTAGTATTGGACAACTACACCCAAATCCGAGAAATACAGGTGCTAAGTAAATTTCCAAATAAGAGAACACGATTTTATCACTACTGCTAAGCTATGATAGTCGGACTCTTCATTTTTCTTGAAGTATCTGTGTCTGACCCTCATGTCAGACACACAAATACAGAGATACAACCTCTAAACTCATGTCAGACACTACCAGTATTGGACAACTACACCCAAATCGGAGTAACATAGGTGCTAAGTAAAATTCCAACTAAGAGATCAAGATTTTATCACTTCCATTACCTAGTTTTAGTTCATGCTAAGCTATGATGCTCAGACTCTTCATTTTTCTTGAAGTACCTATGTTCGACATACGGATATAGCGATATGACCTCTAAACTCGTGTCCGACACTACTGTATTGGACACCTATACCCAAGTCCGATCAACATAGATGCTAAGTAAAATTCCTACTAAGAGATCAAGTTAATTCAAATCATTTGGTTTTTCATTGAAAACCCAGATCTTAAAATCAAATCCTTTTTCCCACTCTAGAACGAGTCAACACAGTTAAGAACACTCATTGATCCGAAAGTCAACTCAGCCCCATTCATACACTAACTCATTAACCATCTAAACAACAAACATTAATCGATAAAATTCCAAGAAAATGAACAATTTAAAACGGAATTTAAAAGGGAGGGTTTATCAAAAACCTGGAAATTCGTTTTCCCGATTCGACGATTTTGAACTGAGGCAGCGGGATTGAAGAGGCCGTAAGGGAAAAGGAAAGCGATGACACAGCCGAGGAGAACGCCGATCACAATGGCTACGACGATTCGGGATCCACGAAACGATGCCGTTTTGTCCCTACGACCAACCGCCATTAGTCCCAATACTGAAACAAGAACGGCGAAAACAGAGAGATGAAGAAGAAAAATGGGTCTTTGCTTAAAATCTACAGCAAAGTTGACGAATTTAAGCTACTATTTTTCTGGGTTTTATTTTTAATTTTTTGGGGGATTTATTTAATTTTTATTCAGAGAGATACACAAATAAGCTTAGTCGTTGCTGAGAAGTTGATTTTTTTTTTAAATATATATATTTTTTGGTTTTTTAGCAAAGAACATTGAGGAGTTTAGATTTGGTGCTTTCGCGACCATTGTAAAAGATGGAATTTAGATCCTCGATCTTTGATAAAACTTAAAATTGTTAGTTACAAGGAAATGATCGGACGGCTACAAATGATTAGTTGACTTTTGTACTGTATTAGCGTGCTGAGCGGGATTGGATTATCTTAGATCCAAAATTTCCAAATAAACAAATTGGCTAAAATATTAATACGATATTTAAAAATTAATATTAATTTATTATTTACAATTTGGATTATTTTACCTTCAACCAAAATTCTAATCTGATGCCTGAATTTTGCTCTGACATTGTTGATATAATACTATAGTATTGGCTGATTGACTCTTAGTTCAATAAGTATTATTGTCAATGTAGGACGTGAGTTTCAGTGTGTTGAAGTGTATTATCTTTCTATTTATGAGTTAAAAATGGATGATGTATAATTCTAAGCATTATGTCAAAAAGAGTAAATATGATCCGATACTATAATTAGATTATTCAAAAAATATAATATTAAAAATTAAGTTTTATAATTAAATTTAAATACAAATATTTTTATTATTTGGATCATATCAGTCCAAAATGAATAAAAGTTTGGCCAAGCTTGACTTAGTACAAACAACTCACTTGCCCAGTCAACAAGTTTATTTATAAAAAAAATATTAGTTAAAATATGTCTTTAAGTCCTTGTACTTTTTAAATTTAGAATTTAATTACTCTATTTTTAAAATTTAAAAAAATATTTTATTAAATTAAAGCTCAACGTAACATTATTTTTGTAGTAGCATGGCTACTAAATAAGTTTTTTATAATTTTAAAATATCACACAAATAAATTTAACGAAAAAAATTTACTTGAGTTAACAATTAAACTTGAATTTTGAATTCAAAAATAGATGGATTAAATTCATAAAAATAAAAGCATAATGACTAAATTTTAAATTTGAAAAGAGTAGAGAGACCGATGGAATATTTTAACCAAAGATATTAGAGCTTATTTAAATAAAATTATAAAATTCAAAAGCTTGTTTATTAGTTTATTCTAAGAAATTATCAGTTTATCTCTTTATTTTAGTAATGTTTTATTAGTAAATTGAACCCTGAATTATATTTTAATTTTCAGATTGCTTCATAAATTTTTTTCAGTAAGAAGTAGACCCTCAACTATAAATTTATCTCAATTTACCACAAAAATGATATCAACCAATAACAACATAACACATGGCACATTTTTATTGGACGTCATGGTTTTATTCCAAAATAAATATGATAAAAATTGATAGTTAAGGGATCATTTCTTATCAAAAAAACATTAAGGATTAATTTAAAAATTATAGTATAGTTTAAGGGCTAATTTACGAATAAAACCATGATAATAATAATTGCAAGTTAGGCCTATGCCTATTGCTAGATGGGACTTGTTCTATGACATTAATAAAGCAATAAAGAAACAAAGACTTACGACAGTTTTGTTTGTCTGGTTTTTCTTTAACAAAAAAAATTGCATTTAATAATATTTACAATATTAATGGTTGTGATTTGAACATGGAGAGCATCATCTCGCTTACTAACATTTATGAAAATTTTATATGAATTTTTATTTGAAAAATTCAATCATATTCGTATCAGATAGATACTCATATTTGATATTCGTATTTGAATTTAAGCGACATAAGTTCGAGATAAATTATTTGTAAAATTATGTTACCGAACTTGAATTTAATTTGGTTCATGTAAACATTTTTTGATAGAAGTGTGTAAGATATCGATTAAACCGAATTTATTCAATTAGTTATCAATTTTGAATATCTATATTGATAAATTGATTAAGCATTAAATTTAACTCAATATATTTACCTAACCACGATGAAAAAAAAAACTCAATTATACATATGTAGTGGTGTCTAGGGGTTGGGCCAAACACTAACAAAATTTTTAGGCCTACTTGATAGGTCCAGGCCCGACCTAAAAAATGGATCTAAAATTTTGCTCAAGCTTAACCCGGATAAAAATATTAATATTCTAATAATCGCCCCGCCCACCCATATTAAAAATTTTATATTATTTTATATAAAAATTAAAAAATATAATACGAAAAAACCTAAAAATATTAAAATAAACATTTCCCAACAAATTAAAAATAAATTAAAATTAAAATATTTATACTTAAATAATACTAAGATAGGTGCGATTTAACAAGCAAATGTCTCTACAATAATAACAAAATCAATAATAAAACAAAAGTTATACAATATCCAAACAATAATAACAAAATAGTAACAATATAATAGTGAAACAATAGGGAAACAATAGCCTATTTTCGAAATGAGTTAAAAAATCTTACTCGAGGCCTGACCCGTTTTCTAAATAGGCCTTATTTTTTACTGAAGCTCATTTTTGAACTTATATTTTTCTCGAACCCTCACTTTTTAAGTCAGTCCAGCCTATAAACAAATCTGTGAGCCAACTCAAATATAAAATAACTCAGCCAATTAAATTATCCAAATATAAAATAACTCAAACCAGGTATAATTAATTAATTAAATATAAAACATAGTGAAATATAAAATAACCCAATTAATTAATTTCGGTAAATAACTCAACCCAATTAAATTGCCCAGCCTACCCTACTCAATAGAACCCAACCCAACTTAGTTAATTAATTAATTAATTTTATAAATAGATATTGGAAAAGACAAAAAAAACATTTAACTCGGTTTAATTAATTCGGTTTTATTAGTCTAGTGGATTCATTAGATTTTTTTATATTAAAAAACTGAATCGAGAGAATATACATTTTTACTAAGGAGGATTCAATAAATTGAATACTCAAAATCTAAACTTAATCCTTGACACAAACAAGGAGAACTAACAAAGGAGCTAAGGAGTGGAGAATCGGGTATATTAGCCGTCCCTTCTAGCATCAAGATAACCCTTTTAATCGACGGTCGAGACGATGCTTCATCTTGGGTGCACCATAATCCGACCTTAACCATCTTCTCCAATTTACTCTTCTCCACTAATTCATCATTTTGCACCAGCTTCTCCACTTCATTAGCCTTGAAACAATCATGTACCCAATATGCAAGAACTTGTTCGTTTTCCGGAACATCCATTTTCAGACTCCTTCTACAACAAATGATCTCGAACAGCATTATTCCGAAGCTATAAACATCGGCTTTCACAGTTATTGGTAAGTTTTGATGCCACTCTGGGGCAACGTATCCCCTCGTCCCTCGGATTTCAGTGTATGTCCGAGATTGGTTGGGCATCAATAGCTTGGCTAATCCGAAATCTGCAATTTTCGCGTACCCTTTGTCGTCCATTAGGATGTTTTCGGGTTTGATATCGCAATGGATAATCTGAGTCTCGCATTCTTCATGCAAGTAACAAATTCCTCTCGCTATACTCAATACTATTTCGACTCTTCCTTCCCAATTTACCTTTAAGTTCGATTTGAAAAGAAAATCTGCAAGAGAACCGTTTTTCATGTACTCGTAAACCAGAAGCCTATTAGTCCCGTTGTAGCAATAACCGAGCAATCGAATGAGGTTCTTGTGATGTGTTTTCCCGATGGCTTTCATTTCATTCAGGAAATCTCTTTCACCTTCGGCCACCACTTTTTCCAGTCTCTTGATGGCTACTGTTCTTTCGCCATCGAATAGCACCCCTTTGAAAACCGTCCCGTAAGCTCCTTTACCGATCACGTCCACAAAATTGTTGGTTGCATCTTTAAGCTCCTCGAAGGAAAATGATTTCAAGGCAACATCTTCAGCAACTCGATTGTTTACCAAACCCAAAACACGCTTGTATTTTCGAACATGAGCACGATGCTTTCGAACGCCAATCGTTGCTACAACTAGAAACCCAAGCGTCAAGCAGGCCATGGCAATACTAATGATTAACATATCCATTCTTAGCTTCCTTTTCTTTTTCCTTGTCCCAACACCAGCAAGTTCTCCACCAATCAAAAATGCAGTAACTTGACCACTTAATACTCTCCTCCCAAACCGTAACGGCAACTTCATCATTTTACACACCTCGTTCTCGAAGACAACAGCTTCGCAACGACAATCTTGATAACACTCGGCTCTACAACTGTTCTTTGCCATCGACGAGAGACTTGAATACGCATCATCTTTTCAAGACACACCGTTCACCTCAAGAAAATCAAAAGTTCGGCCATTTCTTGTGTCACAAGCAACTAAACTATAGTTCTTTTGGCAACCCAATTCCTTTCGCTTCTCGTTGATAAAATTGAAATGAGGAGGACATTGACAAACGGGTTTCCCATCCATCATAACACAATAACTATTCTCGCCGCAGAAACCTAAAGGATCGCATCTATAATTAGAGGATGACCATTCGGTGTACCAATCATTAAATCGGTTAGAACTATGTGAGTACAATCGAAATATACCATCCGTATCAATTGTTGCACGATACACGGACTTACCCGAGGCATTAACGTAGTTCGTATTAATACTTTTGATGTTGAACCCGGTATCATTTAACAAATATAGGTGACCATTACCATCAAGATTCAAGCTCACACCATATCCAGCATTAAATGTATTAGTAGCCCAATAAGCAGCACCACGTTCCAGTACTGCTCCAACAGGGTATTGGACCAAATTCCCATCACTTTGCATAAGAATTAGAAATTTTCCGCTACCATGATCCGACTCGGCAACACTCGAAACGAGCTTACCGGTCACCGCTAGACGTTGTCCTGGTAAAATGGTATCGGTCGGGAAATCAAAACTCTTCCATACGATCCCACCACTCGAATTCAACAAAACAAAGTTACCCGAATCGAGCAACGAGGCCGAAGTTGCTAACCGTGGCACGTTATCACTACTAGTATCGGCAATGAGTACGTCTTGACCTTGCTTTGGTCGAACAATAAGGGTACCTTCGGTGGTTAAAACCAATGTGACATCGCTAGGGAACGGCGAGGCATCTCGGTTAGCCGTCCATACAATTGTTTTCTGCCGGATGTTTTCGAACCATATGCCTACGGAGTAGCCGTTTTTGTATCGGTAGAAACCGAAAGCGAACTGGCCGGAAGGAGATAGCAAATATGAATTATTAATGGGTGAAAGAAAAGAACCTGGTTTGATAATAGTGCTTGTTGATTGAGCATTTGTTGCATTAAATACAAAATTTAAAAGAAGAACAAGAACAAGAAACGCCATTAAAGTGGAAGATCGAGCTTGTGTGTTTTCTTGTTTTTGCGGTGCTTGTGAGGAAAAAAAGTAGATGTGATCCAATGTGATAATAGTGCATTAGGACGTGAAATGTAAGTTAGAAATTACTAGTCTAAATTATCGATTTAGTCCTTGTGCTTAAACTTTATTTTTTTAGATGGATAATTATCAAAATCATACATGAATTTTGATGCAATGTACAATTTGACACATGAACATTACTTTTATGCGATTTTATACATGAAATTTTAATTTGATTAAATTTTCACAAACCACATTATTGAACTAGCATCATTTTATGTTGATATATTACATACACAAATAATTATATTAATTCAATATAAAAATAATTGTATGTATTCAATTTTTTAATGTATATATACAATTGAATCAAAATAAAAGTTTGATAAATATATATATAAACCACAATTCAAGTTTCATGTATATAATTATACTAAATCATGTTCATTGATGTAATTGGATCAAAGTTCGTGTATAAATTTGATATTTAACCCTTTTCTTTTACCTTCACTTTTCAAAATTTAAAATTCTAGTCTTGGCCAAACAATAATCGTTATATTTTACTGTTTTAAAATATTATTATATGTGTAACATTATGCCTACTTATTATTTTCACATAACATTCACACACACAAAAAACCACATATTATTAGTTATTAGTTTTGATAACTGTTATTTTTAATCATGATTGAATTTCAATTCACCGCTTATGCATAAAATAGGACTAATAGCATAATTTTACCTAATAGATTTAACATGTGCAATTTGAGTTAGGACTGAAATTTTAGAATACGAAAAAATATAAGAACTAAAATTGGTCAAAAAATAAAGTAAGGATTAAATCCATAATTTACATATAATACAAGGACTAATAATAGAATTTGACCTTTCAAAGTCCTTCAGTCGTTAAAAATCTGTGTAAGGAAGAAAAAAGCATATAAAAGATTCAACAAAATACACCCCTTGAGATTCACGATTAAGGACTTTTCTACCGTCTTTTTCTTTGGTTGACTGTTCTAAGTAAACGGAAAACCAACGGTACTAATTTGTTGTCAATTAACCTACTGCCTTGATTTCAAGTCTTTGGTTCTTATAGATAGTGATAAGCTCAATTTACATCGATATTATTATATATATAGAGGTGTTTATGGGTTTAGCTTTGTCCACCTATATTAAAAATTTTATATTGTTTTTAAATAAAAATTAAAAATATAATACATAAAAAAATTAAAATAATTAAAATAATTTTTTAACAAATTAAAAATAAATTAAATAAAATTATTTATACTTAAATAATATTAAGATAGATGCAACTTAACAAGCAAATGTCTCTACAATAATAACAAAATTAACAATAAATAAAGTTATACAATATCTAAACAATAACAATAAAATAGTAACAACATAATAGCGAGACAGTAGAAAAACAGCAACCCATTTTCCAAATGGATTAAAAAATCTTGCCCGAGACTCGACTCGTTTTTTAAATAGGACTTATATTTTTGCTAAAGCCCATTTTTTAAACTTATATTTTTTTCAAACCCTCTCACTTTTTGAATCGATCCGACCCATAAATAAATCTATACATATGTGAGCCAACCCAAATATAAAATAAATCTAACCACATAATTAATTAATTAATTAATTAATTATAAAAAATATTGAAATATAAAATAACCCAATTAATTAATTTCGTAAATAATCTAACCCAATTAAATTTGCGATTTTCAAAAAAAAATATCCTTCCAACTCAGTTTGGTTAATTCGTTCATTAGATTCTTGATATATAAAAATCGAATCAACTAATGATATATTCTTACCTCTTAATAAGTATTTAATAAATTTAAAATTCAAAATCTAAACATCTTCCTATGTTCTAATATTATAGAAAAATTTCGTGATTACAGTGTAAATTTCATCAGGCTGATAATATATACATATATAAATATGTATATATCCATCGTGATTCATTAGTGTAATTCACAACTACATAAGTATGAACACTATATTTTTTACGTTTGGCAAAGTTAAAGTCTTGTCTCGTGACACAAACATGATCTAAGGAGAACTAACGAAGGAGCTAAGCGGTGGAGGATCAGGTATATTAACCGTCCCTTCTAGCATCAAGATAACTCTTTTCATCGACGGTCGAGATGATGCTTCATCTTGGGTGCACCATAATCCGACCTTAACCATCTTCTCCAATTTACTCTTCTCCACTAATTCATCATTTTGCACCAGCTTCTCCACTTCATTAGCCTTGAAACAATCAATTACCCAATATGCAAGAACTTGTTCGTTTTCCGGAACATCCGCTTCCACACTCCTTCTACAACAAATGATCTCGAACAACATTATTCCGAAACTATAAACATCGGCTTTCACGGTTATTGGTAAGTTTCGATGCCACTCTGGGGCAACGTATCCCCTCGTCCCTCGGATTTCGGTGTATGTCCTAGTTTGGTTAGGCATCAATAGCTTGGCTAATCCGAAATCCGCAATTTTCGCGTACCCTTTGTCGTCCATTAGGATGTTTTCGGGTTTGATATCGCAATGGATAATCTGAGTCTCGCATTCTTCATGCAAGTAACAAATTCCTCTCGCTATACTCAATACTATTTCGACTCTTCCTTCCCAATTTACCTTTAAGTTCGATTTGAAAAGAAAATCCGCAAGAGAACCGTTTTTCATGTACTCGTAAACCAGAAGCCTATTAGTTCCGTCGTAGCAATAACCGAGCAATCGAACGAGGTTCTTGTGATGTATTTTCCCGATGGCTTTCATTTCATTCAGGAAATCTCTTTCACCTTCGGCCACCACTTTTTCCAGTCTCTTGATGGCTACTGTTCTCTCGCCATCGAATAGCACCCCTTTGAAAACCGTCCCGTAAGCTCCTTTACCGATCACGTCCACAAAATTGTTGGTTGCATCTTTAAGCTCCTCGAAGGAAAATGATTTCAAGGCAACATCTTCAGCAACTCGATTGTTTACTAAACGCAAAACACGCTTGTATTTTCGAACATAAGCACGATACTTTCGAACGCCGATAGTTGCTAGAACTAGAAACCCGAGCGTCAAGCATGCCATGGCAATACTAATGATTAACATATCCAATCTTAGCTTCCTTTTCTTTTTCCTTGTCCCAACACCAGCAAGTTCTCCACCAATCAAAAATGCAGTAACTTGACCACTTAATACTTTTCTCCCAAACCGTAACGGCAACTTCATCATTTTACACACCTCGTTCTCGAAGACAACAGCTTCACAACGACAATCTTGATAACACTCGGCTCTACAACTGTTCTTTGTCATCGACGAGAGACTGGAATACGCATCATCTTTCCAAGACACATCGTTCACCTCAAGAAAATCAAAAAGTCGGCCATTTCTTGTGTCACAAGCAACTAAACTATAGTTCTTTCGGCAACCCAATTCCTTTCGCTTCTCATTGATATAATTGAAATGAGGAGGACATTGACAAACGGGTTCCCCATCCGTCATAACACAATAACTATTCTCACCGCACAAACCTAAAGGATCGCATCTATAATTAGAGGATGACCATTCGGTGTACCAATCATCAAATCGGTTAAAACTATGTGAGTACAATCGAAATATACCATCCGTATCAATTGTTGCACGATACACGGACTTACCCGAGGCATTAACGTAGTTCTTATTAATACTTTTGATGTTGAACCCGGTATCATTTAACAAATATAGGTGACCATTACCATCAAGATTCAAGCTCTCAGCATTAAATGTATTAGTAGCCCAATAAGCAGCACCACGTTCCAGTACTGCTCCAACAGGGTATTGGACCAAATTCCCATCACTTTGCATAAGAATTAGAAATTTTCCGCTACCATGATCCGACTCGGCAACACTCGAAACGAGCTTACCGGTCACCGCTAGACGTTGTCCTGGTAAAATGGTATCGGTCGGGAAATCAAAACTCTTCCATACGATCCCACCACTCGAATTCAACAAAACAAAGTTACCCGAATCGAGCATCGAGGCCGAAGTTGCTAACCGTGACACGTTATCACTACTAGTATCGGCAATGAGTACGTCTTGACCTTGCTTTGGTCGAACAATAAGGGTACCTTCGGTGGTTAAAACCAATGTGACATCGCTAGGGAACGGCGAGGCATCTCGGTTAGCCGTCCATACAACTGTTTTCTGCTGGATGTTTTCGAACCATATGCCTACGGAGTAGCCGTTTTTGTATCGGTAGAAACCGAAAGCGAACTGGCCGGAAGGAGATAGCAAATATGAATTATTAATGGGTGAAAGAGAAGAACCTGGTTTGATAATAGAGCTTGTTGACTGAGCATTTGTTGCATTAAATACAAAATTTAAAAGAAGAAGAAGAACAAGAAACGCCATTAAAGTGGAAGGCAGAGCTTGTGTGTTTTTTTTTTGTTTTTGCAGTGCTTGTGAGGAAAAAAAGTAGATGTGATCCCGTGTGATAATAGTGCATTAGGACGTGAAATGTAAGTTAGAAATTATTAGTCTAAATTATCGATTTAGTCCTTGTGCTTAAACTTTATTTTTTTAGATGGATAATTATCAAAATCATACATGAATTTTGATGCAATGTATAATTTGATACATAAACATTACTTTTATGCAATTTTATACATGGAAATTTAATCAAATTAAATTTTCACAAACCACTAACAATACTATCGAATTAGCATCATTTTATGTTGATATATTACATACACAAACAATTATATTAATCCAATATAAAAATAAGTGTATGTATTCATTTTTCTAAGTGTATACAATTGAATCAAAACAAAGTTTCATATATATATATATATATATATATATATATATAAACCACAATTCAAGTTTCATGTGTATAATTGCACTAAATCAATACTCATGTATTAAGTTACATATTGGATCAAAGTTCGTGTATAAATTTAATATTTAACCCTTGTTTTTTACCTTCACTTTTCGAATTTTAAAACTCTAGTCTTGGCCAAACAATAGTCGTTATATTTTACTATTTTCAAAATATTGTGCGCCAATTATATTATTACATGTGCAACGTTATGCTGATTATTATTTTCACATAATATTCACACAAAAAAAAACCACATTTTTAGTTATTGGATTTAATGACGATTGTTTTTAGTCATGACTGAAATTTCAATCCACCGTTTATGCATAGAACAGGACTAATAGCAGAATTTTTACCTAATCGATGTAAAGACTGCATTTTGAGTCAGGACTGAAATTTTAGAATACGAAAAATATAAGGATTAAAATTGGTAAAAAAACAAAGTAAAGATTAAATTCATAATTTACATATAATACAAGGACTAATAATAGAATTTGACCTTTCAAAGTCCTTAAGTCGTTAAAATTCTTGGTCTAAGAAGGAAAAAGCATACAAGAGATTCAACAAAATACAGCCCCTGAGATTCACTGTTAAGGACTTTTCTACCGTCTTTTTCTTTGGTTGACTGTACTAAGTCAACGGAAAATCAACGTTACTAATTTATTGTGAATTAACCTGCTGCCTTGATTTCAAGTCTTCGGTTCTTATAGACAATCATATTTGAATAGCTAAATTTAGATTTATATTATCGTCAGTATAGGAAGACGTGTGTTCGAATTTTTCAATTTAGAGGTTAAAAATAAGCTATAAGTAATTTTAGAATTATATAAAAAGAGCCGATATAATAAAAACCTATAACGAAATTTAAGTTTAAAAACAAAAATAATGTTTGATTAAGATGTAACGAAATAAGTTATTAGATTGGTTGATTTGAGGATCGGTATGGATCAGTTAAATCAGATAAAAAATTGATTGAATTGGGTCGTTGAATCGGATATTTATTTTTAATATTTTTTATTATTTATTTAATCGAATTGAGTGGAACAGTAAACTAGTGGACTGAACAATTTGACCACTGATCGAAAGAAATTTATTAGCCTGGCTGAATTGAGAACCAGTACGGATCAGTAATATCAAGTAAAAAACCAGTTGAACTAGTTGAATCGGATTTATTTTATTTTATCTAATGATTTATTTAATCGAATCGATTAGACTAATAAACTGGTAGCCTAAGCAATTAATCACCAGTCCGGAAAAAAGTTATTAGACTGATTGACCTAGAAATAGGTACAAATTGATTGAGCTAAGCAAAACACGGTTGAATATGAATTTTTATTTTTATTTTAAATTTTTTAATAATTTATTTAATCAAATTGTGCAAACCAGTAAAATTAATAATTAGACAAATTTAATCGTTAATCACTGAAAACTTTGGTCATAAGTTCAAACTCGAGACAACCTGTTTTTTCCCTTTCCTTTTTTTCTTCTCTTAATTGTAGTGTAAAGCAACGTTTGGATGACTTTTGCTGTGTATCCATTGATGTTTGTATTGCATTGGCGTTCTAAAAAAGCCATTATCGCTATTTGAAATTGTGTTGTTATGTCAGAGGAAGGATAGCTATATTGGTTCGGTATACTCTAAAAATACATTTAGTACAATATTAACGATCTCACAAAAATTGAATTTCGATAAATCCCTATTTATTAATCCTATTTTTTACAGAATTGACCCCTTACAAGAATATGTGGAGCTCAGCATGTTTGGAAATACAGAACAACGTTCTTTTGCTGATATTATTATCAGTATTCAATACTAGTTCATTCATAGTATTATTATACACTACTAATCTTTTTAACTAAGTGTGATCAGATATCTATAAAATTATTTTTTAAATAATTTTTTTAAAAATTTAATTATTTTAAAAATAATTTATAATATTTTTAACTAATTTTTAATCTAACCAACCCAATCGATTCAATTCCAACCATACGACATATACATTAAAAATAATCATAGGCAAATATGTATGTTCAAAACACCAAATATATACATTAGTCAAAGCACAAATATCCCACTAATTAAGTTCATTATATATACATATTAATCCCAAATGTATGCATGGAAGTCATTTTTCATCCATGTTTCATGTTTTGAGACCCTTTACATGCCACACAATCTAAGATTTTCAAAATCGAATTTGTAATCAAATCAGTTAAACTATTAATTTACGGCAGGGATGAAGTTAAAAAATTTTTTTTTGGAAGAGTCGAATTAAATTTTAAAAGATTAAATCAAAATTTTGTCATTTTGAGAGTAAAAGTGTAATTTTATCTATACAAACTTAAAATTTTATAAATTGTAAATGGTCAAAAGTCAAAATTTCCCATTTTAGGGGGCCAAGGCACCTCCCCCCCAGCGTTTCCCCTGGTTCATGATTCAATTAATTTGATTAATCTAATTAAACAAATTATTACTAAACTTGAATTCGGCTCGATTGATAACTCAAACTGAACTCGATAATTACCGAATTGAATTCAAATTCTTTTCAAATTAAACTCAAATAATTTACAAATACCAATATATCATTTACACCTTTACAAAAATACACAAAAACAGCCTAAATGAATTGACATTCAGGCAGCAAACAAATGCACAAAGAGTCAGGCTATTGGTAAGCATAAACAAATTAGATTCCAAGAAAAATAATTGCAAACAAATGGAATTTTAAGTGCATGGTCAAATAATTACCAATTGACTTGTTTTATTATATTTTAATTTAATTTGTTATCCGAACAAAAAATAATTACAATATTTTATACAAATATAAAATTATTTACACTGTTTTTAACAATTAGATCCAAATTGTTCATGCTATAAATACACATATTTATAATTTGATTCACATGTTTAAAATTATGATTCATGTTGGATCTAAAATGGGATCTGAAATAAGGGTGAAATCAAGATAGAACCGAGCTACTCAAGCTCGACTAAGCTTGTTGCCAATTTTTGTACTCAAGTTCGAGCTTGGCTCAATAACGTAATTTAACAATATCAATAGTTTAAGAATTTAATTAGAATATTTCGAAGATCAATGATTAATTTAAAATATATTTAGAATTATTCATAATCTGCGCTTCAACGCACTCGAACTCATATTCTTAACAATATTCACATTCTTAATAATATTCATGTCAATCGAGCTAAGACTCAAATAAAAACTTCATTAATATTTTATTCTTAATATTAATATAAAAAAAGTATGATAAAAGAACAAAAATATATTAAAATTAATTTAAAATATCAAAATTTTGTAGAATGCATATTAATGCAAACTGATATTGAAACCGTACGGATCTCCGAAATCTTTTAAAAATTAAAATTGTACCTCTAAAGCAAAGCTGAGCTATTGGGTGCACCATACGACGTCGTAGCACCTGGTTCACCATTGAAGCCACCTCCAAATTGAGTGAACAAAGCAGATAATCCATTTGAAGTTCCACCGCGGCCTCCGCCTCCGCCGCCGCAAATGCCAAGCCCTAGAAGATCAAGCGTCGACGTAGGCTTGTGTCCGGTAGAGGGTGTTGTGGATGATGATGATGGTACTGCAAAGCTTAGACCACGAAGTAGTGAAGGGCTCGATGTCGCCGCCGCACCCATTTGGGATGCCTTTTGTAGCAACGCGGTGGCGGACATGGCTGGTTGAAGTGACGGTGCAGTGAAGATGGAGGAGGAGCTATTGTTGGAGAGGTAGAGAGGGGAGGAAAGAGAAAGAGATGTGGCCTCTAAGGGTGGTGTTGATGCAAATATGGTAACTAAAACGTCACCGTTTGAAGCAGAGATGCTGGTGGTTGGCGGTGGTGGATCTGGTGGTGAAAGTCCCATCGGAATTCCTAGCATTTCTGCATAAGCATATATGAAGTGGTATAAGTTAAAAAAAAGTAAAATTCTGATAATTAAGAATTTAATCTTTTGTATTTTAATTATGCAAATCTGGTCCTTTTACTTTTATAAAATTATTGGTTAGTCCATATTGTTAATACCGTTAATTATCTTTGGCCACCTAATAAAATGCTAATGTTAAAAAAATAAGTGTTAATATACTACTTAGTGTCTGATTTTGATTTCAATGTTTTATTTGATACTAGGTCTTTTTTGTCTTAGAAAAGTACTTAAATTTGGCTTTATTATTCAATTTAATACTTGAGCTTTTCTTTTTTGTCCCAATTATCAATGCTTCTTACTAGAGTACACGAGTTAAATATTCATTAAGCCACATGATATCTTTTGGTCAAGGTACTAGATTGAACATTAAAGTCAAACTTAAGTATCAAATTAAAAAAAAAAACTTAAGTACCAAATTAAGCAATAAAACTGAACTCAAATACCAAATGATATATTAACTAGAGGTGATCATGGGCCGAATTTGGCCGAGTTCGGCCTGGTCAAGATAAAATTTTAGGCCGTCTACTAGGCTCGGCCCTACCGCTACCCGAAATATGGGACTAAAATTTTGTCCAAGCCCGCCCGAAATAAAATTACTAAGCCCGAGTCTAGCCCGCCCATATTAAATTTTTTTCTTATTTATTAAATAAAAATTTAAAAATTTAAAAATTTAATAAATCAAATATATTTAAAAACATAAAACAAATATTAAAACAAATAAAAATAATACTAAAACAATTCTTAAAACAATACACAAATTAACAATATAATAAAAAATAGTTATATTAAAATTTTAAAATAATTTAAAAAAATAAAAAAAATAAAAAAATTAATATATAATTCGGGCCGAGCCGAGTCGAGTCCGGGCCAAAAACTCTTACCCGAGGCCCGGCCCGTTTTTTAAACGGGCCTCTTTTTTTGCCCAAGCCCATATTTCGGGCCTATATTTTTACCCAAACCCTCCCATTTTTTGGGCGGACCTTCGGGCCAGGCCGGGCCGCCCGTCCCTGATTAGCTCTAATATTAACCCAACTTGTTATCTCAATTTCGATGTATGCGTTAGTAGAAACCCTGCATGTAATGATTAAAATACGCATATAAAATAAGATAACAAAAATTTGACCTGAACTCTGAGTTGACAATCCCGGCGAAACCATAGTCGTAGTCGACGGTGTTAACGGCGGCGGTGAAGAAGTCGCCGCTTGAGCCCTGGCATTTTCCTCAGCCAACGCATCACAAAATGCTCTATGCGTATAGAAACTATCCCTCCTTCAACAAACACCACCACCACCACCACCATCATCATCATCATCATAAGTTCATCACATAAGTTCGTACAATTCAATTATGAAATGAAAATAACGCGTCAATACCTCGAAAAAACAGTGCCACAATTGCATTTATATTCTTTGGTGCCGCAACTCTTTATATGGGCCGTCCAATCGGACTTAACAGCGTACGTTTTAGAGCACCGCTCGCACCTCCATTTCTTCTCACAGTGCTTTCTGCAATAGTGTTTCTTTATGCCGGTAAGATCGCCCAAGGCGCGAGCCGGGTTATGGTGTACGCAGCTCGTTTCTGGGCAAACGTAGACCCGTTTCTTTCTTGTTTCGTTGCCGTCGGTTCTTTGCCGGAGCTTCCACGGTAAGTTATGTCCTCGGCGGTGGAGTTGAAGGTTTTGTTCACGTTGAAAGCCTTTGTTGCAAATCTCGCAAATGAAACGGTTGGTGGCCAGTAAGGATTTTGGTGATAGTGATATTACCTCAGCTTCAGGATCTAAAATAATTAAAAAATTCAAAAAGATGATTCAAAGAAAGAAGATATATGGAAATTTAAACATCGGGTGTTTTTGTTTTTTTAACTGCACCTGGCATTCCAGGGAGATTTCTTTTCTTCTTCGATTGTACACCATCTGTCTGTTGAAATGCTTGAATGAGAGAAACCGCCATTGATGACGAATTTTCAAGCTTTGCCATGTTTTTCTATACTCAAAATGGCCAAAAAAAACAACCCAGAATTTCTTTTAAGCTTAAAGAAATGAAAACCCAGTTTCTCGTGAGTTTCAAAACAACAATTCACCGCAAATGTTGGCTCGGATTTTCAAGTTTTTCAACGGTATGATTGTTAATTTCACTTTCCACGAGGAAAATGATAAACACTAGAAAAATAATGATTTTTTAAGTGGTTTTTGTTTCATATGAGTGAAAAAACATGAAGGTAATTGAATGATAGTTCATGATTTTCAACTAAGGGAAGAGCACGAGGAGGGTCTCAAATGGCGGCTTCATAGGTGTCTGTAATTACAGAGAGGCATTGAAGTGAGAGAGAAGCAAATTATTACTAAAAAGAAAATAGTTAAAGTGGCGCCAGATTTTACAATAACTGTTTAATTATGATTTTAGTCCCCGTATTCTAATTTTGTTTTTACTTTATTTTGTTCCTTTGATTTTATAATGTTATTAGTAGATCCATATCAATGATATTGTTAGTTGATAATGTTAAAGTGTTGAAATCAAACTTTTTTAAACAATTTTAATTACTCGATTGACAAGTAAATTTATTATTAATTAAATTGGATTAACTAAATTTTCAGAAAATTTTTGTTAAAGGGGTAAAAATAAAACTAAAATTTTTTGGGGGGACATAAGCATAAATCTTGTATTAAGTCACGGACGAAGGCAAAGGGCTACGAAATGTCCTTAGCCCCTTATAAATGGAAGACTTGTAATTTAACCCCTTAAAGTTTTATGAAATGACATATTAGTATAATAATAAAATTACACTTTAACCTTCTCAATAATTTATGATTTATCTTTATTTCCCCAAAGTAAGTTTTGACTTCATCCCTATATTAAGTCACTAGTTTAATGGCTAGAATCTTCCATTTGAAGTTTTGGTTAACATGAGATTTGTTATGATACTTACTAATATCAATCTGTTATCTGACTGGGTCTGACTCATACTCTACATAATTTGCACTTTGAGTTCGCATATGCTCCTATGAGACCACATGATGTAGCTTCGTACCATCATATAGGTGAACCCATATCGTATACTTCTATGAGACCACACGATGTAGGTTCGCACCATCATAAAGGCGAACCCATATCGTATTAACATGTGTTAAGCCTAGAGCAGGGTACGTGTCGATGTGCATGGTAACCTACCTACGATGTCACATTTATGAACAATAACCGTATCATATAAATACATAGTTTAACCCATCTGAAGATGACAAACTCTAAAACACTCAACAAGATCGAATATTTAAATCTAGATAATCCAATATCTCCTCCTCTTACTAAATAGAAAATAGACCTATTAATAACAGTATAAGAATAAAGGGATTGAATTACGCAAAATTAAATAATAGGATTAAATATCAAATCCTAGCACAGTATAGGGACTAAAATAAGCATTATACCAACGCTAAACTCAGCTGCGCTTCGACATGGGGGTTTCTAAAATCTGACCGCCACGTGTCAACTTTTCCTGCTTTCTAAATTTATCGGGAGAAATCGCGACTTGACGGTGGTTGCCGTTTAGTGAAATTCCCCCTGCATAGTATTTTGTAATCCTTCTTTGGGTATCGTCCCAAAAGTCAATTATACCCCTTCAAAAATCAAACTTTCGTCGTACTTGCTGGCTGACATTTTGGACTTTTCTGACACAATCCCACATGTGTTTGATCAACTATGCAATCAAATATTATTCTAGTAAGTTTGTAGACTTTTATTATTATAATTTAATTTCTCGTTTCGCAGAAAATAAAAAATATATAAATAAAAATAGATATGATAAAAATTTATAAGTATACTTTTTACCGTTCTAGTGATACTCAAACGAGTTGACAACGAAGATGGTTAATTCACCTTATTTAAAATAAGGTGAAAGGTCGATGAGGAAGGTGGCCTGAATTGTAGAGAAATTTTAATCTTATTAAGGAGAAGTCAGAATTTCTCTTTAAAAAAAAATCTTTAAAATGTAATCTATTAAAAACCGATGAATTTCTTAAAAAAATACCATACTCGAAATATCAATACACAATTTTATCCTCGAATTTTATCTCTTACTAATATCATATAAACCCACTAAACCAAAACCCTCGATACAACGAATAAATAAAAGTAAACCCATGTTAGAGTGTGATATGGAAGGCAAAGTTGTTTCTCTTTTCAAGTGAAAAAGGCCACCGCTTTTTACAAAATGACAAGAGGTTCAAATTTCAATATGCATATGTGGTAAGGCAAACACGTGTGTAAATTTAATTTTAGTCCCTCATGTTTATTCATTTTATCACTTTAGCTTTTATTCCTTTTTTTTTCCATTTTAGCCTTCAGCTTTTAAAATTTAATCAACTTACTCAAGGGCAAAGCCAAAACAAATTTTTAGGGGTACGATAAAATTTTAATTTTTTATAGTTTATATCTTTGTAATTTGTAAAGGATTAAATTAAAATTTTATAATTTTAGGAAGAGCCAAAATGTAATTTTATCTTTACTAATTTAAAATTTTTAAAAAATTTAAGACCAAAAGAGTAAATTTATATTTTAGAGGCCGGGGCCCATGCCACCCCCCTCCCCCGACTTCGTCCCTAAACTTACTTGCTTTTTGACAAAAAAAATAATTAAACTATTAAAATTTTAAAGACATTGACATGATAACTCACGTAACGTTTTGTATATACTTCACTACTAACATGAATATATTTTCTAAGAATTTTATTTTTAAATTATACGAAGATTATCATACTAATAACCTCATTAGTGCCGTTAAAATTTTAATAACCCAGACAATTTTTCTGTCAAGAAACAAATAAATTAATTAAATTTTAAGGATTTAGAACTAGTAAACATTAGAGGTTAAATTATTATTATTATTATTATTATTATTATTATTATATGTTGACTTTTTACTGAAAGCCGCAGTGGCCTCCACCACCATTCATGGTTAGGGTCCCACCTGTAATCATGGACGGTCTATATTTATTTTGATTTTAAAATTTTTCAAATTTTACTGATTAATATATTTTAAATTAAATTATTTTTATAGTTTTAATCTAAATTAATTATTATAAAATTTAAACTAAATATCAATAAATGTTGAATGCATTAATAAAGCAAATTGTACTTTTATAATGAGAATGTAAATTCAAATTTTAAAGAGTAATGGTGAATTTTAGGATTAAATTTTAGAGGCTTAATTAAAATTTTAAATAAATTTATGAGTTTAACGTGAATAAAAAAAACTGGTATTAATATTAATTTTTTAAAAAATTGTGAGATTAATAAGAATTTCAAAAAGAAAGTTTAATTAAAATTTTCAAAATTTAAGGGGTTAATTGAACTTTTTTAAAAATTTAAGGGAGAAATGCAAGAATCCGAAAATGTGGGGCAAAGCCCTCCTTGACCGCTATTATTGTCCAACCTTGTTGAAGAGGACATTGTTAGAAATAAATATAAATATCGAATATGCACCATAAAATACACAAAAAAGTACCAAAAAAAAAACATGGAACTAAATAATGACTCACTTTCTTAAAAATTTAGAAAGATCTCAAATTTTAAAATTTTCAACTTTACCCTAAAATAAAGAGTTGATTGATATTATTTAATTTGTTAAAAGTAATATACATATATTATCTTTAAATAAGTAAAAATACCATAAAGACTTTTGTACTAAGAGCCAAATTACATTTTATCCCATTTACTCAAAAATGACAAATTAATCTATAAGCATTAGAACAATTACACATAACACATATACCTCATCCTAATGCACATGGACTAGTTTTTAACTGTAGAAATGAATAAACTTTTTAACAAAACGATCAGTTTGCTCTTTGATCTAACTTACAGAGACTAATTTACTTATTTTTTAATAGAGGGAGCAAAATACAATTTGACTTCTATAATATTTTACCTTTTAAGATATAAATATTCATAAAAAAAAGTTTTCTTTTTGTTATTATTAGTATGGTAAAGAAGTGGGGGCAATGTCATTTTAGTCATGATCCACAAATTATTGAGGATAATGATGTATTAGGACTTTTAAAGTTGCATGCATGTGCAACCAAAAGCAAAGTATGATTACAATATGCTACCTTTCAAAAGAGGTTTCTAGTTGGGATTATTGCAAAACTCCAAGATAAATTATATTTTTAGTCCCTGTATTATGCATAAATTGTGGACTTAATTTTTATAATTTAATTATTTATAGTCCCTTTACTTTTTGAATTTTAAAATTTCATACATAACCAAACCAAATGGTAATTGTTGAATTTATTAAGTCGTACTATTTTCAAAATCTATTACCAAACATGTTATCACAAGTATAATGTTATGTCTACTTACTATTACTCATGAGCACGCTAATAGTTGAGTGACTAATTTTATATTCCCAAACTGTCCAATCACCACGATTCGAGTCAATTTTTAGTTACTCGATTTTTTTGCTTAGCCCTATTGGCTACAACTACGAAATTAACCATATGC
The DNA here is from genome assembly GCF_025698485.1 of Gossypium arboreum. Taxonomy (NCBI): domain Eukaryota; kingdom Viridiplantae; phylum Streptophyta; class Magnoliopsida; order Malvales; family Malvaceae; genus Gossypium; species Gossypium arboreum. Next base: position 142,425,060 of record NC_069075.1, read on the forward strand.
ATGTTCGGATACATGTCGGACACATCCGACACTCAGAAGACAAAATCGAGTAAAAGATGTAACAATGGAAGTCCTTGTTACGAACGGTTTTATAACCCTGTTATTTCTTTCTTTTCATTTGATAATTTTTCGATGAAAAAGGAAAATCGACAAGAACACGGGTTCATGGAAAGATTACCTTTGGCACTGAATCGACAATGGATTCGAATTAATGGCTGTAAACCTATACAGTGCACTTGGTCGGATCCTTCTCGGATTGTAAAAGCATGTCAACAAACTCTGCAATAGAACAATGAGCTCGTGTTTATAAGCAACCACAGCTTCCAACATATATATGAATTATGAGACCACAACATATGACATCAAGAAAAAGAAACGGGAAAATCCCGAGATTGATTTAAGAGTCAATCAGATTCACAAGCAGAAGGCACGGGCCTTGAGTTTGTGAATTACCTTGATTCCGGTATTTGAGTCCAAGTCACGAGTGTCGGTACCAGTACAACTACAATCATATTCTCATCACAGACTACACTGGAAAGTTGATTAAACGAGTGTCGATATCAAGGTAGCCTACAAGCAGTTAAAACGTAGAATGGATGGTTCCAGCCATTCTCCCATGTCTCTCTCAAAAAGCGAACGGAGTGGTCTTTGGAGTCATATACGGGGACATACACAGCCATAAAAGGAAAGAAATTTCCGTATCAATACTCGTAGAAGTATTTGAGCATGCACAGTAAAATCAACGGGAAATGGTTATCGACTATGAAGCACTAAACAGAGCAATAAAAAGCCATCTTCAAATACAACACATAATAGGCAATGCAAAGACAATCCTGGTTAACCGAGTTAAAGAATGTACCCATAAGAATGTTCTGCTTTACGAAAACAGCTGCTCAAATTATAGTAACACGAATGCCCTTTTGAGTTTCAATAGTGAAGTACAACCTCATTTGATCCATTTCCTCGGCTGATCAGGGTCATGTATAAGAAGCCTGCAAGAAAAAATGCATTGGTAATGAATAAGTTGGTATGAATAAACTTTTCCCTTAATAAAATACAAGCTAAAACCATATCTTAAGATTCAAATCCGAAAACTGACCTGTTAAACACTTATGAATAGCTGCATGAACTGATCCGAGCTTCCAAAAATCAAATTAAAAGAATTATAAAAACCTACTAAAACGAAATCAAAGAATCATCAAGGACAAAATGATTCTCGAAAGTCTCCTTCAAAAAGGATCGAGCTTAAAATTCTTTCATTTTTTCTTGTTTTAAGTTATAGAAAAACTAAAATTACAACATGGCAGGTTCAAAAGGCTTCATAATATCGTTATGAACAGCCAAAAGAATCTAAAGAACCCTTCCTTTTGTAAGAGTTTTAACTTTTGTCATCCGTGGCCTGGGTGTTCACGAATAAACTCTCTCTTCGTTTAGAAAAGCCGGTTGGTTCAAGGGTTGAACTCCTATAATTTAGTTCCGGAGCAGCTCGATAATTTGGATCAATGGGAGCAGGTCTAGAGATTGGATCAGCAGAATTCGGCCTGAAAGAAGTGGTAGTAGCTCCACTTGGATACCGAGAAGGAGATGCATAGCGTCGACCTCGAAGACCGCTGCTTCTTAAGTCAACCATATCGGAACTTCGTGAAGAAGAATCTATAAACGGCCTCTCACCAGTGTTAGATCCTAATGGGGCACTCTTTGTAGCTGATGAGGAGCTAAAAGGATCATCGGTTCCCCATGAAGTAAATGCCTCTTTCTTCTTTGCAAAGAATTGCCATGCCCCGAATAAGAAAAGTATGAAAAACAACACCGGGCTGGTCCATAGCATTGTATTAGATTCCCCTTTAAGAACCGGAAGGTTAGACCGATACATCCCTACATACTCGCGTCCAAGTCCAAGAACAATTAGTGTTTCACGATCACTGGCTATTACAGGCATCACTTGTACTCTCTCTTTATTTGTATCCATCACTTGGTAAGTTAAAAACGATGACTTGATCTCATCCAAAGAGGCAGAAAAAAGAAGCCGTGGCACACCGGCTCGAACGTAATGCGGTGTAGAAACGTTAAACACAAAAACCTTTTCAGTATTGACAATAATCAAGTATCCCTTAATAGCTTGAAACGCAAGAGGCTCGTTCATTTCCAAATTTTTCTTGGACCTAACCCGGCACTTAAAGTTCATAATATCACCCAACAACAGAACATGAATCAAATCACCATCGGATGTAAAGCCGTAAGCTTTGGACCGTTCCGTTGCATCAAAAACATAATTCCGAGCAAGAGAATGATTCAACCCTTCGCATTCCGATTCCTTAATTCTCATATTCCGTAAATCCAATGACCCAGCACCCGTCTCTGTTAAAAACAAAAGCCTTTGCTTTAAGAACACAAGTGGCCTACTTCTTGGCATGGCGGAACCGTAAAGCGTTCCTTCTTCTCTAAAAACTCGGATTTTCCCACTATGATCGGTACACAAAATATACCTCATTCTCCCAACATGATGAACTTCCAATGTAGTTATCGGTAACCCGTTTCCTTCCACAAATTTACCAACCGTTTCCATGACAAGTGAACTCAAATCTTCTCCATTCAATCTCTCATAAACCCTATGCATCAAAATCGCACCATTTTGATGCCCCGTAACAACAAAACTCTCATTCTTATAGACAGACATATATGAAACCATCGCTACAACCGGCGATTCACATTCGGTATAAAACTCGACAACAACATCCCCATTCCTTAAAAACACATAAACCCTTCCTCTTTCATCTCCAACACCAACATACTTACTAAATCCCTCATAATCACGAAACGGCAAGATGTTAATACACGTCGCGGCGGACCCTAATTTCAAAGCTGACATAAACCGAAACCTCTCAGACCAAAACGGACTGTATTTCGTAACCGAAACACCCTTCTTTTTTTCCTCATCTCCTTGATATTTCATCCTACCATCATATTTTATTAAACTAGTTTCATCTTTACTTCCAACCCCATCATCAATTTTTGAAGATTCCTTTAAAACCTTCGTTTCTAATCTAGAAACTACTTCACTAAGATTCTTCACTAATTCTTCAAGTTTGTGCAATAAAACTTCATGGGGATCACTAAATTCGTGCTTAGAGTTTGCTAAAACAGTGGGAAAAGGTGTAGAAATGAAAATGAAATGACAAATGAAGAAGAAGAAAAGAAAGAACCTGGATTTGTGGGGATTTGCCATTGGAAAGGAACAAAATACTGATTGAAGGTAGTGTTGATTCAATGATTCTAGATAAACCCAGATCTTAAGTGTGTGTTTTTGGATCTGGGTTTATTGTTTTTTTTGGATATAATTATAATTTTATGTTGAATTTGATGTGGGGAAACTGTTAGTAAGCAACTTTTTGACTTGTGTTTTTTAATGGTTTTAGACATTCTGAGACGAGGTTAGGGCAAGGAATTTGGAGGTAAAAAGATCACGGTTTTTTGGTAATAAAAAATCTTTTGAGGATTTTGATAAAAAAAAAAATCTTTTGAAGATAATGATTCAGTCAGATCAACTTAGTTGTTATTTTCCTGTGATCCAATCGGATCATGCCACGCAGATGAAAGAAACTGTAGTACTACTTTTTGACCTTGACTTTATCCGCTTATTTATGATTTTAGTGACATAATATAAGGTTATTTTAATATTTAATTTTGTCATTATAATTTATAAAATGAATATTTATATTATTGTTTATTGTTTTTTTCTGATTTTATTTATTTATTTTTGTTCCATTCTTTAATGACTTGGTTAATTATTTAAGAGTAACTTTAAATTCACTACACTCATTTGCGATAAAATTATTTACCTCACAATTATAGTATCTAATTTCATCATTATTATTATTTTTAATTTTACTGAAAATAAACGTATTGTCTATCTAAAAATATTGAAAAATACCTTAAGTATGTTGAATACAAACGATTGATCCACTAAGAGAGGACAAAATACTGAGGGCAAGACGAAATTGTCAATATTGCATTGATAGATACCTCGTTTTCTATTTCGTTTTACCATTTTGAATTTATTAATATTTTTAAAATATATATAATATATATAAATTTACAAATATCGATATTAAATAAATTTTAAATATAAAATATGCATACACAAACTATTTTACATGAACCAGTCAATACACAATGCCTTAGGCAATGCAAACGAGCCGGACAGAACAAGCCGATGCAATCGGTACAGACCAGAAACTTAACCGATACAGAAAAGAGAGTTAATTACATTAATATATTATTGAAACTGTGTGCACTTTCGGGTAGAATTGATGCAAAACCAATTGCATTGGGGCAAGTGTTACAATTCGGGGCCATTAAAGTGATGACATGGATTTATTATTATTCAATCATACAAAAATCTAATTAATTATGTCCAACCAATAATAAAATTACATGTTAATGCTATTAAGAAAAAACAATGTTGTCATTTCATTAACAACTATCAATTCTATCAATTTGAAGTTTGAACCTACTAATAATATTATAATATATAAAAATAGACCAAATTATATCAAAAAACATTGTAGAGGGACTAAAACAATAATTCTGATATTCATAATTTAACGAATGGATAGTGCAGCTGGTATGGTACAACCAACAACAGAGCTATCATTAGCCCATTACAGATGGTAATTTTTAGGAGCAAAACTATGTAATGGAACTATGTGGGAGAAGCAGCTAACAAGACCCTGTTTTTATCCAAATGTAGTAACTGAAATAACAAATCAAATTTCCAAATCCCAACTACTCTCAGCAATAATTTTAGGGTTCTTAGACTCTTCAGCCAGGTTCATGTATGCTGAAATCTGGAAAAAAATGAAAAATGATTCATGGTTAGAAATCATCTCAGGCAAGCGATAAATACCTTAGGTCATGCTGTTACATGACTAACTATTAAGTAAACACTGCAGAAGATTTTGGAATTAAGTTTTGGTGTGTGGAGGAGGGGGTAATTAAAATTTTCAAAAATTCTAGAGGCTTAATGAAAATTTCCAAAAAAATTTGGAGGCTTAATTAAAATTTTAGGAGCTTAATAAAAATTTTCAAATAGCAACAACAATTGCAAGTAGACTTGTCCATGCAGCCACTCTTAAAATGTGATATCTAATATGTTTAAGGTTAAAATATCAGCAACACCAGCAAGTAGATTTGTTGATTCTGACTTGAACTCGAAAATCCAACCCGATCAATCCAAACACAAATCAAACCAACCAGATTTGACCATATAAAGTCAACAATCCGAACCCAAACTGACCAGTTCCAAAACAAACTTAAACTTGAAATGACTCGAACAAATAGCTCTTAATGCACCGACTCCATAATGTTCTGGACTGAAAAACATGAATTTACTTGATCCAAAACTAATCCGACAACCCAATTGACAGTTCTACCTGTAAGCTTGAGATCCCTATACGGATGTAGCCTTCCTTTAACCAAAAAACCTCAGCAGTCATCATGTCAACAAATTGTATTGAGTCACCCAAAGTCAAAACTTAATTTCTAACCTACATGCAATAATTATATGTAATAAAAATGCAAAAAGGGGGAGAGAGAGAGAGAGATGTATGGTATCCTTGCATTTTTCATGAGATTCAGTGCCTTAAAAGCAACGTGACCTAAATTCATTTTTGGTATTGTTATTTACTTGGTTGAAACTAATAAGCAACACTGGCATTATTTTTCATTCCCCAAATTCTGGACCACTAGTTACAAACCTTGCGATAAACAAATTCAAAAAACAAGCAAATACCAATAGACACCATAAGCAAAATGATCAAAGGAATCCACAGCCTTGTTTCTTCACATGCTTTTCTACAACATTTCAAGCAAACAATCCAGCAGTGAGTTAAATGAGTAGTTGACCACATTCTACCTCTTCTTCAAAAAACAGAAGACAGAATCAAGAAAACAATGGAGTCCCTAGGGATTTCGGAATATAAAGATACAGCATTTATCTACTAATGTTTTTCCTTGGAACCACACTAAGCAGCCATGTTTAGAAAAACACCATTTTTGCTGTTCTCAAACCCCAAATTCACATTTCTTATGATTCATAGTACTTCAGTTTCTTGCACTCAATTTCTTCAACAATCCATCCTCATTAGACTCATCAATCTGGTTTGAATTCAGGCCTTTTCGGGTTTGGGACATTCAGGTTTTATGGTCAGGTCATTTCGGATCATTATCGCTTCAAGTCAGATTATTTTGGGTTACTAGTTCAGTCATTTCAAGTTTCTGTCATTCCCAATTCTGGTTGAACCTGATCGGTTTGTGAACTTTTACGATCGAACCAGATTGAATTGGTTTTAAACTCATATTGATCGGATCAGATGTCCGGGATAGGGCATAATTAGCAGGTCTAATCCACAAAACTCATAATTCCTCAAACCACATCAGTCACTGTGAAACTCTTCTAAGTCCTCTAATCTACACTAAGACTATACCATGCAATGGAAGATAAACCAAAAACCAATACCAAAAAAAAAAAAATTACCTTGAAAGTCCCATTGAACTTGGAATTTCTCGACCATTCCAAAGCCAAATCGCTGTTCGAAGTCTGATACGTTGCCTTAAAAACGTCGTCATATACCCTCCTCGAAATCGCGAAATCCCATGCCATTTTCCCCCAATCATAGCATTGCTCGAAGGTGGTATCCCCACCGTGCACGTAACTGTACTTCAACTTACAGTTCCTAGTACCAAGCACGTAATTAGCCGAGACCGTGTTAGCCGAATCGAACATAAACGCCCCCTCCACTGCCGTCCGGTTATCCCCTCTGCTGTGACTGTAAGTAAGCTCCAACGGCATCTCCGCAACCCTAACTGTGTTCATAAACTGAAACCGAAAATCCTAACCCAAGAAAAAAACGTAATTAGCAAGTCAAGTGATTCACTGAAGGTGTAGTCAAAGGGAAAACTGCTGTTTAAGATTAAGCAAGCTTGCCTTTTTGGGGACGTCATAGTCGACGATGAAAAAACCGGGTTTTTCAACGGCTAAAGTCAAGCCGTTGAGGCTAGGACCGTCGACGAAAGTGGCGTCACTCACGGAAGCGCGTAGCTTAACATCGCCGGCGTTGACGACCAATGTAGCGCCCGCGGTGTTCTTTTCATTGGCGTACCTTCCTTTCAAAGACGCTTTCATTTTTTTTTTTTTTTTTGAAGGTAACAAGGAACTGTGAGTCACTGAAGGAGAAGGTGAAAATGTCGAGGGCTTCTCTTTTTGTAATTGTTACAGCTTTAAGGCTCTGGTTTTCAATGTAATTTTAAATTTATTTAGGGTTAATTCCATTCAAAATTTTAAATTATTTAAAGCCGATTTATCTAATGCAAGCTAGTTGGCTAGTTTAAAATTTGAGATGGATTGAATAAATAGAAATTAGGCTCCCAAATAGACTTAAATAAATATATATAGGGAAAATTCTCAAAATAGTCACTTTTATTTTTCTTATGTTACATTTTAGTCATTTATGTTTGAAATGTTACATTTTGATTACTTATGTTAAATTGTTGTAATATTTTAGTCACTGAGCCATTAATTGCGGTTAACGGTGTAATATTAAACGGGCATGACATTTTAACTCATCATTTCAAATAAAAATTTTAGGTTAAATTATACAATTTGTGCCCATATTTTTTTTGTTTTGCGTAATTTAATTTTTTCTTTTATGTTTTTTTAACTTTTCTTTTTTTTTTCTTTTTTTTCCATTCTCTTCTACTTCTCCTTCTATTTTCCTCACTTCTCCATCTCTTTTAAAGTAAAAGAAATAAATTAAATTACTCAAAATAAAAAATAATATAGGGATCAATTGCATAATTTAACATATAATTTTCGTATGAAATTATGATTTAACGTGTCATGTCAACTTATCATTACACCGTTAATGACAATTAACGCTCAGGGACTAAAATGTTACAACAAGATAACATAATTGACTAAAACATAACATTTCAAACATAAGTGACTAAAATGTAACCTGAGACAAACAAAAGTGACTATTTCAACAGTTTACCCATACATATATAATACTAAATCTTAGTATTTTATGTTTACATTTTATCAATTTGATTTTATTTTTAAAATTAAATTTTATCCTCAATTTTTAAAAATAGTTGAATTTAACCATCAGCATTTCAAAAATAATCACATTACTTTTTTAATAGAAATACAAACTAAAACGTTAATTTTTATGACTTAATGTTCACTTTGACCTTCGAATTATACGTATTTTTTTATCTTTGTATTGTTTTTTTCGTCTCTATTTGATTCTAAACTATCCTTCATTACATGGTTCACTCTATTTCTTTTGTAACGGTAAAAACCGGTTGACATGTGGCACCAATCATAAAGTGCCACATGACACATTCAACCAATTATAATATACTACGTATCAATAAATTTATGAAAATAAAAAAAATAAAAAAATACGTTGACTTAAACTTATTTAAAATTTGATAAAATATTAAAATTTCGTATATCAAATTTATTTGGATAAAAAAATTAATATTATTAAATTTTTGTAAGCTTCTCTTTACACTTATATTTAATTTATTTATCCAATAAATATAATTACGTATTTTAAATATGCTCCACAATAAATCTTAATCTCAAGTTCTATTTAAGATACACTTAATTTATTAAGCTTAATTCGATCACAAACTTGTTTATTAATTTCCATACTCGAGCTCAATCTTGAGTTGAATTTTTCATGTTTAACTTTGAATATTTAAATATTAAAAATAAAAAGGCAAAATTAAGTTTGCGAGCTATTTGAATTTGGAATCGATATGCTCAATTTTTACTCATTTAATAGCTTATAAGCTAAACTCGATAATTATTAAATCAAATTCTTTTTTATTTTTCAAATTGAATTTTAGTAGTCTGCGAGCACAAAAATGTCTCGTTTATACTTATACATATACAAAGGTCAGGTTTCTCACTCAAACTCGAAAACTTATACAATATTTTAAAATTTTTTGATAAAAATATTAGGTTTAAAAATTAAATTTAAAAATTAGATTTATTTAGAATATAGATCGATTTCAATATTCAAGATCTAGTTCATTTTCCAATATGTCAAAATTTCCTCCTTTCTTTCTTTATTTATGTAATTAGTATCACATAATAATTAAAGTATATAATTGTTGGTCCCTGAACTTGATAATTATGTTCACATTGGTGCCTGTACTTCGTATTATCCACTTTGGTCCTTAAACTTGCAACTAGATCCATTTTGGTTTATGAACTTAGATTATATTAAAATTTGATGGTGTAAAATTGAATGGTATAATGGTCCGAGCAAACGGGTTGAACCGATTAACTCGAAACTATTTGAAATTGGTAAAAATTGTAAACGAGGACAAAAAAATTCAATTGAACTAGTTTAATATATATATTATATTTTTAATTAATAAATTAATTATTATTGGTCCAGCTATTGAACTAGTTAAACTAGTTGAATCGAGAATTGGTATTCTGACTTATTCAATCACCTATCGAGTTATTAAAAGATTAAATGTGTCACATCTTAAAAATTATATAATTTTTAAAAAAATTCAAGTGATGATGTGACATAATATCAGATTACCACGTTAAGGTACTAAAGTGCTAAAGTTATTAAAAGACTAAATTGGACCCAATTGTCAAGTTAAAGTGCTAAAGTGGACAAAAAAATGTACAGGTACCAAAGTGAACCTAACTAACAAGTTCAGGGGCAAAAATTATATTACCCCAAGTATATAATATTACGCGCGCCTCGTAACCACGTGCACTTTTTTTTTCGGCTAATTTGTTTTTCACTAAAAGAGACCCAATTCAAGGCTTTTACCGCTCATACATTTTCCCGCCACAAACAATTTGGCGGGAGATCATAACTCCCCCCCTCCCCCCAAATTCTTTAACCAGCCAGCCCCTAAATCCCTAACATTTGTTATTCACTCCATCTACAACGAAGCTGCAATTCAACGAGCTCCTCTCCCCCTTCTCGTTTTCTCCCCTTAGGAAAAAAATGTCTTCAATCTCAGGTGAGTGTATGCTCGTTTTTTTTCGACAACAAGTTTCAGTTGTTTTTGAGTGTCTAGATTTGAAAAATATTAGGTAGATCTGGAGCTTTCGGATATTATATTTTGTTAAATTTTTATTTGTTTTCTTTACACATTTGTTTTGAAACGTTTTAGATCTGATTCAGCATTGGAATATCAATATCAGTGATCCAGGACTGTAAGCTGTAACTTAATTAGGTTACCGGTTTTTGTTCTTCCTTCAGTGTTTCCGTTTTGCAGATATTGCATTTGAAAAAGGTAACGCGTTGTTGTTGTTTTGGTACTATTTGCTCGGGCATCGCTTAGTTCCATGAATTTTGAGTTCTTGCCAATGGAATCGCAGTTTTTCTCTTTGGAATGTCGTTTTTTTTTCGAAATTAACGATAGCATAGATCTGGAACTTTCAGATCTTACCCTTTTTTTTTGTAATTTTTGAATTTTGTTATTGACGTATCTGTTTTCAGACATTGTAAATCTGTTCCAGCATTGGCAAATGTATATCAGTGAGCCAAGAGAGTAATCGTTTAGTGTTCTCTTTTTAACAAATAATTTGCATTTGAAAAGGGTAACGCGGTTGTTTTTGTATTATTAGCTCACTCATTGTTTAATCCCATGAATTTGCGGTCTTACAGATGGAATTAACAGTTCTCCATTGCAACTGCACGTTTTTGTTTTTCTTTGGATCTTCGATGTTTTCAAAATTAAAGCTAGCATTGTGCTTATATACATGTTATGTTTTGCTTTGTCTGTGGTGACATTGTTCTGCTTGAATATTGTATTCTAAGGTTAACTTAGCTTTCGAAAGTTGCTTGAGAGGGTTCATTGAACGTAAAACCATTTCATACACAAATTTGACTTTTTAGTGCCAAATTTCAGTTTATTGCCATTAAATTGCCTTTTATTTTTATAGTCTGGGTAAGATTGGAGAAAGGGGATTTCAATTTCATCTAGAAAAAGCTAGACTTGCAATTTTAATCCTTGCTGATGCTTGGCTAGTTATTTTGAAATTAGTGCTTTGGTTAATCACGAGTAGGTTTATTAAAAAATGAAAATTCTATGTTGCAGGCAAGCATTCAAGCCTAGTTTTGAATGATATAGGCTAGAATCAGAAACAGAAACAATACTATCTGATGGAGTTAAGAAGCTTGACCCATTTTCACTTTGTCAATGCCATTAAAGGTGGTTCTGTGGCAAAGTTCATGAATGTGGATTTCCGTGGGCGACCAGCACTCAAATTTAAGGAAATCAAAGAAGTATACAATTTAAGAGACACCAAATATCATGATCAAGTTCCTACAGTTCATCTACGTGATGATTTAGAGAGCTCGCCAACCGAATGTAATGGGGCTGAGGTAGAGATCACAGCCTTCTCTTTGGTGAGAGGAGTAAAAATCAAAAGCGAACCTGAAGATTGTGATTTGAATTGCAGTAACAATGGTGATGAAAGAATTGGCGACTTGGATGATCTTAGCTTTGTCAATATGACGTTGAGACAGCTTAAGAAGAGCTGTATATCAAAGAAAAGAAAATGCTCGAACTTTGTTGGTTTAAATAAAGAAACCATGAAAACTTGCTCTAGTGTGGAACATGAGTTGCCGAACTTTTCGCCCGAGGATGATGGATATGATCTTGAAGAGCCTCTTATTAGTTTGAAATCCAGACTATCCAAGGATATGAAGAAGAGGAAGAGAAAGTCTTCAGGGAAGAGCGTCTCCGTTTCATCTCCAAACGAGGTTTCGCTTGCACCTGTCAAAGTTGAGGTTCCTGAGCCATGTTACTCAAAATGTGGAACCATGTTCGGTGTTAAATCTGTTCCAAGGTTTAGTCACAGCAAGCAAGCGGATTCTACTGTTACTGTATCTAATGATGTTCCTGAAACTGCTAATGTACATATTTCAGAGACTAAGGTGCCTTATCCTACAAAAGAACCTCAATGCGATTCGCTTAATGAGGTGTCCTATGAATACAGGGGAAATTTAGAGGCAGAATATGATGTGGGGATTTCTAATTGGGATATTGTAAAGGTAGACAGTCCAGAAACAGTAAGTTATGAGTACTCTGACTTGTCAGAATTTAGAAAAGATGATTATATTTCCCGTCCTCTTTCTTATGATGTCCCCTTAGAATTGATGTCTCCAACAAAGGATTATAATGGTTATAGTTTGATTCGAGTTCCGGAGATAGCCATTCCTTGTGGTCTAGAAGGAGGTAGCACATTGTATCCCGTAGAAGAACCTGTACGCAGTGTTTCGAATGGGGTGTCTTGTGAATATATTGAAGATGTTATTCCTCAATTTGGTGTCAGTTCTTCCGGTTGGGAGATTATTAAGATAGACGGTCCAGAAATTATCAGTTACCAATGTTCAGGCTCGCAAGAATTTCGACAAGAAAGTTATACGGTCTATGCTTTACCTAATGATATTTCCCCAGAGTCAATGCCTCCAACCAAGGGTTGTTCTCCTGATTTGGATGATAGCTCTATAAATAATTCTTCTGACAACCAGATGGCTTGTCAAACCAGCAGTAATGACAGAACTGAAGTATCTGAGACAGACAATGATGATAGCCTCCAATGCTCGGAAAATATCAATGAAGGTAGTACATGTTCCCATGAGAGCAGAACTGCACATGGTTGGCTTTTAAACAGTGCCATCAGTCCTTCCAGCGACGATGGGTTGTATTGGAGTTCATCATGCCTGAATCTCACAAGACATTCAGTCCCTGTCTCTGGCGGTTCTTTTTCATTAGGGAAGGAATCCCAGTTGCCTGCCTCCATGGCAACTAATGACGATGCTTCGGATAAGCCTATGACATCACCAGGACATCCAGATTATGATCAAAGAAATCAGCAAAATCATCCGGAAAGGCTTCTTTCATATAGAAAGGTGTGCAAAACATGTGTTTAAGTAACTCTACCATATTCTGTTGAAGCTGTTTTTTCTAACTAAATGCTTTGATTTTCAGGCCATTTCCCCAACCTCCCAAGAACGGCTTTGTCGGGCTATGGAGTTAACTGGGTTGGATGAAGATGAGCGTCAACGTAAGTACGCAAAAATTTGTTAATAGATAGAGATCGTAACTTTTATGCACCGTCTTTTAAAGTGGTTTTCAAAATATTGAGACTCCTAATATTAATTGATTGCTTCATCATAATTTATTGAACAAATAGTTGGTAGCCATATGTTTTTTATTATTATTTTGATGCAATATTAGGGTTGGGGTAGGGTCATATGGTTTGAACTTGTGTCGAACTAGTGTCTGGTAAGAGTTGCGTTTTAATCATGACTTCATACAAGTCAAGGTAGCCATATGTTTTTATAGTCAACACTGAGTTAGGAAATTTGGGTTAATATTTGATTCACTAATAATGTATGATTTCAATATTTGGAAATCAGGGTTAAATTTTTTTTGATGATGTGTTATCACCAAGTTTATTGATTGTGCATAGAACAATACATAGTCAATTAATCAAATATAAATCCTATTACTTATTTTCATTAATGGTTTATTCAATTAACTTGCAAGCGTTTGGAGCAAAAGAAGTAAACAGTGGCCAATGTAAAGAAAAAAAAGGAGTTCATAATATGTCCAATTAATTGTTTCCATATAGTTTATTTTTATTCTCAAACATCTAATCTCTCTTGCCTCTAAAATTACAGAAGATCTCAGAACTCATGAAACTTTTAAATTTAAGTATTTCATGATCTGCATAATTGGATTTTTTTCCCATTCAAACTGGGTTTGTCCTTATTGCATTCCATATCTGCTTGATATTGATTGGTTTTTATGATAATATCAGAATGTAGAGGGAAATTATACTTTGGGAAGCAGATCAATCATAGGATGTTAAAAGCTCAAGGCCTTGACCAGTTTGCGAGAGATGGAGCCACTGTCAAGCCAAAACCATTCATGAGAAGAGCAAAACAAGATAAGAAAGGATCCCCCCCTAAGGGCATTCTCAAGGTTCATCCATCTCGTACGGCACCACATGTTAGCAGTCCATGCACCACTCTCCAACGTTGTTCGCAAAGTGCCATTGCATTCACGCAGAGACAAATGCGTGATATTGAATCTTTAGCAACTAAACTCACAACTGAGTTGAAGTCCATGAAAGATATTGTGCTGGGGCAATTGCAGCCTGAGTTGGATACCACTGCAGCCACAGAAAATGCTGATGAGGTGTGTTGATGCACAACCTTCTTGGTTATTTAATGAACACATAATGACCTATACATATATTACCTTTAAAAGTTTAAGTCTGATATTCTTTATACAATTCCAACTACTACCTATAAGGTACTTAGAGCTTTTAAATTGGAAGATAATATGTATTTAAGCACGCATGAACTTACATTCTCTTGCATGTTGCAACAACAACGATGTCAATTAAGTTAAAGCTTAATTGGTATTCATATATTTGGTTAGATGCATGATGTTTACATATTTACTTCGTTTTACTCTATGACAGGTCAGGATAGCTGTTGAAAGTGCAACAAAAGCTGAAGAAACTGCAAGAAAATGGCTTTCAATGATGGCAAGAGATTGCAACCGTTTCTGTAAAATTATGGTATATTTCTCTTTTCTTCGTGATAGAAAGAAACCCGAATCTTTGATTGAACTAGTTGGATTTCCGGTTCGAACATGTATAAAATTTTAATTTTGTTTTTTTTGTGAACAAAACTAATAGAAAATTAGAAATCGGGAATCGATGTTCAATCAGTTCAATTACTGGTTCGGTTTTGAAAACCTTAAGCAATACTGATTGAGGTATAGCTTACTAGTTTTGCTGATTCCTTCAATGGGTGAATACTTGAATTTTGCAGAAACTAACCGAGGATTCCGACACCGCTGCTTCCGAACGTGTAATCCAAAAAGAAAGGAAGATCACTTTTGCTGATGAGGCCGGTGGAAAGCTTTGCCATATCAAGGTTTTTAAGGATGATATGGACAGCAGCAACACAGCTTTACTACAGTGTGGCATTGTAAAAACAGAGATATCTGGTTGAATTTGATTTTAGGGCATCTCTTACGTTTTTGCAGTGACCCCTCATGTTGTTACATTCCAAGTTGATTCAACCTGGATATGCGGCAAATAAAGACACCAAGCCGTTGACACCATTGAGGTTAGTTTTTATTGCATATATATATGTATGCATGAGTTGAGGGGTACTTAAATTTATGAGATGTTCTGCTGCTATTTGTTTGTTTTGTTCATAGTTGGATGAATGTAAGAATGTTTAATTACGTTGAATGGAATCATTAGTGAAATGAATGTAAGGATGTTTAATTCTTTATTCTATTGGGAAAAATATATTATTTATACATGCATTGTAGGTTATTAATGTACTAAGGTGATATTGGTTTGGTAAGATATTTTGGATTTTTTAATCATTATTATAATTTGGTTCAATTTAGTTTGCTTTTCGATTTTTTTCATATTAATTTATTATTTTAAATTTTATTTGTAAGAAAAAGAGAGTAGCAAATTACATAACAGTAATTACATCAATATCATCTTATAAATTATTTAGATTGGAAGTATCAATTTGCTGGGGAGGAGGAGCAAACTCATAGAGGCCTAATTGGTAGTCAAACATCATACCAAGGGATTAGCCGCTCCATTAGATACTCTGTAAATATGCTCGATACGAATCATCCATGCTCGGGCACAAAATTTTTTTATTTTGCATATTCGTGTCCTGTTTACTATGTCTTTTAATTACAATTGATTGTTTGAACTATCACATTTTAAAATAACACAAATATTATTTAAAAAAATATTTTCATAATGAAGTTTATTTTGGTAAAATGAAATTTATTTTATAATTTTTAATATTTATTTAACAGAATTTTAAGATATTTTTCTTAAATTTTTAAAAATTAAATTACTTTCATTATTTTAAATATAAAATATTTACTTTTATATCATAAAAAATTAAAATTGTCATTTAAATTTTTGATCTAAATTGATTTTTTTTCTTAAAATCTTGAAATTGTGTTACTCTCCAATGTAATGGCACTTAAAAGAACAACTCATTTATGTTATCAAACATGATATGCTCTATCAGATATCAAACAATATTTGAATATTTTGATTATATCTTTTCTCCTAATTCAAATGATAATCAACTAGTTATTGTGTCTCAATTATAACAAAAGAAATTAAGTGTTTATATAAGTTTTAATACATTTGCACTCGTATACGAATTTGTCATTAAATTTAAAAATACAAAAAGTTAAGGGTTAATTACATCTAATGTCCTCAAGCAATGGTTTAAATTGGTCCCTAAGTTTCAGAGACTTAATTGAGTTATCAAAGCATTAATATTGTATTATAGTATTTTTGTCCACTTAGCCATTAACATGTGAAACATATTTTTTAATATGTGTACTTATTGCATGAATATTACTTCAATTTTAATACATTCACCAAAAAGCTAGTACAAAGCTCGAACAAATAAAAATTACAGATGTTTTCATAATTCATTTAAGATAAGGCAAATTAAATTATTAGTTACCCAATTATGATTTTTTTTGTTACTTAATTACAAAAAATTATAAAATGATTACCCAATTATTCAAGTTCGTCTTTTCTGATAAAAATGGAATACCTAAAAAATCCAAGATAGTTGGATGATAAAAAAAGACAAAATTGAATGGTTGAATGATCATTTTATAACTTTTCATAATTAAATGATAAAAAAGAAAATTATTAATAGTCAAGTGACTAATTTATAATTTTTCATAAAACATAGTTATTACGTTAAAAAAGCCCAAATAAAAAGCCCAATAAAACCCTAATTCGTATAATTTCGTTTATAAAAACCCACTACCTCCTCTCCTATTCATCAAATTGCCGCCTCCAGAGGATTTTCCCTCTTCTCTGCTCTTAACTTTCCCTTCTGTCATTTCCTGATTCAATAGAATTTTCGTAAGCCAAATATAGTTTTTTTCCCTTTATGGCGTTGCATCTGTTTATCCTCTTCTCTTCTCAGCAAAAATATCAAATGATTTTGCTAAAGGAAGATAAACAACAGATGCAGATAATGAAAAAAAGGGGTAAGCTTACCAGCCCATTGCATTCTATTTCTTTGCCTTGGTGTCAAATGGACTTACCTACAAATTTTCCTCTCTTTTTTTTATAAATTGTTAGGGTTTTTTGTGGGGTTTATTGGATGGAAAGGGATGGATACTTAACTTATTCTACACTCTGATTAAACAGTGTATATTCAAAATTGCGCTTTTATATATTCCGATGCCATTTTTTTGTTTAGTTTTATTGTAGGGATTTGAAAGTGAAGGCAAATGATGTTAAAATTTATTGCTTATATATACTGAAACATTATATGTAGATTAATAAACTCCGCTTATTATCTGATGCCTTTGCTTATAATCAGTTTTTTTTCCAATTTTTGGCTTGTTTTTTGAATTAATTGTGTAATTCCCCCTTTTTTGTTTCAAAATTTTCTAAATTTTTTTAGGGTTTTTATTTTTGGAGTTTATTGGGTGGCAAGGGATGAATATTATCTTATCCTACACTCTGATTAAACCGTGTAGATTTAAAATTTTCGCTTATTGATATTCTGATGTCATTTTTTTTGTTTTGGTTTTTCTAAAAAAAATTGAAACCCAAATTTTTTGAACTGATTATGATTTTAAGGGCACTTGTTTTCAATGAAGAGAAGAAGCAGACGTGTGGTTTGAATTTGATGCCATTGATGTCTGCATTTTTCACTATATGTGAATTTTCTCTGATTTTTAATTAAATTTTTTACCTTTTTTTACTTTATTTTACTAGTAACATCATAATTTCAATATTACGTGTTTATCTTAAGAAGTAAAAAAGGATGAAAATCGTATGTTCGTGCAAACGCAGCATCCATCATTGGTGCAATGAGTGGCACTTTCCACACGAGATTTCTGATTTTATTCTCTTCAAAATTTAGTATGTTTTTAAGACTAACTTAACTGATTATGTCGAAAAAAAAGTTTGGAAGAGCTTGGAAGTGCATCCGGCTGGACAAGTTTTTTTGCTGATATGTCTGGAAAACTCGCCTAGCAGGATGCCTTTTCAAGCTCTTTCTTCGAAACTGTTCATTTCACTAATTCTAAAAAAATGGCCAATTTGGTTAATTAACTTTTATTTTCGACATATTTTGATAATTTAGTCTTATTTTAATCTAAAATTATTAAATAATTGAGTGTTTTATAACTTATTTTGAAATATATAATTAATTGATTTATTTACATTTTAGATTTTGTTTTTCAGATGAGTTTTTAAATTTTATGATTTTTTTTTAGAGAGTATTTTCCTTCCTCAACCCCAACATGAATATTGGCATCTCTCTCGTGAGCTTGTTTGTCATATCCATATCAACTATCAATTGAAATGCTTTCAAGTGTGATAACATCTTCCATTAAGGATTCGAGATCAACCTTCCCTTTAACAGTAATATTTTAGATTGTTATGATATAAATGTCTAGTGAGTACAGTTGTATTAAAATTAAATGATTAAAATATTAATTATATAAGAAGCATTGGAGGAAATGTCGAGTTGGATGAGTGAGGGGATTCATCATAGTCAACCGTGCTTCAGATACAATGACCTTGCAACGACGGCAGACGATGCTGCCATGGAAAACGTTACGTTGAGATTGTCTTCCAACTTTTTGCAGAGAGAAGTGAATTGTGTGATGGTTGTAGCTATCATAGCACAGATTTACAAAGCTTTAAAAGCAGGAGACTTAAAGCCATTAGAGGCCACCTGACAGCTTTTCAGCTTCCCTGCTTTAGGAAAATGCAGTAAGCTCTCTCTCTCGGAACTGTCTTTAACATACGTACATACATACATTCATGCATGCATGTCTTGACTAAGTCTCCATTCCAAATTATGTGTGGCTGCAGATGAGAACCCTTTATTGATCTTAACACGTGGTGATTTGTTATCGACTGAGGAGAGGAGTGATGGCAGGATGAAGATATGCGAACATCTCGGAACATCTCGAAATATCGGAGACTAATGGAGTTTACCGGAGACTAATGGAGTTTACGACATACTATGGCTCAATGAATATGGATTCCCAGTAGAAGAATCTGATCCAGTTTCAGCCTATGCCTTGACCAAAGCTGTATACAGGGCACTTTTCATCTCAGATAGAAGCCACTTTCCAAAGATGAAATTCAAGGACTGGGCAATACTGACATTGATATGGCTAATGCGCTTCATTGGCTTAAAAATCTTGAAATCAAACAAAAATATATTTCTCCTAGAAGAATAGACTTCTATATTTGAAAGTATAATCTTTAAAAATCTTAAACATATACAATAGACCAAAGTTTTAGGTTAAAATATGATATTAGTTTTGTATTTTTATAGTATTTTAGATTTAATTATTTTACTTAGAAAGTTCAAATTTTAATTGTTTTATCTTTTTAATTTTTATGTCCTAATTTAGTTAGTTGAGTCTTAATGTAGTATTGATATTTTTATTAATTAGGAAGGATTTGGGTTTGATTAGTATCGATATTAGTAGAAGAGAGATTATGAATAATTTTTATGTATTATATAAAAAAATAGATATAATAAAATTTATAATGATATAAATATTAAAAAATCTTAATTTAATCGTTAATTACATTGATAGCTTATGTCAGATCATATTACATCACATAAAAGTAACTTAATTAATATGTATTTGATAAATTGTGACAGAAAATATTTATAATTATAATGATTTATTTGGGATTTTAAATAGAAAGATTAAAGGAATTAATTTTAACCCTTTAAATAAAAAGACTTAAATCTGTAATTCTGTTAAGCTACAGTGGCTAAAAGCATATTTTAACAAAAAAATTATTGTAATTAATCTCGTAGTTAGCACCGTCACAAACCCAAAAATTAACTGCAAGCAACGCGGTAGTCAATGCGTTGTACTTATAGGACCCACACCCAAAAACAAGCATTGCGTCGGTAGATTCTAAAGAGTCAAATTTTGATTTTAGTCCTTGTATTATATTTAATTTATGTATTTAGTCCATACAGTTTAATTTGATATAGTTTTATTTTTTAATAATTATTAATGTATGCTTTTGTTTAAAGTTCTAAAAAAATCTAATCCTTAATTTTTTTTTCACTTTAGGTGATATAATGGTAATTAAAATAGTCCTTTATCGATTTATTATCGTTTAAAAAAATTGAGCTCAAACTTATGATTTGGGTTTCTTTAAAAAATATATAATATTCTCTATGGGTAGTTTTGATGGTGGGAGTCTTTGTTCGGAGATGTTATCTAAACTGAATTGGGTTAGAAATCAAAGAGGATATCTTCAATTCAACCATAATTAAATTATCTAAACTACTTGTAGTTTGATCAATTCAACCACCAATTCAATTTTGAAAAACTTGTTGTTAGGTTCATGCGCCTATCTCCCTTGCAAGGAGCTCAACCAAGCCGCTTAGGTGAAAAAGGCTCCGTGACAGCACAATGGCCCGTTGCTATCCTCAATTAATGGGTTTTTCGAAGTGGTTCGAGATAGTATGAGAGACAACATTGTTCTGAGGATCATAGTTTACTTTTTCCCTTTATTTTTTGTCTATCATTTTTTATTTGTTTTAAACCCTAAACTCTAATCGCTAAACAAAACTTATAAATAATAGTAATACTACCAAATTACATCAAATTAAAATAAAATGACTAAATTTAAAAAATTAAAATACAATACAGGGACCAAATAAATAAATTAACCTTTTTAAAGCTAAAACCAGCTATCCACCCATGATTATATGACCCTTCACCTACTTTCTCCTCCCTGCCTCTCTCTCTCTCTCTCTCTCTCTCTCTATCTAATAACACCTAAAATTCACTATAAAAAAACCAAAGAGCTTTCAATTTCATAATTCATAGTGTTTTGTGGGTTTTTTGAGAGCTAAATAAAATGAATCAGAATTCACCCACATCGTTCTCAATATCAATCCATCATTCCCAACAACAAGCAGCGGCGTTAGCTCCTTTAAAAAAAGATAGCTCTTCGTCTTCTTCTGTAGCTGGTTTCTTTGGTAAAAATGGGTACAAATTCTGGGTTTTGACTGCAATCATCTTACTTGCTTTTTGGTCCATGTTTACTGGTTCTGTTTCTCTTAAATGGTCTTCGGGGAATCTCACTAGTTTCTCCTACGACTCTGATTTCTCCATTCGTGAAGATCTTGATGTTCTTGTAAGTAATCGAATCTTTTCTCAAATTTTTTCTTTGGATTTTCGTTTCGGTTTTGTTTGGATTTGTGGGTAGAATTGTGAATTTGAGGCCGGCTGAGTCATTTAAGCTTTTGAGTTAATTTCGGGTCATTACGAGTTCGGATCGAGTTTTACCGGGTCTGTTTCACCGAAATGGTGCTATGGAAATCTCAGTAATTTCTCTTATGATTCTAGTTACTCTATGGGGATGAAGATGGAATATTGTTAAGGGAGTAAAAATTGAATAATAATTTCTCTGAAATCTTGCTTTGCTCCGACCCTCAACACGTTCAGTATTGTTTTTCGAGAGTAGTTTTCTCTTCGAATTCGAGTACTTGAAGAAGTAGCTTGAGACGATGAGTTCATAGAGTAGAAAAGACGAATCATGCCCTATAGCAGCATTAATGCTTAAAGTAGAATTGCCCATGGCCGGGGCACCGTTTAGTTTCGATCCAAAAGTTGGTCTGAAAAGTAAAAGGATATAACTAAAAATATAGTCTCTGATAATGTTTTGGATAAAAAATAAAGTTCGTTTTTTAGAACTTTGGATAAGCTTTTTTCACCCATCCTCAGCTCAATCCAAATTTATAAAAAATAAGAACTGTTGATTTATTATTTTATTATTATTATTTAGATATTATATGAATTCTATTTATTATTAATTTTGTCATAATTTTAGTATTATTTAATTATATTTTTAAAAAATTACATTTATTGAAAAATTTTAGTGAATTTGATGTATTATATTTTTAAATTTTTTATATAAAAATATAAAAGATTTTAATATAGGCCTAACATTTTTATCTGAATTGATTTTGACAAAATTTTAAGTTTATTTTTTGAGTTAGGCCTAAAAATTAGTCTATATTTTTCAATTGGCTTATTTTGAACTCAACCTGGTTTATGGACATCTCCAAAATAAAAATTACCTTAAAATGAGTAAAATTAATTAAATCTCCGAAATAAAAAAATTATCTTTGAAATGAGTAAAAATTAATTAAAGCTCAGTGTGTAATTTCATTGTTTTATTTTTTTTACAAATTTCTAAAAACTAAAACGATTATATAAATATTTTTTATTTTTTGAGGCCAAGAACATTGCTTGCTCTCTCCCTCCTTTTGGCTTTGACTGTCGTACACTCTTGTTTTGTAGATTCACCGTCTCTTTAAGTATACCACTGTATACAATTTTGGGCATGTTGAGAGCTCGACTCCGTCCGATCCTCAATAAGATTAATTATATTTTCGGGGTCGGGTCAAAATTAATCCGACCCTTCTTTTATTTTGGTTTAATAGGAATTGGAGGAAAGAGAGAAGGTAGTGAGGAAGATGTGGCATGTCTATACACATAGCACAAGCATTCGTTTGCCTAGATTTTGGCTTGATGCTTTTGAAGCTGCTTATGAGAATTTATCAAGTGATGTTAATGGAGTTCGCGATAAAGCCATATCTGAAATTGCTAAATTATCTATGCAGTCCCTAAATCTTGTTCCCCCCTCGGTTCAATCAAAGGTCAGTCTCGTTTTTTTTTTCGGTTTAATATATCATTTGATATTTAAGTTTTAACATTTTCTTTTCGAGGTTAAAATTTGTCATAAGTCTCAATATTTTTCACAATTTTAAAATTTATTTCCTATACTTTTATTTTTAGAATTTAATCTCTTTATTTTTAATATTTTAAAATTCAAGTTTAACCGTTAAATTTGTTAAGTGTGACATTTTGAAAGGAAAAAAAAGATTTTGCAATGAACCTAAATTTAACACTATTAACAATTGACTTAAATTTTGAAATTTAAAAGTATAGGAATTAAATTTTAAATTTTCAAAAGGCACATAAACTTATGACACATTTTAATTACTTCTAGTTTTTAGTTCAATGTGATAGCTATATTTGGTAAAAGGTATAAATTTGTTTAATTGTGTTTAATTTTTTAAATGAATATTTTCGAGTTTTAGTGTGTATTTTTTAAATCCAAATTAAAAATATAATTTTTATCAAATAATATAAATAAAATTAATTATAATTAAATGCATTAAAGTTTCTCATATATTTGTTGGTGATGTTATAATTTACAGATTAGCAGCAGTCAAGGGAGAAAAAAGACTAATAAAGAAGCTTATAAAAAGAAAGAGAAGGATATTTCCAATGGGAATTTGCAGTCCTAAATTTTGGCCTTGCAATTACCAGGAAAAAAAAAAAGTGTAATAGTGGAAGCTTTGAGGCTTTTAAATGAAGTTTAACTGTAAAAAAAATAAAAATGGAAGCTTTTGTTGTAAGTTGCAATGTATTTTTTTTATGTATGTTTTATAATTTTATGAAGATTAATTATTTTGAGATTCGTAATTGACTTTTTGATTAATGTTATATTTAGGATTCGGATTTGAATCACTTATTTTAAGAATCCGATGCATTTTATTGTCGGATTAAATATTTGTTGATATTTTTTATTTTGTTTTTGCATGTGTATATTATATATAGCTGTGTTCACAGTTCGGTCAAAATTGAATTAATTTATTTAATTTAATTAATCAATTGGTGGTCGAATTTAGTTTAGTCAGAAGTTAGTTAATGATTTTTTTGAAATTTTAGTTATTGGGTAATCCAGTTTGAAATCGGGTAATTAACCAAATTAACCAACTAACGAAATAAGTAATATATATTATATATAATATAGTATTTGGTTGTTAACTTCTAATTGTTATTTTTACCTCCATTTAAAGTTTTTGAACTATTAAAAAATGAAAATTAGTAATGTGTTTTTATATGTTTTATACTTATTTTAACGAAAAGACAAAGTCATATAATTTTTATTAATTCGGTTAACAAATCGAATTAACCAAAATATTTCACTCAGTTAATGTATTTGAAAAAATTCAATTCGATTAACGGTTAAAAATTTTACATTTTGAGTAATTCGTTCGGATATTAACCGAACCAACCATTTAAACACCCAATTATATATTTATATATAATATTTTATGATATCTTGAAAATTTTAAGTAATTTAATTTTATGGATAATATACTCTTCGTACATTTGAAATTTGGTCGATTTGTTTCATTTATCAATATTTTAATTTTTTTATTTAACTATTGAAATCTAATTGATAATTGCGTAAAAATTTCTTTAAATTAGATAAAAAATATTAAAGAGGTTATTTTAAAATGTTGATTTTACTTTATTCCTTTAAAATATTATTGAAGAATTTTATAAGTGGAACAATTATGTAAAATATATAATAATAATAATAATTAAAATGTAATTAATTTAATGCGTAAAAAGCATGATAAAAATCAAGGCATTAAAATGATTAACAAAAGTTGTAGTTCTTTGTTTTAAGCCTACATATTTCATTTTATTAGAAATAATGATATCAAGTCATATTTCAAAAGAAAATATTTATTAAAATAGAAAAAATAGTAAAATACAAATTTGTGAGAAAAGAAATAAGTAGTTTTTGAATTGGTTAAAATTTTCTATTTGTCTTTATATTTTACGGAAATTGTAAATTTAATCTTTATACTTTAATTTAATTAATTTTAATCGTTGTATTTTTTGAATTTTAAAATTTCAGTCCTCACCAAACAATGATTGTTAAATTTTATTAAGTTAAGTTCTGCTATTTTCAGAATCTAGTGTTGCAAACACGTTATCATATGTGTAATGTCATGTTAGCTTATTGTTTTCACATATTATTCACTAGAAATCTACTTAATGGATTAACGATTGTCATTTGCATTAAGACTAAAATTTTAAATTTTGAAAGTATAGGGACTTAGAATGACCCAGTTGGAGAATATGGACAAAATATACAATTGTATGCATAGTATAAGACTAATAATTGAATTTAACCAAATGAAATTAATTGCTTTTGTTTGGGTCAATACTAAAATTTCAAATTTCAAAAAGTACAATAACTAAAAATGACCATTGCGCCAATGTATAGGGACTAAATTCGATTAAATTAAAGTACATAGACTAAATTCATAACTTTCACAAATTACAATGACTAATAGCAGAATTCAAATTTTTGAATTAGAATTCCTCAACTAAAAAAATAACCAAATTAGCCCCTATAGCTTAGATCAAAGAGTAATTTGGTCATTCAATCAACAATTCCATCCATTTTTATTATTAGAAACTAGTCCCTACACGTCAGCATAAGGTACACGTAGCATGCCATATGTAATTATCTAGTTATTAACAGTAGAAATAGATGAAAGTTTTAACAAAAAAAAAAGCAAATTGCTTTTTAATCGAATGTATAGGGACTAATTTGTCATTTTTTTGAAAGTAGAAAAGAGCAAAATGTAATTCAACTCTTAATAAATAAGCCACTATAATTCTTTGAACGTTACATCATCATGGTGTTATTTTATTTTGACTTTTTATATTTCTACAATTAAAAAAACCACACATAATATATTTAAATGTTAAATATCTATTTTTACTATTTAAACCAAACATTAATTTATATTTTACATGTACTTTTGATGATTATATTTATTATTACATAATAAATATGTCACAAATAATAGGCTAAATGACAATATTGTCTAGGGATTTTAGTGGGTGATCTTGCGATTAAGTTTTGAATGGCTTAATTAAAATTTTTAAAACTTCAAGGGTTTTAGTGAAAATTTTAAAATTTTTGGTACGCTTAATTAAAACTTTCAAAAATTTAGAGGTTTTATGAAAATTTACAAAAAATAAAAATAAAATTGAAGAGTCTAATTGAAATGTTTAAAAATTTTCAAAAATTTTAGGGAGACCAAATTAAAAATTTCAGAAAAATTTAAGGATATAACTAAAAATTTCAAAAACTTTGGGGTCCAAGGCCCCTAAGTCTTAATGAGGACCCCCCCTCTGGGTTTTTATATTCAGGTCCAAAAAATATTTTTGGGCCTAGCACAAAAGAGTAACAAATCTAGTTTTTTGCCGCGCGAAAATGCAACGAAAATTCAAAAAAGAAAAAGAGAAGAGAAGTTTGAATTTACGAGGGATTTCGGATAACAAATTAAAAAATAAACCGTAGTTCTCGCACTTCAAGTGCAATATTCGCTGTTTCTTCGAAATTTTACGTTAAATCTTTGAAATTCAGAGCAGATTACGGGTGCGGATAATCGATTTTCCATTTCATTTTCGTCTAGATCAAGATCTGGTAAGCTTCACCATTATTCTATTACGATCCTTTTGTTTTGGAAATGATCTGAAATTTTGTTCGGTTTTTAAGGTTATGCATTTAGCTTTGTGATGAAATTTGCATATATAAATAAATAAAATAGTGCTTTCAAGGGAGGGAGAGATGAAGTAATCGTTAATTATATGCAAAACAATTGAAAACTGGAAATATGCAAATAAAAATCACATTTTTAGGTAGTTTTCAGGGAAAGAAATAGCTATCAATTTTTTTTTCTCAGTGATACAAATAGAAACATCAAAACCAGGCAATTATGTTTATATATATATATTGGTAATGATCTGAAATTTTGTTAGGTTATTAAGGTTACGCATTCAGTTTTGTGATAAAATTTGCCTTCAAATTTATATAGAAATAGATAAAACAGTATTTTCAAGGGAGGGAGAGACGGAGTAATCATTATTTATATGCAAAACAATTGGAAACTGGAAATATGCAAATAAGAATCACAGTTTTAGGTACTTTACAGGGAAAGAAATAGCTATCGAAAATTTTTTCTTAGTGATACAAACAGAAACATCAAAACCAGGCAATTATGCTTAATTTTTTTTTTTTTTTTGGTTTTACAATTAAACTTTGACAGTTATGCTTGTGAAAAGTTCTCTGGTAATCTCATCTAGGAGTCCATTAAGCACATACTTCTCCACATCTTTTATAACATCATCTTTCTCAAGAAACCCAAACATGGTGTTATTCCAACCCAAGTCCCACATACAATTCAGATCGGGTTCCTTGTTGTTGACATCAGCCTCGAGCATTTTGGGTTGGTAGTCTTCAAAGGGAGAATCTTCTCTCCCGTCCTTTCCATATAACTTCAACTTATCAAAGTCCTTGCACATTTGTTTGACCAACTCATCCAAGGATTTTGCTTTGTTTGAAGTGATGGGTACCTTTAGAAATGGGTGAACACTTAGTTCCTGCCTTCTTCCTTTCCTTTTCATTACTTCGTAGCCACAGTCTAAAACGAGCTTGCTGTCTTGGTCGATGTGATGGTCGTAGCTGTTTGAATGAAGAATGCTGATAGGAATGTTGAGTTTGAAAAGCGCCTCTGCTGTGTTCATAAATAGTTGGCTTTTCAGAAGTATCCGCTTGAGGTGATTTTCACTTTCTGTTAGTGGCTCTGGCTTCTTTGCTATAGAAGTTCTTTGATTCTGTGGCTGTGGGATGTAAAAATTTTCTGTGCTCTCTTCACGAGTTCCTAAAAAGCAATGAACTTTAGCAGATAAGTTTCTTCCTCTTCCAAAACCACCCCTCCAGAAACAATAAAAAAGAAAACATCTGATACTGCTATTACCATGCCTTAATTGATAGAATGATTAGAAGAATTGAGGTTTCCTTAAGAGGGTGGTATCTTATGCATGTAGTCGACTATTTTCGGTTAGTTTCCATATAGTGAAGTGGGAAATTATGCATGTTTGTTTTTATGCGCATGCATTTTTTCTGAAGTAGTATATGTTAGAAGTTGGTGTAAGCTCATCTTTTTAGACACTTCAGTTAAATGAAAAAAATGAGAAAAAAAAATCATTCATGAATTGTAATTTGAAAATTTGAGAAAAGATCTGCAAAATTGTACTTACCTTGAAGTGGATCAGATACACTATCTTTAACCTCATGTTCATCGTCTCTGCCAAAACCAGGTTCTTGCTTTTTCTGCTCTTTTGTAAATGTTGGCACTGTATTCTGACACTGCATAAGATCGAAACAGTTATTTGGGCTTTGACTAATAGAGTTGGTTAATGAGTACAGTTATGGCGATCTTACGCTATGTTTTGTAGCTAAAACTTGTTCTTCATTTTGACCTTGGCATTCATCTTCTAAACGACTCTGCAAAATTGAATCTTTTTGTGCTTCTGTCTGCAGTTCTTGTGCTACGAGTGATGATTTTGGGCTTGCTACTGACACGTTGGGTCTAATGATCTGTGTTTCTGCTTCTTCGAACCTGCTGGCTTCATGATCTGCTTCCCTTGAGATAGCAGGTTTCTCCTGCCTTGTCTGTTTCCTCTCTTGCAAATTGAAACTTTGATTCTTCATTGTCCTCGGCATGTTATAAACATTTGCACTCTTTTTAGTCTTTGCTTCATCAATATTTCGAGGGGCCTCGAGTTTATGCCCTTTTGCTCTTCTCCCATTTATTGTTGTTTGAACTTGAACAGGTTTCTCATCCACAGCAAACGGGATGCGAGCTTTTGCTGATTCAGATTCTACATCTCCTCGAGTTGAATGCTGACTGGAGTTTCTGCTTAATGAATCTTTAATTTTGAAATTTAAGTGTCTTGAACTCCTCTCACCGGCTGGATTTTCTTGGTGCCTACCATTCACCAATCCATTGAGTTGTGTTGCATCAGTATGTTCGGTGGAGCCTTTCCTACTAGTTGCTGCTTGGTTCAGTTGCAGCTGCTTCTTTTGCAAATCGGTTGCACCAGACATTAGTTTGGAGATATTGCTAGATACTGATTCAGGTCTCTTTTGTTTCTTCTCCTGCAATTTCTGTTTTTCTTGTTCTCTTTCTTCTGGTTGACGCTTTTTCTCTTGAGGCTCAGATTTCTGGAGCATGTGCACCTGTTGAAATCCATGATTATTTTGCAGCTTTTGTTGATTGCCTAGACGAAGCTTGTTAGCAGAACTATTTTCCCCATGAAGCATGCTTTCACCGTACTCTGGCTTTTCTAGCAATGTAAGTGTAGATTCTGATCTTTTATGCATATATGGTATCATCTGTTGCATCTCATCCTTGAAAACTGGTCCCTTGATTTCACTTCTTTCAGTGTACTTCTGCTCCCTGTGCTTTATGCTATCATGGTTTCTCTCCTGAATTTCTTTTCTACTTCCAGAATTATGATTTAGTTGGGCAGAGTCACTTTGTCGTTTGTCTACCTTAATCATGCCTTTTCTCAGGCTTATCACTGGTTTTACATCTTCCAAGTCCTTTCGAGGTGGTAACTTGTCATGAACATCAACCCTTGTGCTGCCATTTCTAGTTGCCAACGTCTTTCCTGCTTGTGATGTAACTGTATCCTGAACCAGTGGAATCTTGCTGGGTAGTGTTGCCTTCTGTTTTGCTGGTGGGAGAACTGAGGTTGTGGAATCTTTTTCCCTTTGTTCAGCCTTCTTGGTACTCCCCTTTGCAGGTTTCTTTGTAGTTGTTCCTTCTAATTTTTGATTTCCAGAGTCCTTTTTTGTGCTGACCTTTGAATCTACATTTCCTGGAAGTTCTTCAATCCCCATTAGTCTTGCGATTACATTTGGAATTCTTGACTTTTCTTGTTTGGACTGCGGTGAACTTGAGTGATTTTGTTCTGAGAATACACTAAGAGTTTTAACATCAGTACCACAGCTAACTGATCGCTTGTGAGAACGTAAATTTGAGGCACCTAAACCTTTCTTCTCATGCTTGGAATTAGGAACATCTGTAAAGTAGGTAAGAGCTGCCAGCCTCAGCTTAAGTTCTGTCTTTGCAACTTCTTGAATGTCATTATACTTTCTTGAGGGTCTATCAAAAGAAAATCTTGGTCTACTCAGTTGCTTCTGGTCAGCTATTGTGATGGTATTCTCATCATCATCTTCATCCTCCTCTAGCAATGTTAACCGACTTTTTCTCTGTGGTGTTATCAAGTAATCCGAAGCTTCCTGCATGCCGATAAGCAACTTTAGAGACTCTTGCAAATCCATTGCTCCTTTCAACAGCTCCTGTCCAATTTCTATCGAGTATCTGTCAAAGTTGAGACCATTAGAGCAGGCCCGGAGGATCTGATTTAACTTTTGTGCACCCCTTGATATTTCTTCAATGTGTATATGAGACAGAGTAGGGAGTTGGCTACTTGAAGCCTGATGCCTACTTACTACTCTGTTTCCTCTTTCCATCTTCCCATAGTCCATCTGTCTCCTACCAATGTTTTGTAGAAAACTGAATATTGAACTGTTTCTGGAAGACTCCGTTCTTATCTTTCCTCCATTTTCGAGTGCGAAAGTCAGGGCCATTGACAGATCTCCCATTTGTTCAGCCTTATGGCCTCCACCAAAAGGAACAATCTGATTTGATGTCTGCCCAGTGGTGAATGATTTCTTGCCTCCGCTAGGCCTGTTTTGTGTGCTTCCAGCTCTAAAACCACTCTGGAGGAGCCAAACATTTAAGTAAATGAAATTTTACTATCTAATTAATCTTCTTGTATGAACTAACTATGCTTTATCAATGGAAACTTACAGCTTTGACTGCCTTTGGTTCCCTTGATGATTTATAGGTTGACTTGGAGTAAGCATATGCATCTGCTCAAACACGCAACAAAAGGAACAGAGTAAATTACGCATTTGAGTTACCTAAGACAGGGTTCAAACACACCACCAAACTGGTAAACTCTCCTTTATGTCATACTATGCAATAAAAAGTTCTCTCATTTTTAAGTTTTACTTTAGGTGCAAAGGTTCCAAATCATAATTGGAGACAATTAGTCTGGAAGACGTAGCTAAGTGGAGCAATTATGCTGCACAACGTATACCAGACACAGCTAGATTCCCTTAAAAAAGAAAAGATCAAACGATTCTACACCCTCTAAACTTCTTTGGTCAAAGTCCCCAACAGCTAAGAATTGTTTTTTTTTTCAGGTAAAAGGGCCAGCTATATCAGAGTAATTATATTGGAGTTAGAATCAATAACTGCTTTCAAACTAGGATATACATTTCAATAACTGAATGCATGTGCATGACTTCTGTGAGTGTTCAGACAGTAAGTCATGCCTCCTGTTTTTTCTAACATCTAGAAGACGTTGAATATAGGGTTTTTTGACTTATGTTTTGGAAGGATGTTGGAATTCTTTGGTTCATGACCAAACCATGCTTGTTTTCAGCAGATATTTCAGGAAAATACTCACCTGCAACCATTGCATTTGAACCCTTTGTGTTTTGAGAGGCAGCCATCCGCTCCTTTCGCAACCGAAGGTCATCTAACAGCTTCTGAGCAAAATCTGATCTCTTAGCCATGTTTGGTAAACAAGGTAACCCTTCAACACTGTCTGAGATGGAATCTCTTTACATTTGTGTTTTGGTTATTACCTTTTTACAGATAAGAGGTAGGAACATGAATGTTTTTGTTTTTGTGTTTTTTTCTCTCTTTTAGTTGGGAGAGTTCTTTCAAAGTTGGGTAAGTTGGGAAGTCCAGTCTCTTAGCAATGAAAATGGAGTTTGAAAATTTATCTTAGATAGGTTGACGTGAAAGTTAGCTCTCTTTCTCTCTCTAGAGGGGTCTCTGTAAGCATTTCCTGACTTTGATTCTAATCCAAGCAATGGAAGAAAAAAAAAGTTCCCTTTCAAAGGGCTTCCATCCCAAGCCTTCTTTACCAATTACCAGCATCTTCTCCCTTTTTTCATTAGTCACCTGAAAACCTTTGCATCAAAAACTAATGGTCAATAGGCAGCATTTGCCCTTAGGGGCATATCCCTAAACACTGGTTTTGGACCATTTGGTGGAGTAACTTAGAATTCTAAAGAAAAAATGGAAACGAGGTTTCTATCCCTCTTATTCTTTCACCGTCTTTAAGGTTTTTTTGGGTCACCAAAATACAAAATTGTGAACTCAACATTCAAGCCGTCCATTTGGTTTGTGTGATATTCTTATAGTTGAAAGTAACAGAATAAAATTAAAGATAGTTAGCAATGGCAGGCTTTTGAAAGGTGATCTGAGAAGCATTAAGTGAGACCCTTTTGGGAGAGAGATGAGAGCTTTAAACTGACCCCACCATTACAAAAGAAACCAAAATTGGTTGGAGAAGGGGTGTCAAGTAATTAATCTTTGGTGATGAAATGAAAGAACTCCATCTTTTTCTTTTCATTTTTCTTTTTAATTACTTAAATAAGGATGATTCCATAGTTGTGAATTGAAATATTTTGTTGTGTTCCTTTATGGATCTAACTTTAGTTACTATACAAAGACTTTGAAATTTTGCCTATTTTTAATTCTAGAAATTTAATTCTTCTACTAATTTAATTTAAAATTTTAAAGTCTAATTGATAACTCTCTTATTAAGAGTTGTATTTAATGTACTAATTGTATTCATATACTAGTAGTAAACCATATTAAGACACGATATCAATTAATGAATAATTTAAAATTACTAAAAATAAAAATAATTATTATATTTTTAGGCATAATGCTTAATTTGACCTTTGAATTATTCTCGCTTTTTCACTTTAATATCTAAATTTTTTTGTCCTACTTTAAAATTTAACTATCATTTCATTGCAAAATTTAGCCCACGACATTTAAAGCAAAAGCATTGGCATGTGATGCTATTAGAACATGCCGTGTTATCTTTCTTACTTTTTTAATACTATGTAAATGATATTAGTTACAAAATTTAAAATATATAAAACATATAAATAATTCAATTTTTCAAAAAATTGAAGTTTTTTAAAAAATTTTGAAAAATCATAAAATATATAAATTTAAATTCTAGAAAATCAAAATTATATGTAAAAAGTTAAAAATGATAAAATAAAAATAGTTAAAATTTAGAAAATTACAAAAAAAGCCTCAAAATTTCAAATATATATATTCTAGAAAAATTTTGATAATTTTAAAAATAATTTTTAGTACAACACCCAAAAATATATAAATTTTTCTAAAAATCAAAATAATATATAAAAATTCAAAAAAAAACACGAAAAGAGTAACTCAAAATTGAAAATTCTAAAAAGAATTGAAGAGTTAAGAAATTAGGAGTATAATTAAACCTTCTTTATGTTATTCAAATTTTAAATTGAGGGTTTTTCTTGAAATAGGACAAAAAATAAAAAATACCAAAATAATACAAAGAAAAACTATATGGTAATCGGTCAAATGCGGCCTTGAGATTAAAATGTAATAATATAAAATATTTAGGGACTGTTATGAAATTATACCATTTAGAATGACTGCTTTGGGAAAAAAAGTGAAAGGCGCCGCTGACAGTGGCGGCACCAAACTAAAATATGGGTTAATTTCCTTGTAAGCCCTCCTTTTTGTTATTTTCTTTTATTCCTCCTTCAACTCACTATATTATTTTTAAACAAGCCCTTAACTTATTTTTTAGTTAAATAAGCCCTTAATTTATAGTTTTTACTCATAAGCACTCTCAAGAAATTTTAAAATTTTAATTTTTATTTAATAAACTATTCACATCAACCTAAAATGTGAATTAGTTTATATTTTTTAAATAGCTTTATTTTGGGTAAAATATATTTACTTTAATATTAAAATAAAGGCCTTTTTTGAGTAAAAACTATAAGTTAAGGGCTTATTTTACTAAAAAATAGGTTAAGGGCTTGTTTAAAATAATATAGTGAGTTGAAGGGGAATAAAAAGAAAATAATAAAAAGGAGGGCTTACAAGGAAATTAGCCCTATTTTAGTTTGGTGCCGCCACTCTGTCAGGCGGCACCTTTCACTTTTTTTCCCAGATCCATTCTAAATGGTATAATTCCATAACAGTCCCTAAATATTTTATATTATTACATTTTAGTCCTGCGCAAGCAATTTGACCGGCAGCTACAAGTATTTTTCGATTCGACATGGGGTGGTCATGCCTCGCCATAGGCGGCACTAACCCTCAAATGTACCATTTTGGTACATAGTTTTTCTTTGTATTATTTTGGTATTTTTTATTTTTTTGTCCTATTTCAAAGAAAAACCCTTAAATTGAATATCATATGTGAGTATTTAACACTAATATATATATATATATAATGAAATTCATATCCTTGTACTTTACTGGTATTTGAATGTGATTAGTGAAAATCGAGCTAACATTAAATATTTCTCAACAAAACATCAAATTAATGATGTGTGGATGGAAGTACCTTATACCTTTTTTCAACTTTTTGGTCTTTATCTTGAGCTAACTACTGGATAGGAATGTGGCACCATTTGATTTTGGTAAACAAATAAAATAACAAAAAAAAAAAAAAAGACACCAGAAGGAATTTCTGTTTTATGTTGTCTACAACAAGAAATGACTTCTTATGGAATTTAGGAGAACTATTAGCACATAAGGGCATAAATTAGGATAGACTTTACCTCCAAATCAAATTGAAAGGTAGCTATACGTATTAATCTCTTTTCGCAAGATAAAGCTAGAAATTATGTAATGGGATTGAAATATAATTTAAAAAAATTGAAGAGGCTCAAGCTAAAAATTTTGTATTGAAATGACTTAAATTATACCTTTTAAATTATAATTTTTTATTTAAAACAAGTTAAAAAGATTAAATTAAACTATTTACATTTTAAAAAGTACTATAATATTAATTAACCTATTTAGCCAAGGGTCAAAGTTCTACCTACCCTTTTGCTATACTATGTTTTGATTATCATTTTAAATTTATTGATATTTTAAAATATTCAATAATATATTTAAATATTAAATAAATATTAAATATAAAATATTCATCAATTAGATAAAAATCTATGAACAAAATTCAAAATAAATCATGCATTAATCAACACGATTATTTAATACATTAAATAACATGATTATTCCATATATGTTAATTTACATTTTTCCCACTTTACTTATGTTTTATTTAATAAACATTTTTTATTGTTATGATTGGATTTGGGTAAAACTAGAGGTGATCATGGGCCGGGCCGGGCCGGGGCGGGTTCAGACCGAGCCCAAACAAAATTTTAGGCCCGTCTACTAGGCCCGGGCCGGCCCGGCCCGAAATATGGGCCTAAAATTTTACCCAAACCCGCCCGAAATAAAATTACTAAGCCCGAGCCGGTCCGCCCGCCCATATTAATTTTTTTTCTTATTTCATTAAATAAAAAATTTAAAAATATAATAAATCAAATATATTTAAAAATATTAAAATAAATATTAAAATAAATAAAAATAATACTAAAACAATTCTTAAAATAATACACAAATTAACAATATAATAAAAAATAGTTATATTAAAATTTAAAATAATTAAAAATAAAATAAAAAATTATATATTAATATATAATTGGTCGGGTGGGCCGGGCCCGGCTAAAAACTCTTACAGAGGTCTGCCCGCTTTTTAAACGGGCCTTATTTTTTGCCCAAGCCCATTTTTCGGCCTATATTTTTACCCAAACCCTCCCATTTTTCGGCCGGGCCTTCGGGCCGGGCCGGGCCGCCCAGCCCATGATCAGCTCTAGGCAAAACGTACCTTATGTAGTTTATTATTGGGTTGGTGTACACTAACTAATGTGATTGAAATTAGTGCGAAATTGAATACCTTGTCATTAAATTTCTTCTTTAAAATTTTACAACTACCTTTTTAGTGTTTAGCTTCAAATCATAATTTTTGAAACTTTGTTAGCAATATGCATTGGAGGCGAGGGTAGAAAGAAAATTTAGAGGTAGAATTTAATTCTTAAATTTGAAAGGTGAAAAACATAATTTTATTTATATTAATTTATAATTTTATAAATTTTAGAGGGATTTAAACATAACTTCACCTTTCTTTTACTCCCAAAAGCATTTCCCTTGTGCCCATTGCAATTTTCATTGGTTATGATAAAGTAGTGATTAGGGTGAAGAATAGAGTGACTAGGAAGACATCCTAGTGGAATGTTGAGTCCAGCTAATTGGTATTTGGAGGAGGAAATGAGTATGCAATGTTTAGGGATGATTTCGGTTTGGTTGAAATCGGAATTTTAAACTTTTTATGATAATTTACTTCAGTTCAATTTTATTATTATTATTAAGGTTTAATTTTTATACGTAGTTTTTAAATATTATTTAATAAAATTTTAAAGTCTTTCATAAATATTTATTTAAAAATAAATTTTAAATAAACAAAAATAATCAGTAAACTTTATATAATATTTTTGACAAATATTTTTATATAGTGCTTTAAAATTGTTTTCATCATTTCAAATATAAATATTTATATTTACATTATGAAAAATTAAAATTAAATAAAATAGTATTCAGTTTACGTAACCATAGTTTTCAACTTATATTTTAGATTCAGACATCACAAATTCGAATGGATTTTCAGTTGATTTTTTCTTCTTAGCTCTAGCACGTTTTGGTATAGCCTGGTAACTCCAATACTCTGGGCCCTATTTATTACTCAAAGAGCTTTGGGGATATACTTACTGAAGGAGTTAGAACCCATACCTGTTAACCTGATGTGGATCCATAAGCTCAAAAATTGAGGTTTGTGGACTGATGGATCCCTTTAACTCTCTTAATAGTTAAACTGTTTTTAGGGATCCGAACCAAACCCATCGGGCTCAATTCATTTGCGAGTTATTTTCTTTAGGCAGTCATAGCTATTTGCAAGCAATAGGGGATTTTGGGATTAAAATTTGGAAGAAATAACTAAAATTTTCAAAATCTTTAGAAGTTTAATGTTTAAAAATATATAATTAAAATTTTTATAAATGTTATAAGATTATGAGAATTTCGAATAAAAAATAAAAAAATTAATTTTTTTAAAAAAATAGAAAGGCATAGGGTAAGGCTCTCTAGACCTTTATTATTGTCCACCTCTGCTTGCAAGTGTACTTCGATATATTCAAATTTGCCAACAATTTTTTAATGTTTAGAAACAGCATGAGAGTTTGAGTTCAATCTCTAATAATCCTGTACTTATTTCCAATTATTAGATTATAAAAAACCGAACTCAAACTTCTTAGGTAGGAGTGCATTTTTAAAATAGATAATAGATCTTTTAGAAACTTATAGGTAAGGTTGAGTAAGAAAAATAAAAATTGACAATAAATATTTTTGAATTCTATTTTTATTTAATTTACAATTAATTTAATTTTTATAATACAACAATAAATGTTTTTAAACATTTTCCAAAAATACCATTGAAGAGTTTTTTATTTACTTGAAATTTATTTTTTAGAAGTATTATGAAAAAGACTTTAAAACTTAATAAAATAATGTTCAAAAATTATAAAAAAAGCTTATTTTATCAAAATAAATTTAAATCCAAAATTAGTATAAAAATTTGAGAATTAAACTTAATCGAACTAAATTATCATGAATGGTTTAAAAATTTAATTGAACCAAACCAACTCATTTCTACATATGGATTTAAGAGAACAATCCCAAATTAGTGTAATGCCTAATTTTGGTCATTATACAATAGATAAAAAATTGGTACTTTGAGAAATTTTTGGTCTTACTTTCATGTCATCCGTCACATGTACCTTACCAGATTTCATAAATTTTTTATTTTTTTGTAAAATTATAATTTCAAAAAGTATGATTTCAGAAAATGAATTATGAAAATTTCATTTTCTCACACAAATTTGATTTACTATAACTTGGCATAGACTGCTTTTTGTCAAGTTAGCTTTCTTTATTTTAACGAAAAATTGATGAGTTACTAATGTGGTGGTG
Source organism: Gossypium arboreum (assembly GCF_025698485.1). Taxonomy (NCBI): domain Eukaryota; kingdom Viridiplantae; phylum Streptophyta; class Magnoliopsida; order Malvales; family Malvaceae; genus Gossypium; species Gossypium arboreum. Next base: position 142,462,928 of record NC_069075.1, read on the forward strand.
AAATGAACCAATCAAAAAATTCTCGAAGTATTAAGCAATTGTTTATTATACAAGGGCAAAATTATGTATTAAGTCATACAAAATTGTATATTATGGCTTGAAAAGTCAGGTCATTATATTAATAATATTCAATATTTTTAAATTAGATTAGATCGAAATCAATCAAGAATCGACTAGAATAGAAATAGTTAAATTTATAAATTAAAAATTATTTAAAATATGTTGAGTCAAAATAAAATTTTAATTAAATTATTTTTATTTTTAAATTTATAAATTTTTAATATTTTGTTTATTTAAACTCGGTCAAATAATCGTGGTAATGTTTTGTACATCAATAATTATGAAATTTGCAGCAGATTCCATTGCTAATATCATGTGCCATGGACGGCTTCTGGTGTTACATAAATTGTATATTTATATTAAATATAAGAATGGAATCTGATGCCTTTTACCTCAGCAGCATCAACCCATTCTTATCCTCACACAAATTGCAACTCCTTTCTGGCCCTTTTTTCCCCCACGATTTTTAAATTCTCCTTTCGATTCTATTTTCGACGTGTCCACCTTGTTTTAAACTGTAGTGTCCTATGGCTGGCGCCGGGTCTCATTTCCTATTTGTTCTTTCCTTTTTTATTTTCTTCCCCTTTTGTCCACTATAAAATACAATGGTTGACTTTGTTTCCATCTAAATGCTAACACTTTTTTTTTTTGGAATAGAAGCTTTGATATAGTTTAGACTTTAAAACAAAATTTTGAACATGATGTTTAAACCGTGTAGTAATATAAAAAACGTGAGTTATACTTAAATAATATAAAAATAATAGTTAAATTCTTATTTTAATACTTTTGCTGTGCTGAGATTTGATTTTTATATCTTAATTTAATATAATTTGGTCCTACTTTTATAATAATATTAGTTATAGATTAGATGATTTTTATATTTAGCATTAGGAAATTTTTTCAGAAAATTTTACAAAATTATATAAAATAAAAAAATAGAAAAATCAAGTAGAATAACAAAGTATGATGTTATCATATTTTTAATAAAATTCAAATTTCAGAATAAATATGAAAAAGAAATCAAGAGATTTAAAATAGGAAAGTTGTAGGGGTTAAAATTAAATGTTACCCCTTTAAAAAAATATTTAAATGGAAGGTAAGATTTCACTATTTAATGCACTTGCGACAAAATGGGAAAGAACCAATAAACTACTCCAATATATGTGAGAAAGAGATTTACTTACCCAGTCTGCCCATGTTAAATTCTATTGTCTACTTTCTGTCTGAAATCTGAAAATGAAGAGTTTTTCTTCACCATAAAATAAATTATAGGTTCTGCTTCCTGCAAATCTGTCATAAAAGTGACAGCAATAACATGTGGCCTTAACACCTGTCCGAAAAATCTAAACCCATAAAACATCAACCAAGTCTCCTTTACCACGAATACCGTGCACCTTTTGCTACTCTTTTTTAAGAAATATCTCTGGACCGAAAAACCATAAAAAGCCATACCTACTCACTTACTGGCTTTGGTCATGTTGAAGAATTCCATGCTACTTTCGTGATAAAAAAATCAACATCAAGTGATCAAACCCTTTTTCTTGTCTTTTAAGCTTAGTAGTGTCTTTGCTCTGTTTCTTTTCTCAGGCAAGACTCAAGGAAGGTCTGTTCTTGTTTTACTTCATGGCTGCAGCTTTAGATTCTTTTTTTCATCTTCACTCTACCCTTTTTATTTCTTTATCATATTTACATGTTGAGTGGTTTTTATTGAATTATTTACAGCCTAATTCTAGAGATCTTTTTTATGAATGCAGAAGCTTTTCCTGGTATTTCATGGTTTACCCGAGCTTAATTCTTTAAATACCCTTTTTGTTTTTTGATCATATTTACATGTTGGATGATTTTTCCTGAATCTTTTACAGCCTAGTTCTAGAGATTTTTTCATGAATGCAGAAGCTTTTCCTGGTATTTTATGGTTTACCCAAGCTTAATTCTCTGTATTTTCATAAAAATTAAAGCTTAATTCTGTGAATACCCTTTTTTTGTAGTTTGTTTTATCATTTTTGCATGTCGAATGACTTTTTACTGAATTTTTACAGCCTAAGTTCTATAGATCTTTTTTTTTTAATATGAATGCAGAAGCTTTTTCCTGGTATTTTATGGTTTACCCAGCTTAATTCTATGTATTTTCGTAAAAAATAAAGCTTAATTCTTAGAATACCCTTTTTTTTGTTTTTTTATCATATTTACATGTTGAATGACTTTTACTGAATTTTCAAAGCCTAGTTGTAGAGATTTTTTATGAATGCAGAAGCTTTTTCCTGGTATTTATTGTTTACTGTAGTTTTAATTCTGTCTTTTTCATCAAAAAGAAAAATGCTCCTTCATTATGTTAAATATGTTAGTTGAATCCAAACTATACTTTGGTCAAACTAGTGGTGCCACGATCTATAGAGTAAGGTTCACTGATTCAGGACCGCCCTAAGTATTTTATTATTACTTTCCCATGTTCAAGGGTAGCAGGCATTTTTTTTCTCCCTTAATAATGGCATCGCTGAATAAAGAATCTTATTCCTTTTTTTAAGTAGTTAGAAGGTTTTAGCAGTTGTTGAATCATGCCTTTTCCATTGATTTAACTTGTAAAATTGTGTGATCTAGTTTTACTGTTACTATGAAAATAACTGCTTGTAAATCTAATGCTGAATATGATGCAATGAAATGAAACCAGGTTGGCTCTTTTTCTGGTCTTTTATACAAGGTTTAATGTCCTAAGATTTCGTCTGTGTTCCATAGGTATATCTTTTTTCTCCCTGAATTTTTCCCCATGTATCATGTTAAGTTCCATAGGCTTTCATTAGCTGCTTGACTTTGAAGAATCTTTTCCATTATTAAAGTTTGCTTTTTGTTGTTTTGATTGTATATTATCATAAAACTATCGTGGAAGCCCTTGTACTAGGAGTCGGAGTCGGATTGCATTTTGCTCTCTCTACTCAAAAAATGAGTAAATTAGTCTTTATACTTTAAATCAAATAGTAAATTGGCCATTCTTTTAAAATTTATATTTATTTCTATTGTTAAAAATTAGTTTTTGTATGTCAACACAAGGTACATGTGGCATATCGTGTGTTACTGTTTGGTTATTCTATCAATCATGTCAGTTTTTAACAATATAAATGATGAAATTTTTAACAGAAAGAACTCATTTACTCTTTGATCTAATTTGTATGGACTAATTTGTCAATTTTTGTTAATAGAAAAGTAAAATACAATCTAACACATAATATAAGTACGTTGATGATATTTTTACCTACCCCTAAATTTCCTGATCTAAATCATGTTTGTTCCTCTACTTTGTTGCTTTATTGGATGTGATTTTGTGTCTACTTGTTTATTGTCTGGTTGAGGGGAGGTCAACTCCATATGAAGAAGTCTCCAAAAGTGTGGTCTGCCTAAAGCACTTCCATTCTGTGAACCTCGGCTTGATTTGAGTACTATACCCATCCCTTGAGGGGTCTGTTACTCTGAATAGACAACACTTTACAAATATCTCTGGAAAGAGTCACCTCCTCTCAACTTGTCTGGTTTTCTTTGAGATTGTTTAATTCTTGATAATTAGTCCCAATTTAGTGTTATGCAATGTTTTGCAGGTTGCACTAGGTTTTTGCTAGATTTCTAGCATCAGTCACAATGTTTAGTAGATGGAGCCATTCTCATCATAGCCAAGAGACTGATTCATTGCAGCATGAATCCAAGGTAATAAAGTTTTTACTGCAAGTGAATTTGTTTAACTATTGCAGAACCTCCGTTTTTGTCTACAAATCTCCATTTGCTGCCTTAAATAAACTTTAAAATGTTCTAATTTAAGTTCTTGGAGTATTAGTATTGTATTAATAAGGTCCTTCTGTTAGTCTCTCCATTAGCTAGCTAGGGTATCAAATGCCAGCTTTGGGGTGAAACCTATTTTATGGTTGTCTTGGTTGATATTTGCTTTTACTTACAAGCAGGTTAAGGAGCTTAGAGCAGCAGTCAGACCACTATCCGACCGCGGTTTGAAATATTGCACCGATGCCTGCTTGATGAGATACTTGGAGGCACGAAACTGGAATGTCGACAAATCGAAGAAAATGCTGGAAGAGACACTCAAATGGAGATCAACCTATAAGCCTGAGGAAATACGTTGGGTAACATATTGTCCTTCCTTTGAATGTTAAGTAAAAAGAGAATTAAATCATAAATGGTGGTGATTAATTTCTTTATTATTATTTTTTTGTTGCCAGCATGAAATTGCAATAGAAGGCGAGACTGGAAAAGTATACCGAGCAAATTTTCACGACCGAGACGGTAGGACTGTTCTTATATTGCGACCGGGAAAACAGGTAATAAACTTCAGTTAAATCGAAAACCGAAATCCTTTTTCGAGTTATCCGTAACTAACATGTCCCGATACGTTGCAGAACACTACATCCTTAGACAACCAGCTCCGTCATTTGGTGTATATGATTGAGAATGCTATATTAAACCTTCCAGAGGATCAAGAACAGATGGTATGGTTGATAGATTTCACCGGCTGGAGCTTGAGCACGAGTGTTCCAATCAAGTCCGCTCGCGACACCATTAACGTGTTACAAAACCACTATCCCGAAAGGTTGGCGACGGCGGTTCTATACAACCCGCCAAGAATTTTCGAAGCATTTTGGAAGGTATGAAATTCTAATGCATTGTAAAACAACATTTCTGAATTCTTGAGTGTTGAATGTCACTTAAATGGAGATAACATCAGTGCATTTACACCAGCATTATCACCTGTTATGGTCAATTGGGCAACTCGGGTTTTTTTAGTAGGTATTAGATTTTCGGGCTCAGTTAATTTAAGGTTTAGGTTTGATACTAAGAGTTCAAATCATTTTAAGTTAAGTCTCATTTCAAATATTTGGAGTATTTTTTAATTGGTTAAAATATCATAAGTTTTTGTACTATTCAAAAATTCAGAATTTTATTTCGGTATTTTTATTTTCAGGAATTTAGTCCTTTATATTTTAGATTTCAAAATTGGGTTCAATTGTTAATAATATTTTTTTGTTAAATTTAAGTTTATTAAATCATATTTTTAATTAATGGCCACATGACCATTAAGTGATTATTTTTTTATTTTAAAATCTCATACTAATAAATTTAACAAAAAAATTTTAACAAGATAATAGTTGAATCTAAATTATGAAATCTAAAAATAAATAGACTAATTCTTGAACATAAAAGTATAGTAACTAAATTTCAAGTATTTGAAAAGCACATAGAGTTATGGCATATTTTAATTTTTTTAATTCATGTCGGACAGGTTTAAATTATTGATCTTTTTATGTTAAATAAGGTAGGATTGAGTTTAGTTTAGGTTTTCGGATTTGATTAATTGGATTTTGCTTTCATTTTTCTGCAGATTGTTAAATATTTCCTCGATGCCAAAACCTTCCAAAAGGTGAAATTTGTGTACCCTAAAAACAAAGAAAGTGTGGAGCTAATGAGATCCTATTTTGATGAAGAAAATCTCCCAACAGATTTTGGAGGAAAAGCCATATTGGAATATAACCATGAAGAATTCTCAAAGCAAATGGTCCAAGATGATATTAAAACCGCCACATTGTGGGGATTTGATAATAAACTTCAATCTACCGGTACGGATCAGTCTGGACCCCAGATAACACCCGAGCCGATCTGTCTCGCACCGGCAGCTAGTTGACCCAACCGCCCTTGGCTTATTATGTAACAAATATATATAGCCTTTTAAGGGACATGAGGTATAAAATTTCAGCTTTGGTTTTTACTAAAAAAATTATTTTGTGGGTTATAATATGTTATTAAGTTTTGTACTTTTTCGTAAATTTAGAATTTAATTTTGTACTTTTATTTTTATGAAATTAATCTTTTATTTTTAAGATTTCAAAATTTAGGTATAATTATTAACATTGTTAAAATTATTTTATTAAATTTAGAATTATTATAATGTCAATTTTTAGTTATGTTATTACTAGGTGAGGTTTTTTTTAATTTCAAAATGTTATATCAATAAAGTTAACAAAAAATAAACAATGTTAACAACTGGACCTGAATTTTGAAATTTATAAAATAAAGAGACTAAATTCTTAAAAATAAAATATAAAAATTAAATTTTAAATTTATGAAAATTATAGAACTTATAACACATTTTAACTCATTTTATGTGAATTCCTCTTTTTATGGTAAAAGAGAATAATTTGCTTAGTCAAAAGAACCTAACTACTGATGATTAAAGCAATGGGGGGTTGCTAGAATGCATGTTTATAGCTCACATGGAAAGTAGCAACAAACATGAGATTGTGATCTCATTCTTTTCATCCAAGTTTCCTAATTTTAGATTTATTGAACGTGGGATGTTATAAGAATTACTTGAAACAAGTTTCGATTTTAAGATGAAATTATTATGAGCTATGACTAAGTTAGAAGAATTATAAGTAGTTTCGGATTTTTTTTTTTTCATGAAAGTAGATTTGAATTTTAATTTTTTCAAAAACATGAGTTCTTATTCTTCTTATTATCAACTTTGAAGGTGTTATATTTTAGATTTATTGAATGTCACGATTTAAAGATGATTATATGAATTGTTAAAATTAAGTTTCGGTTTTGAGATGAGATTCTTATGATAGAAATATTTTTTACTCGTGAAAATAAAAAGAAATTAAGTCAAGTGAAACTAAAAGTATAAGGAAAAAAACAATAATTTCACCAAAATATTGTGAAAAAAAAGGGTAAACTACATTAGTAGTCATTCAACTAATTTTTTTTATTTTTTGGTCATTCAACTAATTTTTTTTATTTTTTTCTCATCCAACTATGAAAAGTTACAACTAGTCTCTTTGCTATTCAATTGTCGTTTTTGGTCACCCATTAGCTATATAAAAAAGAAAAATCTAAAAATTCAAGATTGTTAGGTGACCAAAAAATTTTTGAGTAGTTAAGTAAACATTTTATAACTTTTTATGGTTGGTGACTAAAAAAGGAAAAAAAAACCATAGCTGGGTGACCATGTTGTAACTACTCATAGTTGGGTGACTAAAAAAGAAAAAATCATAGTTGTGTGACTACTAGTGTAGTTTACCCAAAAAAAATTCTTTATAAAAAAAAAAGGATCACCATTTTTGAAAGGTCCACTCTCGCGCTTCTTTACTTGCGTAAAATCATAGCTGCTTTTCTTCTTCGTTGTTCGTTAATCATTTGGGTACATCGCCAAAGAATTTCAACTCCAGAGCCACAGATCCTGTGCTTTTTGCTGATATTTTAGATTCTCCAGGTGACCCCATTTTCTTTATTACTTTCTATTTTAATCTTGTTCTTGTTCAAATCATAATCGTTGCTATCATGAAAGTTTTCGATGTGGGTTTTGATTTTCAAGTCAAGAATTTACAGCTTTTGACTTGTTTGGGGGGGGGGGGGAATTGGATTTTGTGGGGTTATTATTTAAGTTCCGATTTTAATGGTTGGGTTGAAAGAGAAAGAAGAAAGAAGATTTTGAAAGTTTGATTATTTTTTGTAATATTTATTTTGATCCTTTCGGCATTGAATAGTGAGAAAAATGGTTTAGATTTTAATAAAAATATCAATCTAATTGTTTCCATATATCAATTAATAAGATTTTTTTATGGATTCAACAATAGGGGGGATAGTGTTTTTTTTTTTAGTTCTTAGTTGCACCATTTGTTACTCGGACTCGGTTGTGACTGTCCCGACACGGGTATGATTAGATTTTCTTATGTTTTTTTCCGTATATTTGAGGATCTTTAGTGGTCATGTTTATATATTGGTGTATCGGACACTAATGTGGGACACAAAAAGAATGAAGCCAACAATAGGGGCAGATAGTTTTTCTTTCTAATTCTTATCGTAGGTTACTTAGGTTCGGGTTTGAGTGTCCTCAACCTCAACATTGGGGATCTTTGGAGGTCATGTCTCGATATTCGTGTATCGGACACTAATGTCAGTGGTGCTTCAAAAAGAATGAAGCCAACAATGGGAGCAGATAGTTTTTCTTGTAAGTTCTTGGTTACACCGGCATTGTCATGGTTTACGTAGACTCGGGTTTGAGAGTCCCCGACACGAGTATGATTAGATGTTTTTAAAACCATATATTAAGGGATCTTTGGGGGTCATGTCTCCATATCCGTGTATCAAACACTAATGTCGGACAGGGGTACTTCAAGAAGAATGAAGCCAACAATTGGGGTAGATGGTTTTTCATTTTAGTTCTTCGTTGCATCGGCATTGTTCATATGTTACTCGACTCAGGTGTGAATATCCCCGACATGGGTATGATTAGACTTTGTCAAGTTTTTCCATATATTAAGGGATCTTTGAAGATCGTGTCTCCATATCCATGTATCAAACACTAATGTCAGACGGGTACTTCAAAAAGAATGAAGAATCTGAGCATCATATATTGTAAACACACATAGATTGATTCATTTGTAGGTATACATTTTTTCATTGAAATTGAAAGAGTTTTTCTAAGAATGTGGATGGTACTTTTTTGGTATAGGTTATGGCACACCCTGAGCCTCAATATGTGCAAAGGGGAAAGGTACCAATCGGTCCTCCTCGGAGAAGGCCCCGGATTCTACTTGGTGCTTGCGGATGTGTAGCTGCTGTACAATTTGCAAGTATTTGTCATTGTTTCTCTGAATGGGCAGAAGTAAAAGCCGTTGCGACACCAGCCTCTTTACATTTCATCGATATAGAATCACTTCCTGACAATGTAGACCTTTACACCGACGGGCATGAATGGTCCTGTTGGGAAAAAGTAGGTGACAATGTGCTTCACATCGAACTTTATCGATGGGCTGATCTTATGGTCATTGCCCCGTTATCCGCAAACACACTTGCTAAGGTAACGTGATTTGCCCATTTTTTTGATATAATCCCGTTCCTGCATTACTTGTTCATGTGCATTTTATGTAGCAGATTGCTGGTGGAATATGTGACAACTTGTTAACGTGTATTGTACGAGCTTGGGACTACAGCAAACCGATGTTTATCGCTCCAGGTATGAACACTTTCACATGGAGAAACCCTTTCACGGAAAAACATCTAATGTTGGTCGATGAACTTGGAGTTTCTTTCATCCCCGGTGATGATGCAATGGCAGAACCTACTGAAATCCATTCAACCGTAAGACTATACTTGGAGTCTCGGCCTCTACCAAATTGATAAGCCGGTAGGTCGATTTTCAAACCTCAATAACAATACTACAATTTTTGTGTGTTGTAAACCATTGATTCTGTGCATTGAGTGCACCTTTTGTTAGCCATTTTTACCATAGATTACTGTACATTTATACCTCCATTTTTTGAGTTTTGCATATCATGAAGAATGGAACTTGAAACATTATTGCTCTTATAAGCTGATGATAAAGAAACAGTAGCACATTGCTAAAGCTAAATTTCATGATATTTTTTTATATGTGATTGATGTAAATGTTGTGTTGAGTTTGAGGATGAAATTGAAAGGTATTTAAGTATGGAGAAAACTAGAAAAATTATCTGTTGTCTCTGTATTGTAATTACTAGAAATTAGACACTTTCAAATGGTTTAGTAATCATTTTTGTAACTTTTTAAAGTTAAAATGACCAAAACGTAAATTTACTAATAATTTAATAATTTAAGTGTAGTAAATCCTTCATTTATCAATCCGTAAACATAGATTAATTTTTGGGCTTAAACTTAAGTAGCAAAGATAAATATAATATATATACACACCATTACTTTCGCTTGATATTGATAAGTAGCGATACAAATGTGTTTTAATGTACTTTGAATTTATTGATATTTTTAAATATTATATATCATTAAAATATATTTCAATTATATTTCAATTACATATAAATATATATATATATATGCAAGCCCAATGTTTCTAAATTAATGTAAGCCTATTTTTTTTTTATACACTTGCGACTCGCACACTTTTGAATGGAGTTAATCATTGTTAATTCACACACAATATCATCTTGACTCAAACTCATAAAGTGAGTTTTAAGGTAAACAACTAGTGCCGCTATATCAAGGGTTGAGGTTTTGTAAATCTAAATTTTCAATTGTTAAGATTCAGCTAAACTTTGATCAACGAAAACAACTCGTGAAAAGATACACAAAATCATAGTGGAGGGAGAGAGAAAAATGGCACCAATGACTTAACTTGAGTAGTTTATTGATGGATTTTGGCCGTGGAGACCAACGAATCTCAAAATAATTAATTTTCATGAACTATAAAATAAACATGAAACAGACATTGATTGTACCAAATACATATTAAATCTCACTATTGCCTTGTCTTTTAGTTATGGCATTTATCTTACATTCTCCAAATCATTTCATAAGATTTGGATTAGAATCAAATTTAATAGGAAATTCTCTCCAATGTTTTTAGAATCGAACTAGTAGTTGAATTAGTTAAGTCACCAAATCATCGGCCCAATAGATTCAATTAAAAAATAGTTAAGTTAGTTCCTGTTAAATTAAAAAATAGACTGGTCCTGTTAAAAATTTCATCTATTTCTATCGTTAAAAACCAGTCCGTGTATGTCAACGCAACATGATTGTCTAATTTTTTTCGTCAGCTATGCCAATTTTTATTAATACAAATGGATAAAATTTTTAACAAAAAAGAACTAATTTGCTCTTTAGTCTAAATAAAGATTAATTTACATATTTGTTACTAGGAACAAAATGCAATATGACTCTTAATATAGAAGCCTTCTTGGTACTTTTACCCCCCCATATATATATATATTTCTTCATTATCTCCATCGCATTCTATTCAAAGTATATCAGTTTGTTGTGAAGATTGCTATGAAATAAATGAAACTAACGATTTCAAAGCATATTTTAGGCAAAACAATCATGATCAGTCTTTAATTCTATATAGGATGAGGTCCATATATGAGTTTTTCGACAAGAAGTACCGGTTTTCTATAAAAGCATGTATCTTACCGGCAATTCCGACCTAAAACTAAGTAGGGTCAGTCATTGATTCTTACCAAGTAACAGAATATTAACATATTTTTCTTTGTCCGTATTTGACTATCACATCATATAGGGAAAAGGGTTGTGGCAGGTGAACCTGTATTTGAAGTACTGGTGGAGACCGAAAGGGTTGGTGTAGGACCCGGAGCTGTCAAGGGTGACGGAGATGCAGAGGTTGGGATGCTAGCATTTTCGTAAGGTGCATGCATGTTGATCTTTATCCTGCATTGCCATGAATTGCTAATGTCATTATTTCGACGTCTACGATAGTCCACTACGGTACTTAACTATAGTCTACTACTTGCATTTGCGTGGGACACAAACACGATGTTGGTCTGTTTAAAGACCAATCCGTGTTGAACTATACTTTTCAATAAAAGTAAAAGAAACAATTAAAGTACCATAAAGGCACTTATAGTAAAAGTCTGATTGCATTTTGCCCCCATCTAATTAAAAATCTGGACAAATCAGTCAGTCTTATGTTAGATGAAAGAGCAAATTGATCTTGTTTGTTAAAAACTATATCCCCTTGTACAGTTAGAAACTAGCGTGGCTGACAGAATTACCAAATAGTGACACATGATATGTCACGTATAACTCATGCTAGCGTATGAGGACTAGTGGCTTTAACATTAAAAAAATATATATTTTTTTAACATAAGGCTTAATTTGCTCTTTAATATAATATATAGGGACTAATTTATCCATTTTTTAAGTAGAGAGATCAAAAAGCAATCCGACTCTTAATATAAAGACCTCTATGGTAATTTTACCTACAAGATACAATACCAAATGAACATGGAGAAACGGTGAAAATTTTACCTGTTGTGGATATTAACATACTCATCCGTCTCATCTAATATCTCCTCCTGTCATAAGCAAGCATAGAAAAAGAAATTAGCACGTAAATACTATAAACCATACCGCTAGTCGTTCAGGCCACTACGAAAGGATACGATATGTATTATTTACTTGAAGAAGTTCTTCGATAACATCCTCCATGGTGATAACACCGACTACCTCTTCATTTGATGGGAATTCTGGAATAGGACAATTTTCTATGTCCAATATGCAATACGAACAACCTCTGTGTCGCTTCTTAAAGGCAGGAGTAGCTGGTGGGCTCTTCTTTGTCAGCTGACCTCCGTCATTGTTAGCCGCAGGTGTACGAACATCTTGCGAGTCCAAATTAAGCCCCGATATCTGGGCACTTACACCAATCTTACGATCATCTGGAAATGAAGACAGGTTATATTACTACAGAAGGACCACATTAGGCAACTTAATTCCATAAGGAATCAATCATGAAAAACACTTATATGCTCACCTTTTCTTGACATCTCGGGTTCACCTCTTCGCTTCTTACAGCTATCCTTAAACTCGAGACGTTCTTTGCTCTTATTAAGATCCTTATATACCACGGCAATATGGCTGTGACCTTTTTGGAATTCATTGAGAATATCATATAGTGGCATGTCAACTGAGACCCTGTAGGGTGAATAAGAAGCAAAGAAGAATGTGTTAAGCTCAGTCCTTGCAGTGGGGGAAACATGAAAGCAAAATAAACTGACTGAATTTTAAGCTGATTTTGGATAACCCCAAAGAGGACATACATCCATTGTTAACTAAAAAAGTTTACAGTATGACAAAAATGAGGAGATTCTATACCGGGGGATTTTTCTTATGATTATTTTTCTCAACGGAACCGGACCTTCTGAATCAATTGTTAAAAGATTTTTAACCTGCATGTTTCAAGCCAGACCAAGGAGATGAATATATAATTAAAGATAGAAAAACAGAAAAAGGAATTAAAGTAAAGCCATGCCGCAGATGATAATATACAACATGGTCACCCAACTATTCGACTTTTTCTTTGTTAGTCACTCAACTTTTCGAATTTTTCTTTTTTCGGTCACCGGCCATTAATTACTAACAAAAAATAACTTGACAGCTTTTAAAATTGACATGATAGCAACTTTAACACTTAACATTTATACATTGAGTCAATTTAGTCTTGATTCCGAAAAAATTAACCCTCAACATTTACACATTGTGTAATTTGATTTTTTTTCAGTTTTACTTTTATTTGTGACATTGAGAGTTGATTTTAAAAGAATGAGAAAAAATCAAGATTATTATTTTGGATTTTGAGTGTTTCCATTTTGGGTATATTTCCGATCAAATTTAGTTGATAGATTTGTTTTCTTTTAGCTTTTTAGTTGAAAGGGTCACAAAGAAAAAAAGGACCAATTTACACAATGTATAAACATTAGAAGTTAATTTTTTTAGAAAGCCTAGATAAACACAATGTATAAATGTTAAGGCTAAAGTTGCTATTAGCCCATTTTAAAAGCTGCCACATCATCTTCCAGTCAGTCATTTATGACCAGAAAAGATAAAATCAAACAGTTGAGAGACTTTTCATAATTGACACTATAAGAAACAATAAGCTTATGCAGAGAAAGGACCTTACCAGAACAAGCCCGATTATATTTTTCGGGTTTCCATAATAAACTGGAACTCTGCTATGACCCATTGTCATTACTTTATTCAACGTTTCCCTGAAATACAACGATAAAGAGACCAGAAAAAAACATAAGAAAACATACGAGTAGTAAAATCCTACGGTTGCAACACACTAGAATCCACAAACCCACAAATCAAGAGTTGTATCCAGATCAAGTGAAAATGCATTCGATATCGGCGTCATAGCAACTTTAGCAGTCTTTTCAGTCATTTCAAGTGCCCCGGCAATGATAGTTGTCTCATCATGAGTTAGATCCCCACCTTTCCCAGCCTAAAAAAAGCATAATATGTACTGACGGATAAAGAAAATCTAAGGAATGCATGAAACCATTAAGTGTAAGCCGCAATGTCGAACACGAATGTGACAAGGTCCTAAACTTCGAAATTTAAAACCTTCAACATTCCAAGTTGAATCCGATACCTCATTGCCATGAAAATCCACGAATGTCTTTAGTTCTGCTCTTCGTAGGAGGGCAGCATGTCCCTTACCCAACATCCAGTCCAAAACCTGAAAGTACACGGCATTTATAAACTAAACATAATATGTAAAACCAATTTCAACTATGTCTAAGAACAGCTTTTAGGCAGTACTTGGTTGTATGGTACAGAAAAAGACCATTATTCAAGATGAAATAACAGAGGATTCATATAGCACGGTACCTTGCTGATTGGATAAGAAATCGGTAAGAAAAGACAAAGAAGAACACGGACAAAAGGTGCCATTGCCGCTCCAACTTTCAAGCCATAACGGGTGCATACGGCTTGTGGCAATATCTGCAGTTAGATGAACAAACATGGGGAGAGTTCTAGTGTGAGTTCTTAAAGTTACTGAATTCCTAATAATGTAAATTAATAAAATTCTTACAAAATTACTGAATCTCTTACAAAACACTATTGAGCTCGTAAGAAACTCATTTTAAGGGGCTTTTTTCTAGAATTTTCAACAAATATGTATTAAAAACAATATTGCAAATTCCTTGAAAAGATGGCTAAGTTCAACATGTTAACAACAAACCTCTCCAAACATGAGGATCAGAGTGACTGATACCAAAATTGCAGCCCATGGAGGCACAAGCTTGTCCAAAAAAATGGGAAGAGCCTACATGGAAGGAAAGGAGATTAAGCTAACAAGCAATAACATTGAACAAAGAAAATGATAATAACAATGGTTTAATGTAGTAATAACCTCCATTGCCAAAGAGTTTCCAATCAATAGAGTACATAGCAGAAGGTGCTGGTTTTTCACCACAGGAAATATCTTTGCTGCCAAAAAAGAAACCAAAACAAAAAACTCTTTATTGCTAAAAGCTTTGTTACCATAAATCGCTATCTCTCTAGTTATTCTCAAATTGGTATGCATGTTTTGAAATAGGGAACACTAATGATCCAAACTAAGGTTCCCACTAACCTATAGTTTATTACAAAGTTATTGAGTAAAACAAATAATTCACAAACTTCAGAATTTATATATTTAGAATTGTGTATTTATATAAACACAAAAACAATACATATAAGTTCAAAAAACCGGTTTACGTCTCAATAAACCATATTTCGTTTCTACTAAACAAATCAGAGAAGGCTACCCCTAATGAATTACATTTTTATGAAAGTAGAGAATTCTGTTCCAATTCTAGTTCTAGTTTATACCGGACCGATCTGAGTTCCACAAAATTCACAAACTTAAGAATTTATCTATGTAGAACTACGTACTTATATAAACACAAAAACAATACATATAAGTTCAAAAAAACAGTTTACATTCCACTAAATCATATTTCGTTCCTACTAAACAAATCAAAGACATTTTATAGAAGTAGCAAATTGCGTTCTAGTTCTAGTTTCTAGAAACCAGACCGATCCAAGTTCCAGATAACATAAAGATCAGCTCAAATGATCACTAAAACCTCGAGTTGACTCAGTATCAAGCTCTCCATGAAACTAATTATTACTCTCTTTTTTCCTATGAATAATCAAAAGCAAATAGCAAAAGAAACAACCAAAGCAGAGTTCAGCAACCAGCCTCTCTCCCCTTTCTACATCCACAACACCGTGCAATCAGAGCTCAGCAACCAGCCTAACATACTAGGTAATAGGGCGAAGAGACTCAGTGATTCAACTCAGTTCAACTCTTCAAACATAAATGATATATACTTGAAACCAACTACTAACTCAATGAAAAAACAAGGAAATTCCAATCAATGATTCATCTAAAAAGAAGAGGTTTTAGAAACAAAGGATACCAGCATGGATACGATCTTGAGGACGGCCAGACTTGATGAGGACTTCAAGGTCTACAAGACCCAGAGACATGAGACCTAGTGTTAGACCAGCCATTAACCCAGCAAAACACACTAACCCCACTATGATCAACAAATACAATGAGAATTCAACACCACAACAAGGCACATCAGAAGCCATTTTCACACCCCCGAACTCTGCTTATTGAGCAGCAAAAAAAAAAGGATTTTTGGGATTTAGAGAATTTTGATCGGATAACAGAGAAAACAAATGAAATCAGTTCAAGAATTGGATTTTTGTTTTTTTGGGGGGGGGGGAGGGGTGATTTTTAAGAGTTAACTGCTTTGGGGTACCTGAAAAAATGGATGAAAATAGGAAAAAAAAAATTCAGTACGCGACCAGCACTTACATATATACAGCTTACCTACAGCCTGGCCACTACTTGAATACGTATCTCTGCAACTTCCATTTTTGTTTTCACATTAAATATAAAAGAAATCTTTGTCTTTTACTTTGGTTAAATTATTGTTTTAATCCCTGTACTATTTTAATTTGAGGATTTAATCTTTATATATTGATTTGGTGTAATTTGATTTTCTATTATGAAAAACTGAACCAGAAATTGAACCGGATGAGACAACCATCTTAAAAATATAATAATTGTAAAATGTTATAATGTGAAATTTAATTTTTAACATTTGGCATTTATTTTTTTAATTAAATTTGACCATTTATTTTTTAAAAGAGTCAAATCTTTTTTGAGATAATTAATCAGTATAATAGCACATGTATGCTACTTTTTATTAGTATGATATTATTTATCTTATACACTAAATCAATAAATAAATTAAAAATTATAAAAATATTTAAAAATAAAATTTTAAAATCCATAAAATTATAATAATTATTACAATTTTATAAAATTTTATATATATGAATTGCCATGGGTTGAAATATTCAAAATTTAATATTTTAATTAATATTTTTATTAAAAATATTAATTTAACTGTTTTAAAATGTTAAATATTAAATTTAAAGTGAGATAGTTTTTAATAAATTTACAACCACCGAAAGAAAAGGATAGGATATAATAAATGATCAAATAAAGAGATTTTTATGTCGTTGACCATTTTCAAACTATTTAATTTTTAAACTTTATTTTAGTTATTTTATTTTTATATTTTTTTCCAAATTTTTAAATTTTAAATTTTCATTAAAAATAATTATTAATTTTATTAATTTATATTATATTATTTTTAAATTTTAATGTAGAAAATATATTATAACATTTGTAATGTGATATTAACTGAACGAAAATTTTCTGCCCCTCCCCATGCCGCCATTCGTGCCCCGTTCTTCAAATTAAGCCACGCGTCCTTTTTATTTGTTTATACTTTTATTACTCATTTTTAAATTTTATATTAATTTTAGGATTAATATTAGTAAAAATAATAAGAAATAAGAAATTAAATCAATTCATTATTTTTAATTATAAAATATGAAAAAAAAGTAGTTGAAGATCACCTCATGTTAATAAGATGGTTCTTGAATTAAATTTTAATATATATAATTTGTTTTTCTAATTTATACTAATTGCAGGACTAAAATTGATAAAAAATAAAAATTTGTATTAAGAAATAAAAATTAAACCGATTCATTATTTTTATTTATAAAATATAAAAATAAAGGTTAAACATAAAAATTTTAGAAAAAATATACATATAATAAAATTTAAATCAAAAACAATATAATTTTTAAGCTTATAATTTTTCATTTTAATTAAAACGTTAATTATTTTTATATAAATATATATATTTCCACTTATATTATCAGTGTCGTAATCTCGTATTTATAAATGTTAATATACATGTTTATGTGGGGTGTAACTAATATTTATTAATTTGCATAAAGTTGAAGTGGTCCCATCCAGCTTTGGACTTTTAGCGACCATGCCTTGCCTCTGAGTTAAATGCAGCCCAATTTTTGATAAGGTACCATTGGCAAAAGGATAAGCCTTATGCTACTGCCTCGTAGGTGAGTTGGATTGGATGGGGAAGCTGTAATCGTTTGATAAAGTTACATTAATAATTAGAAAATTATATTGATGGCTTGAAATTTGTTAAATCGATTATTTAATATATTATTATTTTTAGGATTAAAATTGGTTGAATTAGTTAAAAGATAAATTTATGTTTAGGATCAATGGTAGATTGATATTTCTTTTTGGTATAAAGATAAATTTAACTTCTAACGTTTACTCATTTTATCATTTTTGCCCTTATTTTTGGGGTCATTTTAGTCAAATTATTTTTTTTTACAAAAAATTAACCGAAATGTTAAAATTTTAATAGCATTGATGTGGTCACTAGTATGGTAGTCCACATATAATTCATAAAAATTTAAAAAAAAATTATCTATGTTAGTAATGAAGTATATATAAAATGCCACATGAGTTGCCATATCAATGTCATTAAAATTTTAACAATTCAATTAATTTTTTCGTGAAAAGAAACAATTTGATTAAATTTTAATTGTTGAAAACCAAAATGACCCCTCCAAAAAAGAATAATGGCCAAAATGCCAAAATGAGTAAACATTAGGGACTAATTTTATCGTCATGCCTTTCTTTTTCTCCTTTTTTTTTTATCTTAACTGTTTATTTCATAGACATCTTTACCCCTCCCTCCAAATGTGAATAACTCGTCCCCCTCTCTTCTGCTTAGCTTTCAATTCGCCTCTGATCATCAAATGAAATATGAATAACCCGTCCCCCTCTCTTTGAAACAAGGGGCGCTTCTGATTCTGTCGATGCTTGAAACAATTTTGTCTTCTCCATATTATTATATCTTTAGAGAATAATTTTATATGAAGAACTACTGAACTCAATCACTTGCTGTCGTTACTATTCAGTTTTCTATTGAGGTCTATCTTGTAGAGGTACTCAAATTGAATCAGTCATTGATTTTTAGGTTTTGTCGTAAGCCTAATTGGTTCTTTTCAATTACATAAATCAATAGTTCAAACCACACTCAAACGTAGGGCATTTCCTTTTTTCTATAGGAACTTCTGTACCAGAAACAATGGTATCTCCAATTATAGCCTCTCTGGGATGTAAAATATATCTTTTCTCACCATCTCCATAGTGCATGAGACAATGTATTCATTCCTATTAAGGTCGTATTCTATGGTTACGATTCTACCATATATGTCTTATATATTTCATCGAAAATTAATTTTACGGTATAGATGCTTATGACCTCTCCCTCTATGCCTTGCAGTAATGATTCCTCTGGCATTACGACCTTTACCACAACGATACTATCCATAGATCAAATTATTTCATGAATTGGATTTCACTTGACTGTTTATGGCTCCATTGCGTGTGCCCGGGGTAGAAGTTTTGTATAAATGTATCGCGATGCTATTAAGTATTTTGATTTAATTTCTTTTCGTTCTAAGAGGAGGAATAGAATAACCCGATTGAAGCATAATGATCATATGCCTGTAATGCATTGTATGTCTTATAATGGGATCTTTAAATAGGTGACACCTCTTAAACAATACAAACAATATTTTAGTTTTTTATGTTTAATTTAGTTTTCAATTTATTATATTTTGTCAAATAAGTTAGAATTAAATGGTAAACTTAACAATGTCATTTACTTGTTCACATGGATGTCACATGATAACTCGTATGTATTTATTGTTAACGTGACATTATTATTTTTTATATACATGTATTTATTTTGTTTTACATACACTGCCATGTGACATTCACGTCAATAAGTTAATGACAACGTTAACTTTTACATGTATTGATTTCATCATATGTTATTGTCATTTTATTCTTTTTGATACAATGATTAAAATTACCGATATCCCTTTTGTAACCATTAAATAGGAGGATAATACGTTTTAACGTAAAACTAACATTCTTTTACACTAACAATAATACTTATATCAATCAAACTAAGACTCAATCAATAAATACAGTACATATTTAAATAAAATAAATCCGAACATGATATATTTATATAATACAAAAGTAAAACTTAAGGCATCAAAATACCAAATAAATGTAGCAGTATTTGCTTTTAAATGGGTTAAAAAAAGCAACCTATAAATGTACATCTTTGATGGGAGGATTCGACACTAGTTGTAGGGTGGCAGCCAAGTTGAGTAGCAATTATAAAGAAATAGCCTAGCCTTGCCTTGCGTTGCCTAGCCTAACCTAATCTAGCTCCTTTTTTTTTTTTCAAAATATTTTTGAATTTTTATATAAATTTTAATTTTTATGATTTATAGTTTTTTAATAGGATTAAATCATTATAAACTACTTAAATTTAGCAACTATTTTTATAGGAGTTTAAAATTTTTTGGACTAAGTTAAGTTTTAAACTCGATAATTGTCCATAACGTGGGAACAATAACCAAAAGAGACTAATTTAAAAAAAAAATTCAAGCTTCAATGTAAGAATAGTTACCTAGCTCAGGTCTCAATGTGAGAATAATTATCAAGTTCAAACCTAACTTGGACAAAAAAAATCTCAAACCCCAACGTTGGAATAGTTACCAAGATCAAACAATAAATAGTTATTTAATAAAGTTTTAGTAACTTTTTGATTTTTAGATTTTTATTTGTTATAATTTTTAATGTTTTTTTGGAATTTTTAAATTTAACTCAAAATATCATATCATTGATGACATGTCAATTGTCACGTTACACAAAATAAAATACTAATAATTTTTACCTTATTTGAATTTTTTAACATTAAAAGAGAAAAAAAAAAAAGAAGAGCCAATGTGAAAAAAACCTTCACATGTTAGAAGTGAATTTTGCAATTATGTCAAAACTATTATGTAGGTCTCCAATAATCATCAGCTTCGAATTCAATTCATTTCAACTTCAGGTTAAATTCATGTTTGGATTATTCTGGATCATTTCACGTTTAGGTTGTTTTGGGTTCGAATCATTCGGATTTAAGTTTCGTAATTTAAGTCATCATGGTTTAAATAATTTTGAGTGATGATTACTTCAAGTATTTGTTCAAATTCGACTGACTTTTGAGTCTGGATCAAATTAATTTAAATCAATTCGAGTTGAACGACCAATTGTTTATGACCAAATCAAATTTTAAACTTCAATCATAATTAACAAACCTATATGGACCTTATAATATTTGAGCTTATCAACCATATGATATGTGTGGGAATTGAATCCATAGGGCATGTTTCGGTTTAATTATGATTTTCATCTTTGTACAATATTTAATTCGAAGATTTAGTCTTTATACGTTCTACTATTATTAATGTTATTGCCTTAGTCGAAACTATTACCACTACGTTACTTGGCGGATGTGAATTTTAAAAAAATATATATGAATCTAAGTCAACTCTAACTCAAACCCAAGAATCAATTCGAATCTAGATTCAATCCAACTTTCTTGAACCGTACAAAGTCAACTCAAATTCGTTCAACTAAACTAATATTTACTTAAACGATTAAAACTTGAAACAAACCAAATAAAAAATGATATTAACCCAAAATAGCTTAAACAAATAACCTGAAATGATCCAAATCATAATAGTTCGACACAAAAAATTGAACCCCAAACTCGTACGTTTGGAAACAAAACCAATTCGAACCCAAAACTACCAAAATTTGAAATTGACCCAAACTAGTGTTTGTTGTTTCAATAAAAACTGTGTCAAACAATAGTTAAAATCGAAAGCACACCAAGTAGCTCGAGGACAAAAGAAAAGTGTATCGACAATTAATTAATGATACAACCATCATATTTCACATTCCATTAATATAAATCATGCATGAAAAATTTGATATAAATATAAAAATTCTAACTATTTATTTTATATAAAATGCTGTGAATAATTTAATAAACATTGACATATATATATATATATATATATATATATATAGTATTTTAAATCAATATGATAGAGATATCAAACTGGTTTGAAAACTTATATGCATAATAAGTTCAAGATATATAGTTTGATCAAATTAGTCTCTTTCTTGTTAAATGAATTAATTTAGTCTTTATACTATTAAAAACCAATAAAATAAAATTATAATAAAATTAATATTTATTATTTAAAAATGACATGATTTTTTTCTTTATTATCATAGTCCTCGTAAATCTTAAATAGGAGAATAATGCGCATTAGTGCACTCGAACCTATATCCTCTTGCACTAACAAGAATGTTGCTATCAATCGAAATGAGACTCAATCAATTACTTACCTTTATTTTCGTTGTTATATAATCATTTTATATATTATAAATGTATCAAATATAAATTCAATTTAAAATTAGGGATTTTCTTTTGTGCCTAACTTGTTCTTAAAGTGCCTTTATGTAACCTCATGAATCACGATTGATTTATTAAAATTTATATAGAAAGGAATTTATTCAAATTCTCTTTATACATTATCTCTTATAGAATATTGGATCATGTTGATTAATATATTATACAATTAAAATAAAATAAATTATCATAATAAATTATATGCAATTATCACATGCAAAATTGTTTGTTTAATCATCATCATATAATAATCACATTATGGACCATATATGCCAAAATGTAATACAATTACTCATGATGGTTGATCAAAAACCACTATAATATATACACTATTATATTTATTTTTTTTTAATAATTTTATTATAAGTACTTATAGTCTCTCCCCAAACAATAAATAGGAGGATAATGAGCTTCAGCACACTTAAACTCCCGTCCTCTTGTATTGACAATAATGTCTATGTCAATCGAGCTAAGACTCAATCGACATTTAAATAGTTTATTAAATTAGTGTCATCTATTAATTAGGTTTAGGTTTCAACTCAGTTGAGAAATCATCGAAAACCCATTCTTTTTATAAGATAACAAACATATGGGTATTTTTGTCATTTTGTATTTTATGGAAAATCTAAAAAATTACACATAATGATATTTGAATTTTACCATTTTAAGCAATGTTGATTGAATAATCTTATTATAGGTTATTATAATTATATCTGTTTTTTGACACCATTTCAACTCATAAATAAGAGGATAATGCACTTTAATGCACTTGAACCCATGTTTTTTTACATTGACAATAATACCCATACCAATCGAATTAAGACTCAATTGACACTAAAAATATTAATTTTTAATAAATTTAAAATTTTCAATGAATTATCAAATACAGCCTAAACCTTTTGATTGGTAAGTCATTCTCATACTTTAAGAATAAACTTTGGTATATTATAATTTGATTCAAGTTGATACATGCTTACGTAAATATTCCATACAATTTTTATTTTTATTTTATATTATGATATTTAGATTTTTTTCTTTTCAATTATTATTTATTTAAAATTTTCTTGTGAAGACAAATATATACATTGAATTGATACATTATAGGCTAAATTGTGTATATATATGTTGTTATTTTAATTGGTCAATTTGATTTTTTTTTTTTTTTGAGATTGAGGAAAATAGGTTGATTTTGGAGAGAGTGTGTGGAAGCGCGTTCAATTGGACGAATTTTTGCTGACATGTCAGAAAAACAGACCTAGCTGGAAGTGTTTTTTGAAAATTCCAAAAAAAATGTGTTTAGCTAAGCGTACTTTCTTTAACATGTCAGCAAAAGCTCGTCTAGCTAGAAGAATCTTTCTACCAACTGTGCAGAAAATACGTTCAATTAGACACACTTTTCATACTTTTTCTCCAAAATCAATCTATTTCTCTAAATCTGAAAAAAAACCACCTATTTAACCAATTTTAAAAAATAACTACATACATAATATATATATATATGTGTGTGTAATGTATATTATCTAAAAATAGTGGACAGGATTTGATCAACATTGCAACTCAAATGGGAAAAAAAATAATTATTTATGTTATCACTTATCACCAAAAGCAAAGCAAAGCCAGAAAAATAAATAAATAAATAAATAAATAAAAACTTTTCAAATAAAAACAAATGATTGCACAACTCTTTTTCATGATCCACCAACAAACACTGCCTCGTCTGCTTAAAAACATTCACTATAAATTATAGGGTATATTTCGTAATTGGTTATCCAACTTTTATAAGTTTTTATTTTAAATATCGGAAATAAATCTTTTTTGATTTTAGGCAATTTTTGTTAGCAACTATTTTGATTTTGGTCATTGATAATTCGATGTTTATTTTAGTTATTTAATTTCAGTAAAATTTTATTTTGAACACTCATCTTATTTTATATTTTATTTTTTATTTTTAGAATTAATTTTAGTTCTTCCCAATAAAAGGGAAAAGCTTGGGATTTTATACGGAATTACATGAGCTTTTATAGAGAAATACTTGAGTTTTTATAAGAAAACCATTTTATATTATTAATTTCCTTTATTTTTAGAATTAATTTTAGTTTTTCTTGTAAAATGAAAAATCTTGAATTTTATAAGGAATTATCTAGGTTTTATGATTGAATCAATTTGATTATTCTCAAATCAAACTTGAATATTTTGTACGATGTTCTCATTCACACCCTACCAAATCTAACTTGAAAATGTCAAATTTTATAAAAATTATTGTATTATGCATTTTTGTGGATTTAGTCCTCTATTTTAATTTGATCATTTATAATGTTTTGTTTTTCAAAAGTGTATTTTTATACTAATGTCAACTTTTTTTCACAAATGCTATCAAATAATTTGATATGATTTATTAATTTTGGATGTGGCATATACACATTAGCATTTTTTAGTGTAAATTACAATAGAGGTTACTCAATTATGGATTTTTTATTTTTGATTACTTAATTATGAAAAGTTATAAACGGTAATTTAATTATTTAATTGTCTTTTTTTGTCACCAACTGGCTAACATAAAAATGGAAACATCTTAAAATTCAAGATAGTTGAGTGACCAAAAAAGACAAAATTTAATAGTTGAGTGACCATTTTACAACTTTTCATAGTTGGGCCACAAAAAAAGAAATTTATTGATAGTTGAGTGACTATTTTGTAACTTTTTATAATTAGGTATCCAAGAAGAAAAGAAAATCATAATTGGGCTACTACTAATAGTTTACCCTAAACTATTTCAGGGAAAAATGTTGAATTACTGAAAATATACATTTTTAAAAGTAAAAGGACTATAAATTATCAAATAAAAAACACATAGTTCAGGGACCTCTATAAAATTTGACCAAGAAAACAGCCACAAATAATACACCACAGAATCCCGTAATCCTCGTGGTGAATGAAAAGACGACAAAAGATTGTACAACTGTTTTCATCAGCCTCTTAACAAAGTACTGATGCACGTGTCACTTCATTTTTGCTCTTCTATTTTAGGTTTAATTTTGCATTTAGTACTCCAATTATGTTGAAGTTTGATATTTAGTCATTTTCCTTTAATTTGATATAAATTTTTATATTGTTATTAGTAAGTCTAAATTTCCCATCAAATTGGTTATTAAGATAAATTTTTTGTAAATGAGATCTAAGGGCTTTTCCTAAATTTTAGAAATTCTCATTAGATATTTTAGTTTTTACTATATTATTTTTAATTTAATATTTAATAATTTTATATATTTTTAATTTATTAAAACTTTATATATAGACACCTCAATATTTTTTAATGTTTATATTTTATATATTACTATAAATTTAAAATTTATGTGTTATAAAATTAACAATATACAAATATAATATAATATGTTATAAACTTAGAGGACGTTTCGAGCTAGGTTCGGACTTTGAATTTTCAAACTCAAATTCAATTCATATTTTAAATGGGTTTAATTTTATTGCTCAAATTTATTTTTTGAACCTAATATTTTTATGAAAACCCTCTTAAATTTCTAAACCTTTGAGCTTTAGTAGATAACTCAACTTATGAGTCGATCTAACGGCTACATTAGCATTATAAAAGGAAAATTAAATTGGGTTAACTGCACTACTAGTCACCTAATTATTAATAAATTTTTTTTTGGTCACCCAATTATTCAATTTTGTATTTTGTATCACTAGTGAGCTAATGTAAAAATGAAGACACCCAAAACTTCAAAGATAGTTGGGTGACAAAAAAAGGCAAAACCGAAAAGTTGAGTGATAATTTTGTAACTTCTCATAATCGGGTGATAAAAAATAAATTTACTAATAGTTGAGTAGTAGTTTACCCAAAATAAATCTCAAATTTTAACATATTATAAGGACTAAAACTAATATTATACCTTTTTCATTTTCATTTTCTTTTAACCAGTATAGAGCGAGAAAATTCAGATCAGAAAGAATTGAATTCCCTCCCTTTTGTTCTCTTCCACGTTTTTCCCAATTAACCAAATAAATGGATAATTAATTCATTATCTAGTTTCGATTCCGATTCCAATTTCATATATGGGAATAATAATATTCCCCTTTTCTTTCCTTTTAAATTAATTTTCCTTTCCCCCAAACAGAGTACAATTTAATTCAATTTAATTGTTAACTCGTCTTTTCACCTTCCATTCTTCCTCGCGTCGTTGTTTATCTACAAATCTAATCACCAAATTGTATTCCCACATTCCCAATAAATTTTTTTGTTCGTCATCAGAATCAGATTCTTTTTTTTTTTTTTTGTCTTTTCAGTTTACCACTTAATTTCTCAACAATGCCTATTTAATTCCACCACAATGAGAATTCCCAAGAAGAACGTTGCCTTTTGCTTATCCCTCTTCTCCCCTGAATTTCCCGCTCCTTTTTCTTCCCGTATACTTCGATTCTCCACTGGATTTCCCGCCAAAATTAGACCTATCCACACTGCAGGTTACACTACTTAGCTCATCTTTTAGAATGCGTTGTGGCATTTATCATCTTCATTTTTTGGATTGTTTTTTGTTTGGTTTGTTGTGGTTGAGGTTAAGGGAAATTGTTTTCGTTTTTGGTGTTTTAAGTGTAAAATTGGAGGGAATGATAGAGTTTGAAAGTTAATTTAGTTGGAAAATTGGATTAGTTTTGATTGAGGAATTGGAATTTTTAGGTGTTACTTGGCGCATATGTTGGAAGATTCTTAGGCTTGGAACTTAAACGTGGGTGCGCTGTTTGATCTTTTGATTTGACTTCTGAGGTAAGATGTCAAGGTTTTCTTTCTTGCCTGTTTGTCTCTAGGAAATTGTACTGTTTTTAGATTTTAAAAAGATTTTTTTTTTTTTTTTGTAATTTCTTCACGGTTTTAATTGAGTAATGTTAGAGTATTGTGTTGATAATGCAAAGGTATTGTCCTTTTTGGGTGCAGCTGAAGCGAATAATACCTTTGTGTTATCAGCATAATGAGACACTCAGGTTCATACTAATTTGATTGTATGAGTCATCTCGCTGGTTTGTATATCTAATACTTGAATTCTCATATGAATCTATCGAAAATGTTAAGATGATTGTTGTGAATATGTTGCTGGTTTAATTAACCGGGCTTCTAGTGGCTTTTGGGTAATATTCATTCTTTGAGGACATGATGATTGTTGTTGGCATGAGACACATGTTAATGGATTAGGGAATTAGATTGAATCATTTTTTGCCATTAGTGCTAACCCCCTTTTATCCATGCCAATATATTCAGGGTTTAATCAATCGAACTCTCGCTACTCAAAGGACGATAGTGCTGGGACCATTTTAGGTGATAAAGCTTCACAATCTCATCTTATGGCCAGCAGCAACGGTGTTGAGGGACTGCATGTATGGTCATCTCCTGAAGGAGGATGTAAAATTGATATAGGAAAGCAAATTTTCTGCAACAGGTCGCTGAATATGAAGAATATTCTTGCTGTTGGCTTTGATATGGATTATACCTTAGCACAATATAAACCTGAGACTTTTGAGTCCCTTGCGTATGAAGGCACAATCAGAAAATTGGTGTATGATTTGGGCTATCCTCAAGAGGTTTGTTAGGTTTAAGCGTTTTTACATCCAACTGAGAAATAATGTTGATTTTGAGTGATATGTGGAGGCATGCTGATAGGGATAAAATTTCATGCAGTTACTAGAGTGGACTTTTGATCCGAAGTACATGGTTAGAGGCTTGGTTCTAGACAAAAAGAGAGGAAATATCTTGAAGGTTGACACATTTATTTTCTGCTACAGTTATCTCTAGCCAGCTTGAAATAATAGTTGTCTGTTGCTCTCTGTCATCTACTGTGCTTGACTATGTTTGTTTCTTGTGATGGTTGTCATTTTAACAGATGGATCGACATAAGTATGTTAAAGTAGCATACCATGGGTTCAGAGAGTTGTCAAAGGAAGATAAAGTTGGAACCTATGGGAATACGCTCATTCGGGATTCTTTTGATGAGCCAGATTATGCCCTCATTGATACACTCTTTTCACTAGCTGAAGCTTACTTGTTTGCTCAACTTGTTGACTATAAGGACAATAATCCTGGAAAAGTTCCTGAGGGTGCTGAGTAAGAAATTTAACTACTGCTTCTTCAATAATTTTATAACTATTTAAATTTCTGTGTTACTGCTTCTTTCTACTCTTCTAGAAAAATCCAAACAATGTTTGAAAAGTTGCCATCAGTGTAACAGGTAGTTACCACATGCTAGTAGTAGTTTTTAACGAGATATATTAAGTTACAAAGCAGTACACGTTTGTAATTTTTATTTGATTCTACTATATAATTGCCAAACAGTAATATAAAAAAAAATGCTACATGGTTTGACACTCAATTATAACATAAAGTGAGAACTGTTAGGTACTTAAATCCTGATTCCTTTTATCAGGTTTTGTATATTGAGCAATCCCTACTATAAATGATGCTTTCAGTTACTCCCACATGTACAAAGATGTTCGTGCTGCTGTTGATTTGTGCCACAGGGATGGAACCTTAAAGCAGATGGTTGCAAAGGATCCTAAAAGGTAATTAAACAGTGACATTGGTTTTATAATTTTAAGTTACAACTAAGACTAAGATTGGTTGTCAATCTCTATTTAAATTCAAGAGAAGCTGGCAAAATGGGGCAGATTTTTATTTGTTAGGACATTCTCTGATAATGCATTTTGAGATTTTTTTTATTTAGTTTTCCATTTCATTGTCAGGTATATCAATGAAGATACCTCTATAGTACCAATGTTCAAAATGCTAAGGGATTCTGGCCGTTCTACATTCTTGGTGACAAATAGGTATATGTCTCTTGCTGATTTCATATCTTCATTGTTTATGCATGAAAAGTAGTAAGGGATTCAATGCAAATTTCTTGTCCTTTTTTTTTTGAAGAGATTTTGCCTAATGTTGGAAGATTTTGGCACACATGCTATAGATGGTTTTGGTTTTGTACTTGGTGATTCTTGAGTTTTTTGCTTTTTAATTGAAAGTATGTACAAGAGCTTCTTTATATTACCATATCCGACTTCCATTTTCTAAGGCTGTCTAGAATGATAAGTTAACAATTGAAATCTCTTGCAGTTTATGGGACTACACAAATATTGTAATGAACTTTCTCTGTGCATCTCGTACATTGGATGGTAGTCTCAGTTGCAATTTTGATTGGCTCCAATATTTTGATGTTGTCATCACTGGCAGGTTTAGTTTCCTCCTAGTTCATCATAATACTAGTAATAGTTTCTCTTTTGTTTTTATTAATATCTACAACACATGTTTTCTGCTTTCATCCTTTGATTTCTGACATTGAAGATGAAAGTATCCTTACAGTGCAAAACCTGGATTTTTTCAAGAAGAGAACCGTGCCAATATTTTTGAGGTTGAACCTGAGTCTGGAATGCTTCTCAATACTGACAATGGAACTCCTATGCCCCAGGTTGGTTGAAATATACTATCGTAATTCTGGATTCACTCAGTAGTATGTCTATGTCATATGGTAATTTGGTGATTTGAACACATTTTTTGATAAAAGGTGGGAAGTACATCGCCGGAAGTTCTATTTAAGGCATTAAACAAGAGTTGCCGAGTCTTCCAGGTATTTTGAATACTATCTAGTACTGGATATTGACATATTACATCAAATGTATTATTAGATATTATGAGATTACGACTAAAATTTATTTGAACTTTTCAGGGTGGCAATGTTGCTCATCTTCATAAGTTGCTTTCTATAGAGTCAAGTTCACAGGTGATTCTTCTTTGTTTGATCTGGTGAATCATAAAAGAGTTGTGGTCTTCATATGTGTCTTTTCATGTAATCTTTCACTTGTTAAATTCCATAGTAGATTCTCTAACATAGTTTGGTCCCTGAGTCCACCTTGGAGGTCCTTGTTTCATTGTTTGTCTTTCATTATCTATTAGTTCCTTGCTTCTTTTAGGTGCTTTATGTTGGTGACCATATCTATGGAGATATTTTGCGGAGCAAGAAGGTTCTTGGTATGAATTATATTTATTCTTCATCCCCTCCTTTTTCCTTGTTTTCTGTAGCATTTAAATTGTTCATTATTGTTTATTTTAATCTTGTGAGATTGACCTTTAAAGTTTGGTATCTAAATGGGACAATTAGTACTTCTAGTCTATGGAATATAATTAGATTTTGTAGTATGCACTCCTCATTTAATTTTCTGTATGTTTGTCATCATTATTTTCATTGACTGTTACGTTATTTTCATTGCTGTTAAGATGAGCAAATATTGTGCTTTTAATTTTGTAATTTACCTGTGATTAGGATGGAGAACAATGCTTGTTGTTCCAGAGCTTGAGAGGGAGGTCAAATTGCTTTGGGAATTAAGAGATATGCGAAAGGTGGGTTTTACATGTTTTTTATATGATGTTAAATTGAGATGGTTGCAATGGTCTTTCAATCTTATATTATTTGGATAATATAGTGCAAATTTTTATAATTCATCGAGAAGAATCTGTTGTAATAACAATTAATTCCATAGCTTGAATGATTTTCTAGTAATGAACATTTTGCTCGCTTCTTTTCTTTTGATGCATATTTGTTACCACTGGTATTTTATTTCGCTTGCGATTAATACTAATGCTTTCATGCAGCAACTAAGGTTGTTGAGGAACGAGCGTGATCTTGTCGAAGATCAAATTCATCATTTGAAATGGTCTCTTAAGTAAGTGCCTATTCTATCATTCAAAACAATGTTATTAATACTCGGTTTTTGTTGTTGTTAAGAGTTGCATTCCTATTGTTCAGATTTGAAAGTTTTCGTGATGATGAAAAACAGAAAATGACTTCTGCTTTGGGTGAACTGGAGGTTAGGCTCTATAAGTCATCGATCTATTTTATGTAGTGCCTGATGAAATATCGATTTAAAGGTTTCTCAGATTTTTTTTGTTCAATGTTTTCCCTAAAACAGTCTCAAAGGGATCAAGCACGACTTGCTCATCAACAAGCTCAACGGGAGTGTCATCAAAAGGTGGAGGAACTCCCTTGTTCTATTCGCTTAATAGTATGAGCAATGGTAAAAATACCAAGAAGGCTCTTGAACTAGTTGTCGGATTGTTGTTTGCCTTTTTTATTAAAAAGAATGGGTAAATTAGTCCCTATGCATTAGATTAAAGAGCAAACTAGTCTTTTTTGTTAAAAATTTCATTCTTTAATGTTAAAAACTGATGTGGCTGACGAAATAACCAAATAGATACATGTCTGAGGTATAGAGATTTGTTTGTTTTTAATAGTAAAAATGAATGGAATTTTTAACAGACGGACAAGTTTGCTCTTTAATCTTACATATAAGGATTAATTTTAAAAGGGGCAAAATGCAATTCGACTTTCAGTAGCAGGGCCTCTATGATATTTTTACCTATGATCAACCTTTGAATCCAGGCACTGACAATGCTTATTTTATCTTTTCACGTAATAGTTCCATAAGATCTGGGGACAACTCATGAAGACTGGCTATCAAAACTCTCGCTTTGCCCATCAGGTACGACTAAACCGAACCATCCATCATCCTTCTTATAAGAGTTTGATCACGACCCATCAGCTGACTGGATACTCTCATTT
This sequence comes from Gossypium arboreum, assembly GCF_025698485.1. NCBI lineage: Eukaryota > Viridiplantae > Streptophyta > Magnoliopsida > Malvales > Malvaceae > Gossypium > Gossypium arboreum. The sequence goes on from NC_069075.1 coordinate 142,494,675, forward strand.
CGCACCTTTGGGTGGCAAAGCCTTGAGAGACCGGTTGGTCATCCAAAGAGGACAATAACTACTTATGTGCATGATACAGTGGGTCGTAACAGAGCTATAGGAGTTTGTTGTAAACCGTGCAGAACGTTTTATTCGTTATTTACTGAAGTTGTTCCATTTTTTTTTTTTTGCACGATGCAGGTCGAAAGATTTGCTTGTCTATACACTAGCCAAGTCTCCAACTTAAGTTTGTATTCCCCAGATAAGTATTATAGACCAAGTGAAGATTTCATGCCCCATGAATTTCATATTCTTCCCCTTTGAAAAAAAAAAAGCAAAACCTCAAAAAACCCATATCTGGAGGGTTAAAAACATAGCCTCAACGTCCTCATTTTATGTTCTTGTCCATGCAATCATGGCTTCCTTTACTGTATTTAATTTACTCATTTAAATCCTCACTTGATTGAAAAAGATATATATATGCTTTTGTACTTTGTCTTGATCCTTGATTTTGCACCCTATTAAATGTTGAGATATGCAAGAGAAATTGTCAATTAATTTTGATTCTCTGTTTTTTTCTTTTGGTTTGGTACAATTAGATTCAATGTGTAGTTTGATACATAAAATTTAATTGTGGTTTAGATATATATGTGAAACTTTAATTTTGATTTAATTATACATGTTTAAAGAAATAAATACATAAAATTATTTATATATTGGATAAATATAAATATTTGTGGTATGGAATATATAAATATAAAATGATGTTATATTTGTTAATAATTTGAGAATTGGATAAAATCAAAATTTCATATATAAAATTGTATATTAGAACAAAGTTTAATTAATATTTTGTTTATGTACGATTTTAAGATTTATCACTTTTTGATTTAGTGATATTGTCTAACGTAGGAGGTGAGCAAAATCGGTTATCATAGTTGGTTATCAATTATAAATCTTCATAATTTAATTTTTCAATTTTATCAACTTTTGATATATATTTTCTTAAATTAAAAAAAGTTTTATAACCAAACCAAGTAATGTTATAATCGGTTCGGATTGGTTGGTTTAATAAAAACAAACAGATACAAATTGGTAAAAAAATTCTTATGTCAAAAGATTTTTACTCTATTAAATGTTAATTGTCAAATTTTGTTAAAAAGAATAAGGGTTAAATTTATAAAATATATAAATATTGAAGACTGAATTTATCATTATGTCAAAAATAAAAATTAGGACAAAACTTGCAGTTCAACCCATTTATATTTAAACAACAATTGTACCCAAAATTAATGCTCTAATTGATTTGATCATTTGTCCAATTTTTACAACATTGATCAAACTTTAAACAAATTGCTACAAGTTATTGTACATAAAAGGGAAAAAATTGAGTTCAACTTAAAACTCAAGTCTGTCGATTAATTAATTTAACTATGAGATTGATCGATTGAGTTTGAATTTCAGATTTTTTTAATCAAACCAGTTAGATCGAATACTCTCCCCTAATTTAATATTGTGTTGTGGTAGTACTTATAATGCAACAAAGAGTACTAATGCAACTTTACACTCTATATAGAAAGTGACAATTACACTGAAAAAATGCTGCTTGTAATGAGAAATTTGACTACAAAACAAGCTTTGAAATATCCAAAAATTCTCAATTCACGCAATAGTTTCCCCGTCTTGTCATCATAGCCAGCTTCGGCTGCTTTGGTTAGGCCTAGTCGGAGCCTATAAGGTTTCCTCGTAACACAGCTATCAAACCCGAAGGTTGAACCGGCACTAACAATCTTTGATACAAATAGCAAACACTCAATCGGCTAGTTCTCATCTAACCTCTCTGTGTCCTGTATGTCGATTGGCTCAGGGAAAATTTCATTCGACGACCTTTTATTTGAAGACGAGTGATCGATATTCCCACTACTATGAGAACCTACTCTACTTGATTGCCTTATACCACTAAAACCTTCTCGGTTTTGTTGACCCGAAATGTTGGTGTTCTCAGACGAGCTTTGTCTCCAACTACCGAAGAATGCTGCATTCCACGACCGTCTCGATGAAGTCGTTCTTAGCTTCATGGAGCTAAAACTCTCTTCTCGTACAACTTTCAACGGGTTTTCCAATGCTCGAAGTATATGTTTCATTGAAGGCCTTTTTGATGGTTTTGGATTAAGGCATGATCTTGCTATAATTGCCATTGCCCATACTTCTTCTAATAGATCTTCATCTACTATCAATGATGGGTCCATGATTTTTGTCACCATTTCTTTATCATATATGCTGATGCATGGTAAGGTTTGCTCGAGCCATTCCTTCGTAGATGTATCTTCCACTTTACTGATCCCAAGTTTCCCTGTTATAAGCTCGAGTAATACTTTTCCGAAACAATACACATCGTAGGCGCAAGTAGCTGAAGCAGAACCTGTCCGTTCCAAAAGAAACATAAGAATATGTTGAAAAAAGCCTATGAAATGATGTATTGTTTTATATTTCGGAATCTCTGACCCCAAAACCAAGGGTGAAGACAAAAAAAATTTATTGGGGGGAGGAGCCAGAATTGAATTATAGAATTTTTTTAGTGATCAAAATGTAATTTTATCATATATTAATTTATAATTCCATAATTTTTTAAGGGACTAAACATAATTTTTTCAAATTCTGGAGGGTCAAAGTGCAATTTTACTATAAACTAATTTGTAATTTTATTATTTTTAAAGGGACTAAATTGAAATTTTTTTATTTTTAGGGGGCCAAGGTCCTTGCCAGCCCCCTTGGGGTTGCCTCTGCCCGGAACTATGGTTTTTAGGGATAACTCAGAGTTCCCCATGCAAATCGTATCATTTTCAACAAAGAGGATAAAAGTACTATGGAAGCTATTGTAATAGGAGTCGGATTGCACTTTGCCTCCTCTACTAAAAAAAATGAGTAAATTAGTCATTGTATGTTATTAGATGAAATAACAAACTGATCCTTCTGTCAAAAATTCTATCCATTTTTAATGTTAAAAACTGGTCTATATATATTAGAATGGGGTACGCATGGTATGCCATAAGTAATTGTCTAGTTATTCCGTTAGCCATGCTAGTTTTGAACAATAGAAATAGATGAATTTTTTAACAGAAATAACCAATTGGCTTTTTCATCTAATGTACAAGGACTAATTTACCTATTTTTTAAGAAAAGGGGACAAAGTGCAATCTGACTCTTAGTAAAAGGACATTCACGGTACTTTTACTCAACAAAGGGTATACGCACACCCGCATAAACCAAATGGCAATGTATACATAACTAAATATATTAGAAACCGTGAAATAGAATTTTAGGTACCTGAACCTGAGGGGCCTGGCTCGGAGGTCCTGCATATCACAAAGAGAAATTTATTAAATCTCCGAACAAAATATACAATACCGGAGATCAAATTCTGACAACTTTGATGATTGTATGCATATTGTTTTACATTTACGAGGCCGCATTGAGATTGGATGTTAATGGATAATAGGAACACACGTGTCGAGCTATTTCATCACTCTATTTAAAAGTTTATAACTCTTATCCATTACTTAACTGAGTCGGATTATGAGTATGGCTAACCTCGTGCATGTCTGAGTTTCCTTGGATATCAAGTTTTGACAGTACCGATACCGTAAAACATGTATTGGAAACAACCCAGCAAATGCAAACGTAGCACAAACAGTCAAAAACAAGGTACTCGTCAAGAGCCAGGCAACTAACTGGGCCTGCAAACCAATAACGGTTCGATTATATCATTCAACCTTACATATGAACCTTGAGCCAATCCGGTATTGACTCCAATGTATTGGCTTGAATAAGGCCCGGCTTACAATAAGCATAGCAATACGGTACCAAGTGCTTTCATTTTAAGATAAAAAGATTGGTGAAAACAATAGGGTGCCGGAACTGCATACCGAAAGATGCAAAACCGGGTATAGTTAAAACTAAAAGACTAGAATATAAAAATAGAATGCAAAACCGGATATACTCGGTTGTTTCAAAACTGCTAATACTAACTCGAAAAAAAGGTAAAATAGAGTAACTTGTATGATACTTACCCCGGCTTCCGAAGCAACCTCGTGAGCACCTTTTGGTGTGTATCCCCTTCTTGGCAATGAACTTCACTCAAGCTTCCAAGTCTCACTTCAAATTTATCATCAAGAAGGATACTGCTTGCTTGAATATCCCTTTAACCAAAAAAGTAAATACGGAATTAATGATTGATACTATAACGAAAAGGGAATTGTGAAGCTCGTGAAAGTTGTAAAATTTACCTGTGAACAAGGGGAGGGTTACATTCATGGTGTAAGTAGCATAGGCCTTCGGCAGCTCCGGTAGCTACTTTCAACCTCGTAATCCAATCCAAGGACTTTAAACTATCGTCATCCGAGTTGATAGCCCTGTAAAACGAATTAGCCAAATCTCCATTCGGCATATACTTATAGACCAAAAGCTTATCAGTTTCATGCTCCAAGCAGTGCCCCAAGAGCGGGATGAACCTCGTATGAGAAAGCTTTCTGAATAATTCCAATTCCGTGGTATATGATTCTTTCTTGAAAGAGCTCGAATTGACCTTTTTGATGACCACAGGGATACCACCTTCTAAGATGCCACGGAATAAGTCACCCGAGTGACCATGCTTGATAAAATTCGTGTCACTAAAATTACCGGTTGCTCGGAGCAATTGCTCGTATGTGAATGGATCTCCGGAACCGGATACATTTGTAGGATCTTTAGGAAGTTGAGGAGCGCTATCACTTTCCCGAACAGGCCCTATATCAGTACTCCGTCTTTGATTTGTAAGCCCCGTATTATACCGTCTCAAGAGCAGCACTAGCACCAATACCAAAACTAAAATGAAGCCAAGTCCACCAAGTACTCCGGCCAAGATAAATATCCATCTTCGGCTCCCAGAACTAGATTTTGCAGCAGTTGATGGTGGTGCCCCGGAATTATCAAAACGTAGCCCTCTTTCGTTATAAAAGGTCCTACAATCATCCAAACTCCTCTGGTTCGGTCGTTGAAAGCAATTCATGTTAACATTAGCATTCCTTTCATCGTCATTAACTATGCCTTGCAAATAGTTACCCGAAACATCAATGAATTTGAACATCCTGAGCGAAAAATCCAAAGTTCCATAAAACAGATTGTTTGACAAATTAAACACGGCACCCGGAGCAACACCATGGTTAGAACTAGGAGCTGGTAAATGACCCGAAAAGTTGTTATTTGATACATCGAAGACTGTCAAATTAGGCATTGACCAAAAACTACCATTAACATCACCATCAAGCTTGTTCCCACTCAAATCCACAACTTGTAACTCAACAAGATTCGAAAACAAATCAACCGGTAAACGACCTTCGAGCTCGTTGTTTTCGATTATCATCTTTTGTAAGCTTTTCAACATGGTGAATTCAACAGGTAATGATCCATACAATGAATTTTTACTAAGATCAAGTTCAAGTAACTTAGAAAGGTTACTAAATTGAACAGGGATTGAACCAGAGAGGTTATTATCAGAGACATTTAAGACTTTAAGAGCTTTTAATGAAGATAAACTAGGAGGAATTGACCCAGATAAGTAATTTGAACTAAGTTGAAGCTCTTCAATGTTTATAAGTGACCCAAAGCTTAATGGAATCGACCCAGTAAGTGAATTAATCGAAAGATCAAGTGATTTTAAGTTCTTCAATTCACCCAATACAGAAGGAATTGAACCAGCAAGGTTATTGTTACTAAGATATAAAGAACTGAGTCGGGACGAGTTACCGAGTGAACTAGGGATTGAACCAGAGATATTACAAGATCGGAGATCAAGTACTTCGAGATGAACCAACCGGTTTCCGAACAAATCAGGGATTGAACCGGGAAGAGGGAACCCGGAAGCGTTGAAAGAGATTAAACGGGTCAAATTCAGCAATGATTCGACGTTGAACCGGGGATACAATCGTCCGATTCTGGTTCTTCTTAAACCGGAAACGGTGATGTTCGTAACGGTGCCGTTTTGACATCGGATGCCGGTCCAGGTGGTGCAAGGGTCGGTTTTGATCGGCCAGTCTTTGCCTCGGAGACCCAACGATGAACGGAGGTCGAGTAATGCTCTCCGTTCGGTTTGTGAGTTTATTGTAACTCGCTGAGTTAACACGGACTGAGTCAAGAACGAGATTAGAGCTAAAAATAAGATTGGTAACACATTTCTTTGAGCTCCCATTGATGTAAATTAAATCCTCATGAAGCTCTGTGTCATCTTCTTCAATTAAAAAAATAAAAACAAAAAAAGATTAGTTTCTTATCTTGTTCATTACCATTAAATAATCCAATAAAAATAAAGAAATGGGAAATTTTTTGTTTCTTCGTAAAATTCATACCTTCGATCACGAGCTTGAATTCTTCAAAAAAAAAATTTAATAATTTAACCAATGAAAAATAGCTAAAAAGGGGTAATCTTCAAGATTAAGCTAAGCTAACTAAAATGGCTAAAAAAGAGTTGTTGTTTGTTTCTCGAGAAAATTTTTTAAAAAAGAAGAATAAATGAATGATGGCACGAGCTTTTAAGAGAATGGGGGTCATAAGCCATTAATGAGTTAAAAAAAAAAAAGGGTTTCATTTCACCATCCACCGAAGCTATTTAATGAAAAAAAAAAATGGTCTTCCAATGAACTGTAGAAAAGATTCTTTAACACCCTTTTCACTTAATTATACGCCTAATTTACTTAAAACTCAGCAAAGAAAAGCAAAGCAATGGGGTTTTTTTGTTTGTGAACCAGATTTTAGCTTCAATGGTGGATGGATTTTTATGATTTTTGTTTCCATTGACTTGGAAAAACTGGGAAAAAAAGGTGTTTTGATTTTAGTCGTGAATGGCCGCTGAGGTAAACAACAAAATTTGTGATTATGATTTATGAAAAAGAAAAAACAATGAATGCTTTCGTTTCATATCATTGCGGCTTGTAATCAATCAAATAGTAAAAGCTTGGGAAATGATATGAGATTGAGTAGTGAAGTTTTTGGTTAATTTCTGTTTTTGGTCCCTATATTATTATCAAATTTGGATTTTTTATTCTTCAATTCGATGTAATTTTGTCCTCTAAAGACAACAAAAACTATTCTTTAAGCTAGTCTTTTTCTCACTTTACTTTTTTTTTTTTTGTCAAAAGTGGTAGCTAAATTATAAACTTCATCTCGTTTTACTCAAAAAAGTGTATGAAGTTTAATAACATGTCACGTTTTTATTGGCTGATATCATGTTGTGATATAAAATGAGACAAAATTGATAGTTTAAATACTATTTTTAATAAAAAATGTAAATACATAAATGAAAAAGTGATAAAATTTGAGACCAATTTTACATTTAAACCATTTTATAATGTCATTAATAGTTAACTACTTCAATTAAAATGTTAGGTGGATATCTTTTCTTAAAAATACACCAAAATTTTGAAAGCATAATCATGCAAATTTAAAAGTATAAAAATTAAATCTTGATTTGGTCAAATTAATGATTTTAGTCCCTTAATTTTACTCAAATTTGGGATTTAGACTTTATCATTAATTTAGTATAATTTGATTTTTGCTTTTATAATGTCATTAGTTTATTGAAATAATTTACAATGATGACATGAATTTTTACGGAAAAAGAACCCTTTCAATGCAGAAACGTTTACGTAAACATAATGAACTAGATCGTGCAGGAAAAAAAAAATCAATTTTGGGATTTTAAGCGGAATAGTTATTTAGTGTTTAATTATTTTGGAGTTGGACTTCGTAAATACATTATAAAATTAAATTGTATCAAATTAAAGTGTAGAGATTAAATTTATAATTTAAATATAATAGAGGGACTAAAATCATAATTTGACCTAAAATCTTCTTATTTATTTTTCTCGGAAAAAGAACTATCAATGGAATTGCTTTCTTTTGGCCCACTCTCTCTGTTCCCATGCCAAGTTGTCAGTTTGGATTTGTAACTATATGTTAAAATTTGTTATAAGTATTAGTACTCTTTGTAATTATTGTAATTTTATTTTTAATAAGGTTTAATTTATGATTTAGTCCTTAAAATATACTTTTTATTTTGGTACTTAAATTTATTGTCTCAATTTGGTACTTAAAAGTATCAATTTCTTTTATTTTAGGTTATTTTTTTATCAGATGTTAAAAAAGCAATTAAACAACTTTGGCCAATAAAAAGCACCCCATGGCATGTTTTGGCCAATGAAAAATATCACATTGCAATTAGGTTTATTTAAAATAAAAATATTAAATTTAAATTTAAAATTTATAATATTAAAATATTAAAATTATCATATTATAAATTTTAAAATTCAAAATAATATATCAAAATTGAAAATGTTATAAAAATTTAAAAATTTAAATTCCAAGTAATTGCAAAAAAATTTGAAATTTAAGTACCTTTTTAGAATTTTTAGAATTATATATTTTATAATTTTATAAAATATTTTAAAAATTTTATTTTTTAATCATATTATTAATTTCAACTAATTTTTTCAATTATCGTTTTCTTTGTAAGTTTTATTTTTATATTTTTTATAAATTATATTTTTTTCTAGATTATATATATTTTTCTGAATTTTTATATATTTATTTCTATTTTTATATTTTTAATGTGTATATACATTTAATAAAATAAAATATCTATTTTTACATATATATGTCACGTGGTGATTTGTGATTGGCTGTAATAAATTTTTTAACACTTGAAAGAAAATGGACTAAAAAATATAACGGACACATACTTTAGGTACTAAATTAAAATTTGTGTGTACTTTAGGTACCAAATCGTGAATTAAGCATTTCAATCATTTAATCCTCTACTTTTCATATTTTAAATTTCAAGTCCAATTGTTAACATTATTAAAAATTTTATCTTATATTTGTTAGTATGAATTTCATCTTAAATTTTTAGTATGATATTTTGAAATTAAAAAAAAATCACCTAGTAGCCATTTAATTAAAAATGTCACATGTCATAATTTGATTAATTCAGAGATTTTTTTTAACCGAAATTAAAGGTTGATACCTAAAGTAGTAACGAAACAAAACTTTAGGTATCTAAATTTGAAAAGTTGGATAGTTTAAGTACCTATTTTTCATTTAAGCCTTAATTTAATTATTAAATTGAAACATTTTGAAGTTTATAGACTAATTTAAAAATTAGCTTACAATTTTGGGATGCATATGCAATTAATCCATCTTTATAAACTTAAATTCGTATTACTTAAACGAAGCAAATTTGGAATTTTATTATACATGGAACAATTTGTAAAGACGAAGCAACTATTAGGAGTCAACGATCAAGTTTTTATGGTCAAAGGTATAATCCAAAGTACTTTTCAATACAATAATAATAATAATAATAATAATTTTATTATTATTATTTATGGTGGATTTTTAAATTTTACAATCGGGATTAAAAGATTTTCGTGTGTGTTATTTATTTAAAAAAATCAATCATTAGTATATTTTATTTAGTAAACAAAATTATTGCATATCATAAAAATTAAAATTAAAATTAAAATTATTAAATTTTATTTATAATGATGTGAAATCCATAATTATATATCACCTAATTAAAAATGTACTTAAATAAATTAAAAAGTATCATAGAGGTCTCTATATTAGGAGCCAAATTGTATTTTATTTCTTTTACTCAAAAAATGAGTAAATTAGTCTCAACATATTAGATGAAAGAGTAAAATGATCATTTTCTGTTAAAAATTTCATCTACTTTTACTGTCAAAATCTACACGATTGACAAGACAACTAGATAGTTACACATGGCATGTCATGCATGTATATCTCATGTTGACGTACATTAACTAATTTTAAACAGAAGGATAAGTTTATTGCTCGATATAACGTACAACGACTGAGTTATCTATTTTTTAAGTAAATAGAATAAAATACAATCTGACTTACCTCTAAAAATTCAGATTAGATATTTTTCATGAATTATAAATTATTAACTTAAAAAAACAAATAAGATAGTCGTTGACGTGGCATTTCAACGCGGATTTCCACGTGGACCCCTTAGCCAAACGCGTTTTATTATTATTTTTCCCACTTGAAAAAGTATTTTTTTTTCTTCTAAATCTCAATTATTCCTTACTTTATCTTAAAAAACGACAATATATTAGCTCACGTGTAACATCAAACATCATTTTTTTTCGTACCCAATTATTTTTGTTTAGTCAATAATATTATTTAAATATATTTTATTAATTTAATTTTAAACCGTTCCCATGAGAATAATAAACACCTATATTTATTTTTTATGGAATTTAGATAGGAAAGCAAAAGATTTGAATCATGTTTTATGACATGATTTTCATAAATATAATTATATATTATTTTTATATTATAATTATTTTTAATGTGTGTATATGTATAATAGTTAAAACTAGGGATTGAATCGAGTAAAAAATTTAAATTAGTTGAGTGAAGAGTTTTATTTTTTATCTTGAAGTAATTTAAAATTTTTCAAATAAGTAGAGTAAAATAAAATAAGAGTTGAGTCAAATAAATTTGTCGAGTTAAATAGATTAAATTTGGTTTGGTTCGGCTTTGACTGACAAGATAAAAATCGCTATTACTTGAATTGAATTGGATTCTGTTTTTATTAATATAAAAAATCGGGTTGATCCGAATCGATGAAATTTAGTTCAATTTAGCATTTTATAAGATAAGCCAAACTTAAAAAAAAAAAAAACTCAAACTGGATCAAAATAAAATTAGATGAAAGTATTTGCTAAGTTTCTCTATTATAATATTTAGATTAAATGAATCAATTTAGTCCCTATACTATTGAAAATAATCAAATAAAGTCCAATTGTATCAGAATTAATATTTACTGTTTAAAAGAATGACATAAAATTTATTTATTTTCCAATTAACGCTCAACTAAAAACAAAATATTTTATTTATAGAACCATGATGTTAAATCTGTTAAACAATTAATGATATTTTTTAAATAACGAATGTTGATTCTATTAAAACTTGAGTTTATTTGATTCTTTTAATAATACAGGATTAATTCAATTTATTTAATAGTAGAATGATTAGTTTGATTCAATTCTTATATTAGAAGGACCTTCCAAGGAATTTCACCAGTAAAATAATTAAGAAAATATAAAAAGGAAGGAAAACGATGACAATGAAAGCAATGAAAATTACGTGTCTAAAATTGCCATATAAAGAAGGAAAAAAAAAAGCTACGTGTCCAATTGTTCCACGTCAAGGGCCCCACCGATTCGATAACGAATGAAAGAGACAAAAGCATTATTGAAATCATCAACAGTTATACGTGTCATTATTTAATTGGATGACAAGTTTTATTAGTAGCCGCCACGAAAGTGAGAGCATGTTTTTTTGACTTGGTCTTTGCCAAACATTTCCGACAAAAAGATAATTTTTTTTTAAATAAAAAAGTTGAAAACTGTTAGAAAAGAACACACAAATCACAATCATATAATAATATAAAGTTAAAAAATGAAAATAATAAAGTAATAATAATACTGCCTAATTTGGTGAAATTGTCATGAATTCCACTCTACTAAGAATTAGATTACATTTTGTTCCCTCTACTTTAAAAATAGATAAATTAGTCCTTATATATTAGATAATAAAATAAACCGTTCTTTCTGTTAATAATTTCATCAATTGCTACTGTTAAAAATTGGTCATATATATCAACATGTAGTATATCATGTATCATTATATGGTTATTCAATCAGTCGCTTTTAATAGTACAAATGAATGAATTTTTTAACAGAAATAACCAATTTAATTTCTGGTTTAAAGTATATGGACTAATTTGCCCATTTTTTGAGTAGAGGGATAAAATGCGATCTGACTTCTAGTACAATGGTCTTCGTGGTACTTTTATCATGTAATTATGAAGTTGATCGTTTCATATTAAAACATTTAAAATGTTAGTTCATTTATTTTAAATTTGTTAGAATTTAATCCTTCTACTTTATGAAACTGAAAAGTTAATTTAGTTGTTGATAAGCGCATAAGCTTGAACAGTTGGATTTGGTAATTCTTTGTATATAAATTACAAAATTGTTGTTGCTCTTTTTTATAATTAATTGCATATAAATGATTGAACTATTAATTTTTTGTTCGATGGCTTAATGAAAAGGTCTAACAATGTTATTTAATTGGACTAATTTCTTAATTTTTGTAAAGTTTAAGATCAAATTTTGACAAACTAAAGTAGGAGGACTAATTTCTTAATGTTCATAAAGTGGAGGGATGGAGTTCACAATTGAACAATAATATTTTTAAAAAAAATCTTAAATCAATGTTTAGTCTTTACTGTTGAAAGAAAAGGAATCTTATCTTTACAAAGTCTGCTTTAGCTAAATAAAACCGAAGTATTTTCTTCGGTTTAAATTTGATTTTAGTCCTCTTATTATGTTAAAATTTGAAAATTAATCCTCTATCATAATTTTTCATGCTTTGAGTCCTCTTATTATGTTATGCATAGGTTTGAATTGATAATATCGTTAATCATTATGTTATTTAGCTTTTATAATATTATTTGTAGGTCTAAATTTACATGTAAGTTGAATGCTTAAGGGCTAAGGCTATTTTAAAATTTCATGTCATCAGTTCAACGACAACAACTATTGATATTATTAATTTGGACTTGTTAATAGCATTATAAAGGTAGAAGGACCAAATTCGTTAAGTTAAAAAAAAGACTAAATCAATATTATTGAAGATTAAACGTAACTGTGCATATATACAATGATAACCCTACGATTAGACAATATTATAATCTCTTTCCTTTCAATCTGATACAGTTTTTAAAAAATATATATATATTTCAAAGAGAAATAATTAAAATTTACAGGTGGTTGAGAGGCCGACTGGTTGGTGAATTTCAAAATGACAATTGGTTTGACTGATATTTTACAAGTAGAACTCTGAGCAGATCTAGAAAGTCTAAAATTGAGTTGGAACCAAGAATTCATGCAAGTTGAGTTAGAAAGTGATAATGCAATTTTGATTGAATTCATTCAGAATGGTTGGCCATAAGTGAGTAATGTTGATGAAATAAGATGCATTCATTACTAGTGTTTGAAACTTTGAGAAGTTAAGTTTAGACATATTCATAGGGATATCAATAAAGTAGCGAACTGTATTACTAAGGCAGATGGTGACGTGATGGACCAATTGATTATTCTTGACAATCCCTCGAATTATACGAGAGACTTTTTGGAAGAGGATTTTTTTACGGTTTTTATTAGCCACAAATAGAATTCTCTAGTTTTTAATGTTTCCTTAGAATTGTTCTAATTTTACTATTTACCAAAAAAGCTAGAAGCTTTATAATAATACTAAAAGATAAATATTACTATTCTTGATATATTAATTTTGATTTGACGAAATTTTATATATAAAAATAATATATTTATGAAATATAAAAATAAATTTAGTTTTCATAATATAAAATTAAATTAAAATCAAAATATTATATAATTACATTAAATTAAAATTCACGTATTACATCATATATTTAATCAAAACCAGAGAGAAATAGGCTGAATGGTGTTTGGAATTTTGGGCTGTGGCTTAAATTTGTAGGTTGGACTTGTTTGTGAACTTAGGATAAAACTAAATGAGAAACTGGGCCCTTCTGAAAATCACCTAGTCCAACTTCACCCAATGTTCTACTTGATCTAAATAAAATTTATTTGAGTTTTAAAATTTTGAAAATTTGAATTAATTTTGTATTCGAGTTATTTCGAATTTGGTTGATTTTGGATTAGGTCCTTTTAGGTATAAGTAATATTAGATTAAGTTATTTGGGGTTTGAGGCTTGGGTTTTTGGATTGGATTATTTCAAGTCAAGGACATTTCAGGTTTGAGTCATTTATGATTACTTGTTTAGATCATTTTGTATTCGAGTAAATTTAGGTGCGTGTTAATTTAGATTTCGGTTGTTGATTTTTTTTCCTGATCTAAGCAAGTTGAATGGAACCAATGTACCTTCCATGTCCATTTTACAATCCATAAATACTAGGGGGTGTAATCAAGTCGAGTTGAACCTGAGTACTGCTAAACTTGAGCTTGAGATCAACTCAAAATATAGAGCTAGATACTCAGCTTGAGCTTGATCAAGCATTTGTTTTTAAGTTCGAGTTTGGCTCAAGATATAATCGAACTACTTGAGCTTGAACTCGATTAAGCTTGTTTACCAGTTTTGCAATCAAGCTCGAGCTTGGTAATTAAGTTTAAGGTTAATAATATATATTAAGGGCAATAACATAATTTAAATATATAAAAACGGGAAAAGCTCAATAAGGCTCGTGAACTGTTGAAGTCAAGTATTACTAAGCTTGAATTTGTCTCAGCTGATAGCTCGAGCTTGACTTGACTCGATAATTATCGAATCGAGTTCGATTTTTTTCGAGTCAAACTTGAGTAGTTTGCGAGCATCAGTGTCTTATTTACACCCCTAATAGAGACTAATATTTTTGAGTATTCGTGACTGTCTCTCCTAACAACATCATCTTCAATGTTGGAATTTAATTTTTTTTTTAAAGTATAATGTATCTTACCACTACTTTTAAAACACGAGATTGATAGAAAAGGAGCTAATGGTGAAGGCAAGAGAGTCTCCATTGATGTGAAGATTCTCCACATTTTTATACAGCCTGGAAGAATTTGCCAATTGATGTGATCTTAAGAAACTTCATTTGCTTGGCTAAAGTAGGATTCACCAAAAATGGATTCCTTTTCCACTTTTTTTTTCTTTCTTTTTTTCACCTATTAACTTCAATCTTTATCGGGTGGTCTTTTGAGGTGTTTTTTTGGGTTAATATACTATTTAGTACTTAAATTTAGTTTTAATGTCCAATTTGGTATTTAAGTTTTTTTTCTAATTAGGGATTGGAGTTTTTTCAAGTGTTAATCCATTTTTTGTGTCCTGAACTTGGTAATGATTCTCACATTAGGGCCTAAACTTTTTATTTGTCCAAGTTAATCCCTAAACTTGACAATTGTTTCCACATTGAAGTCTAAACTATGTAATTGTTCCCACATTAAGGCTTGAATTATTTGTAGTCCATGTTAGCCTTTTAACTAGGTAATTGTTCTCATATTGGGGGAATAAACTATTTTTTGTCCAACTTTTTTTCAAGGAAATATGAAAGACTAACTTGGACAAAAAAGTTGAGGCCGAAATGTGGAAACAATTACTAAGTTCAAGGACTAAATTGAACAAAAAAAAGTTTAAGCCCCAATGTGGTAACACTTGTCAAGTTCAGGTCCTAAATAGCGCATTAACTTTTTTTTTTTCAATTTGGTACTTGAGTTTTCATTTGTCCCAATTAAGTAGCTGAGTCTGACTTCAATGTTCTATTTAGTACTTGAGCTTATTTTTGTCCTAATTAAGTATCTATTTTTTTATTACAACACACATGTCAAACATTCATTGGACCACAAGATATCATTTCGTCTAAGTACCAAATTGAACATTAAAACTAAACTCAGGTATCAAATGGTATATTAACCCTTTTCCCTCTATCTAACAGGTTTTCATCAACAATGCTTTGAGTTACCTGTTTCTCAGAGACATGAATTCTAATTCGAGTCTCAAAATTCAATTCAATTTGAATTTCATTCAATTCTATTTAGTCATAGAAAGTCCGCAATTCAGACCATAAATAACCAAAACAAAAAATAACCTAAATCCGAAATGATTTGAATTTAAGTGTCAAACTCGATCAACAACCTTTGAATTTCCTTATACAGTTTGCTTAATTTTCCTCAAATATTTCCCCAAAAATTTGCTTGTTGGATGCATCATTTTCGGTCCCCCACAATGGAGAATTATCCTTTGAGAAAAAAGAAAAGAAAAGAAGGTTATGCAGATAGCATCCTAACATTAGAATATTTTTTTAGCCGGGAAAATTGACCACATCTTGCAATTTTAGATGTTAACATGGGCATAAGGTTAGAAAATAAATAAAATAGTTATTTTTTTTGTAACTATTGAAAAAAAAACATTAATTTTATGAGGTGGACCATGGACTTAATTAAATTAATTTAAAGTTTAATGTAAATTTAATAGGTTTTTCAATAGTTATAGAAAATCATTTGCTCCTTTTTTTAATGAACTAAAGAGAATTACAAAATTTTAGCCTTTGGCTCTTATGGCCGTCGGTCTCAAAATAGTGACCACTTTATTGTGAAGATGAAATGGATACGATAAGGATTTCAAAAGATATATGGACTTGTCAACAAACAATAATCACCATTATATGGAAGAGGATAAGCCAACTTTGATTCCATAGAAAAGGCTCTCTCCATCTGGTCCTAATTTAAAATTTGGGTGTTGCAACTTTATGAATTATTATCGAATGAGGCTTAGTTCGGTTAGTATCACTGTCATTATAATAACTTAGAAGATATGGGTCTTAACCAAGGGCGAAGATAAGGGGTAGGCAGTGGCCTTATCCCCCCTCCCCCAATTAAGGATGGGAATGGAGTAGGGTAAGAGCAGATGTTGCTAAATCCATCACCGTTCCACAATTAGCATGCTTTGCTCCACCACCCTTATTGTTCCACTATGGATGTATACTTTTGAAAATTACTACCACCTCCATTGATGTTGGAGGCATCCATCCCCACTCACTTTGCCTTGCTTCAATTTAGTTTTTACTACTTATCTTTAATATTTTCAATCTTTTTAAAAGGCAAGTAAATATCTAGACATAAATATTAAAAAAATATTTAAACATAAAATATGGATTTTTCTGTAACATATTATTATATTTATACTCTTTTAATAATTATATATAAGGATAAAATGATAGTTTTATATAGTGAGGTGCAACGGGGTGAGGCAATCGATTACCATAATTACTCCATACTCTCTGTCTAAAAGAAAAAAAAAATTTCACCTCGCCTCACCCACATCCATTTTCTAAAAAAAAAAAAAAATCCACTCCAAGCATATTAGTTCAAAATCCATTGGATAGTTCAAGTTTTGCCATTTCTACCCCAAATGGTAAATAATTCCTTTAAATTTTATGAAATCACAAGTTAGTATAACGATAAAATTGTACTTTGGTCCCCTCAGAAATTTATCATTCATTTTTGCCCATCCTAAAGCCACTTTCTGTCTTCACCCTTGATTCTAAAGTGCCTAAGCGCATAATATCTTCCATTTTAAAAATTAAATACATAAAACGTAAAACTTCTTTGAAACTTGTTTACTTGTTGGTTTCATCAATTAGGTCCCTGCAATGGAGAATTCACAATTCATTAAAAATTCCCTCAAAGCTAGTGATGGGAGGAAAATGGTATCACTAGAGACCACTTTATTGTGATAATGACATGGGTACAATAAGGATAAAAAAAGAAAAGAAAAGATAGAATGTTGTATGATAGGGGTGAGGAAGAATAAGTTTGAAATTGAATTAAACGATAATCTCAATCAAGTTAATTATAATAAAATAATTTAATTTTATAAGCGATTAAAATAAATTCTCAATAAATTATAATTCATGAATTTTCATAATCGAATCGATTAAATTAATCAGTTTCTACTAATCAACTTTACCCACAATGCTTAAAAAAAATTACCATGAAAGAAATGAGTGAATGCAAACATCATAAGCTTATATACTCTTAAAAAGGAAATGGCTGACTTAAAATAAAAGGACCTACAAATAGAAAAGACATATATATAGTGAAAAAGTAATATGAATATATATATTTATCGAGAAGGTGTTTAATAAATTGAAAATTTAAGTGTTGAAAAATTATATACTAAATTTTTACTTTTAAATTTTATAAGTGTTGAATTTATATTAGAAAATTGTTTACTAAATTAATAAATATTAGTCTTGAATCTAATTATGTTGTTTGATAAAAATAAATACTGATTTTAAAATATTATTTATTTTTATTCTAATCTTATCAATATAATATTTTATATTATTTTAGATAAATTTGGAAAATTTGAATGTCTTGTTTTAAAAAAGGATAATTTATTTTAATTTTTAATAAAATAAAATAAAATGAAATAAATATTGTTTACAATAACTTATAAGTTTCTACCTATCTACTTATTTACTCTAACATATTTTTATTGAAAATTTTATATTGAGTAAAAAATTAAAATGACTATCGAACACATTTATAGGCTACTTATATTCTTTATTATATTTTTATATCTATAAAAGTCAATCTAAACCCAAAATAAATCCAAAATTTCAAGTTTGCCATTTTAAGTTAAAACTTCATTTGTTTTTATATAATTTTTTTATAAACATATATCTTTTGGCGCTTTTCATGAATGTTTTACGGTCTATTCAAGATTACCCCTCCTAATAATGTCATCTTCAAGATTTGAATGTTCTCCATTGAGAGTACAATATGCCTTTACCATTATAACCAATACTTTTTAATTTTATAAATATATTTTTATTCATATTATGGGTGTGCGATAATCTAATATATATTCTTGCATTGGAGTATATGATAAAAGAATCTAATCACCAACATGATAGGTGATTAAAATGAATCCGCTTTTTGGATATTCCCCCAAAAGTTGGTAACGCTATGGTTAACCACACATTCTCTTCCCTTGCTTATTTTTTTACTTGAAGTGAACATAAATTTAAATAATACGAGTCATTTGTCATTATATCAACGGGTAGTAACATTTTAGCTCGAAGTATGTCTCTTTATTATAAAGATTGGATCGAATTAATTATTTTACCATTAAATGAATTAGTTTAATCTTTATACCATTAAAAAGAATTACATATGACTAAATTTTAGTAGAATTAACATTTACTGTTATCATTGTGTGGATCTATATGTTATGAAAGTACATCAAGAATGTAAATGTTTTCAACTTCCATATAAACATAAGATAATAGTAAATGAGGCAAATTCTATTATCACTTGCTTTATTGTTATCCCTAATTTATATTATTTAAATAATTAATTATTTGAAAAGGAAATGGCTGACTTAAAATAAAAGGACCCACAAATAGAAAAGACATATATATAGAGAAAAATAACATGAATATATATTTTTATCGAGAAGGTGTTTAATAAATTGAAAATTTAAGTGTTGAAAAATTAAATACTGAATTTTTACTGTTAAATTTTATATATGTTAAATTTATATTAAAAAATTGTTTGGTAAATTAATAAATATTGGTACTAAATCTAATTATGTTGTTTGATAAAAGTAAATAAAGATTTTAAAAGATTTTTTATTTTTTAATTCTAATCTTATTAATATAATATTTTTATTATTTTAGATAGATTTTGGAAATTTGAATATCTTATTTTTAAAAAAGATAATTTATTTTAAAATTCTAATAAAATAAAATCAACGTCTACATTAAGTGATAAGTTTCTACGTGCCTACTTATTTACTCAATATTTTTTGTTGAAAATTTTATATTGGGTAAAAATTAAAATGACTATCAAACACATTTAAAATATTAAATGTTGAAAATTTTTAATGGTTTATCAAACACACTCTAACTTAAAATGTTTAGCTAAACGATGTCACGAGTTAACATTTATAGGGTACTTTTATTTTTAATATAATTTTATATCTATAAAAGTCAATCTAAACCCAAAATAAATCCAAAATTTCAAGTTTTCCGTTTTAAGTTAATACTTCATTTGTTTTTATATATAATTTTTTTATAAACATATATCTTTTTGGCGCTTTTCATGTTCGTTTTACGGTCTATTGAAGATTGCCCCTCCCAATAATATCATCTTCAAGATTTGAATATTCTCTATTGAGAGTACAATATACATTTACCATTATACCCAATACTTATTGATTTTATAAATATATTTTTTCTCATATTATGGGTGTACGATAATCTAATATATATTCTTTCAGTGGAGTATTTGATAAAGAATCTAATCACCAACATGATAGGTGCTTGAAATGAATCCTCCTTTTGGATATTCCCCCAAAAGTTGGTAACGCTAATGTTAACCACACATTCTCTTCCCTTGCTTATTTTTTTACTTGAAGTGAACACAAATTTAAATAATGCGAGTCATTTGTCGTATTGATTGATATTCAAATTATTTTTAAGTATATCTCTTTATTATAAAGATTGGATCTAATTAGTCATTTTACCATTAAATGAATTAGTTTAATCTTTATACTATTAAAAAAGAATCGCATATGACTAAATTTTAATAGAATTAACATTTACTGTTACCGTTTTGTGGAGCTATATGTTATGAAAGTACAGCGAAGAATGTAAGTGTTTTCAACTTCCATATAAACATAAGATAATAGTAAATGAGGCAAATTCTATTATGGCTTGCTTTATTGTCATCCCTAATTTATGTTATTTAAATAATTAATTATTAAAATTTGTATAAATATAAAATACAATAAAATATTTGAATCTAACAATGGGTTAATTTGCCGTCTCAAGACAGAGGATGAAAATTTTAATAGGTTCTTTTAACAGTACAAATAGATGAAATTTTTAATAAAAAGTATCAATTTGCTATTTGATTTAACATACAAGAACCTATTTGCTCATTTTTTAGTAGATGAGGAAAAATGCAATATATACTCCTAATATAGAGGCCTCAATGATATTCTTACTGTTATTTTACCATTCTAGATAAAAAAAAACAATAAAAGAAATCACATCGCCACTTCAATGGTTGCAACTAACAATGTTATCAACTTAGATACGATTTTAACATTAGGGATAAATCTCAAAACTATACATGGGTTTTGGTTTGTGCAAATTCATACATGAATCCAATGCTCACAAATTATTAACACAATTATTGATGTAGCAACATTTTATGTTTATATATTGCATACAAAAATAATTATATTTATCCAATATAAAAGTAAATTGAAATATTTATTTCTTTAAATGTGTATGATTGAATCAAAATTAAGGTTTCATGTATACATTTGAACCACAACTAAAGTTTATGTGTATAATTGTACCAAATCAAAGTTCAAATATCAAATTATATATTATCAAAGTTGATGTATAATTCTGAGATTTGTCCCTTAATACTATATAAAGTAGATGAAATCAAATTAAATCTCAAATTTCAGTATATTTTGAGGGGCTCAAGCTAGAATTAAACCATTTTCTCTCCCTTTCTCTCCACTATATAAGTGCCACCAACATTCTATTTTGTGCATACAAAATCATCTCTAAATAATTCATTCTCTTTTCTATTTTTTCTCTCTTAAACTTTTGAGATTCTGCAAAAATGGGTTCAAGTTCGAGCTGGACACCAAAGCAAAACAAGTTGTTCGAAAATGCTTTGGTAATTTACGACAAGGAAAGTACGGACCGGTGGCAGAACCTGGCCAATGCTGTCGGAGGCAAAACCGTGGAGGAAGTGAAGATGCATTACTACAATCTTGTTGAAGACATCAAGCAGATTGAGTCTGGCAATGTGCCTTTACCCCCTTATGGTAAGAAACCAGGAGGAGGTAGCAAAGGATATAATTGCATGGATGGTGTCCAAAGGTAGGGTTGGTAAAATACGAACCATTTTACGATTTTTTTAATAGTAGATAGAAATAGTGGAATGGAATAGTTATGATAAATGCTTTTTTATTTTATTTTATGTGTTGTTGCCCAATTTTTAAAACTGTTATTTTACTTTTTATATTATTTCAAGTATTATTTTGACTGAATTCGATATTATTAGTCAATTGAATAACAACTTAATCGATAAAAAATATAAAATTTAAATATAAGACATTTATATATTATTATCATTTTAAAAATAAAAAATATATATTAATTTTTACGAACTCTGTGATAGACCTGATCATGAGTTAGATCACTCGTCCAAGCCCGAAGGCTTGCTTGAAAAGTGAGAGAGTTTGAACAAAAATATATGCTTAAAAAATAGTATTGGATAAAAAATAAGGCCCATTTTCTAAATGGTTTGGGCCTTGGGTAAAATTTTTTGGCCCGAATGTAGCTCGAATCACATATCGATACTTTTTTTATATATACTTTCAATTTGTTGAGAAATAATTATTTTTATATTTTTAGTGTACTTAAGATATTATATTTACATATTTGTTTTATATAAAAATAATCTAAAAAATTATTATGGTTAGAATCGGGTTTAATATTTTTAATATGGGTTGGATTTGAGTAAAATTTTATGCCCATTTTTTTAGATCGAGTTAGGCTCAAACTTAAAATTCTGAATCAGTTTAACCCGAACCTAATTCGACTCATGATCAGATCTACTATAATATAATAACACATTTTTCAAGTATGCATATAAATATTAAAACCAGATAGTCATAATTCATATGATGCATAATTTAATAAATCATATATACTGAAATCATATCCATAAATAAATTATTAATATATATTAATATTAAATTGAAAAATCATTAGCGAAAGAAGTTGGGTGAAACCAACATACATCAGAGTGTACCAATTATAAATATAAGCATCAATGTTGTAAAAACCTAATCAATTATCTATCCGATCAGATCATGAATTTTTAATTCAATCAGTTAAACTGTCGAAAAAAATAATTTATAAAAAAATATTAATTGATTCAATCGTTTGAACTGTTTGTTTTTCACTAATTCACAATAATTTATCTTATATTTAATTATAAACTATTAAATTTTTATTCAACTGACTGATTTGATCCGATCCTAATATCATTACTATTTATCAACATCCATATACAAATATGATAATTCCGTCCACGTTCTACTCCATTGTAACCCTAACATAAAATAATGCTTTTTAGGAATCCATATATCTCATTTACAAGCTGAGAAAATGATATACATATATATTTATGTATATATGTTTCTCTTGCAGGATGAGGAATCTAAGGCTTCACTGAAGTTGTACCTTCATGTACTTCTTTTCCATATACGTGCTTCGGGTTTTTCACTATTATAAGGACAATATTTTTAAAAGTATAAATGTATATCCGATTAATTATAATTTAAGATTAAATCAATGTAAAATATAACAGATGAAGAATCGTAAATAAAAGAATATACATGTGTTGAGATTGAAGACTCACATATCGTAATTACGAATGGTGAAACTCGAAGTTAGATAACGAAAGATTCAGAGCCTCCGTCTTAATCAATAATGTCAATGCCTCGTTAGCATATATACTATGCTAAGAGTATAGATTTCATAGCATTGATATATGACGGAAAGTTCCTTTTATGTTGTTGTATTTTATCTTTATGACTATATATATATATATATATATATATATATATATATATATATGGGATTTACTTGTATTAGTATAAAATTAAAATAGTTTTTTACGTTTCTATAATTTTTATACGAATAATATTTTAACAATCTGATCGTTATATTTCAATTGCATTAATGTAGAATTAATATAAATAATATTCTAGACTAATAAAATAGAGATATCAGATTAATTCAAAAATTTATGTGCATGAAAAATACAATTATATTGATAAATCAACAATCGGATTGTTAAATTATAGTTGTATAAAAATTACAAAAGTGCGTAAAAATATTTTATTTTTATATCGACGTAGAAGTAGATATACTATAATATATTTCCTTGTTGAGTTTGGTATCCCAAATTAACTCGACCATAGAATGCTTAAAAGATTAATGGGTATATATTTATTTGAGAATTTTATATGATTATGTATGCGTTAATTAATTGCCATAGATTTTGTCTCTAAATATATATTCTTATATATAATTAGATTATGATATATTCATGACGTGAGTGATAAAAAATTATGTAATAAATTTATAAAAAATTGACATAAAAATTAAATATGACTTTAGTTGATATGATGAAGCTGAGATATAATAGATATCAAAACTACATATGAACTTTGATGTAATATGCAATATCATACATTAATCTTGATTTTGTGCGATTTTATGTATAAAATTTTAATTTGATTACATTTTCACAAGTGACTAACGATATTATCAAATTAGCACCATTTTACATTGATATATATACACAAACAATTATATTAATCTCGTATGAAAATAAATGTATGTATTCATTTATTTAGATGTGTACGATTGAATCAAAATCAAAGTTTCATATATACATATGAGCCACAATTCAAGTTTCATGTGCATGATTACACCAAATTAAAATCCATGTATCTAATTATACATTGGACCAAAGTTCATTATAAATTTGAAATTTATCTCTAAAATTATAATGTTTTGGGTTTAAATCCCATCATCTGCATGTATTTTTTTAAAATTTTAAGTAAAAATATAAAAAGATAAAATTCTTTAAAATAATATTTGTTATTTTCTATAAATAATGTGTTTTGATAATTTCATATATGAATTGAAACTCGATTGATGTGTAGCACTAATTCAATCAAACTCTTGAAACATAGTATGGATAAGAAATGAGTAACACCATTTTTTTTATTTTTGTAATTTTGATACAATAACTATGTACAAATTTATATATTATAACTAACCCTTTCCCACAAGCATCTGCTCGAAGTGGAGTTGAAGATTCAGAGGTGGTTCCTTAAGGCATGTCATCCCCACAAGCACATCATGTGCCAGGTTGGTTTAATAGTCATCGCATTCGTTTTCTTCACCGTAAAGTGTGATGAATTTTCACAGTCTAATCTTCATTAATCAAATCTAAGCAATCTTCGTAAACTTGCAACGGGATACTATCAGAGCTACGAACCTTGTTGCAACAAAATTTGTCTGAGGGCCACGTTGGGTTCAGTGGAACAAACCTCCTGCTGGTACTGTTATTAAATACTGATGGAGCAATTCGGTGTAGCTCTCGAATGGCTTCAGGGGGGTCTCTTGCGAAATGAAAATGGAGACTGGATGGAAGGTTTTATGCTGAATATAGGGGTGACTACTCGTGCCGAATTTTGGGGAGTTCGGGGAGGGTCTGTTTTTTAGATAATTTAATATTTGAATATGATGTTTTTTTTTTTTTTTGAGTTAGTGTGAATATTTGTCACTATGTTTTAGGTGAAAATTGAAATTTGTCATTATATTTTTCATTAATTGATATTTATTATTATACTTTTGAACTAAAGATAAATTTATCACTACACTTTATATTGAATTTTACAATTTTATTTTTATTCAATTGAATTTTGGTACTAATGTATGGTTTTTCTTGAAATTTTGCTATTCAATTTCAATTTAAAATTTGAAGACAAAATAAAATTAAAAATAATTTAAATATTTTATTTAAAAATCAAAATTCTAAGGTAATTTATTAATATCTTATAAATTAATTTATTATTAAAAATCAAAATAAAATATTTTAAATAATATTTTTCCTCATAAATTTTGTTAGTAATCAAAATCAATATTGAGAGGTAAAATTTAATTAAACAAATCAAATTTAGTGGTAAAATTCTATAAAATTCAAAGGTTAATGGAAAAATGCAATCACATAATAGTTGAATAGAAAATTTACCCATATTCTCAAAGCTTAAGGGCAAAATAAATTAAAATAAAATATAGCAACAAATTTCAATATTCACCTATGGTGACAAATTTACAGTTTAACCCCCTTTCTTTTTTTTTCATTTCAAAAAATACTTATCATTTTGTTAAGTTTTGAAGTTTAATGATCAAAACGTAAACTTACTAATAATTTAGTAACATTACTGTAATTTACTCATTAAATTTTTATCTTTTAACATTTCAACCCAAACATTACTCAAATCTTTTAATGATAATTGTTGGACCTAATTTTTTGCCCGGCCCAAAACCTGTTAAAACCCAAAATACAACCCCCAAACTAAAGAACCAAACAGTCCAGTTTTAAGCCCAAAATACAAAAAATAGACTAAACCCTAGCCCAAGTTTTTAGCCCAATAACTTAATTTCTTTTTCCATCAAAAGGAAAACCCTCAGGCAAGCTGCTGCTCGTGCCCATGCCCAGCGCACCTCCCCCGCACGTCGCTCGCCTCCACCGAGCCGTACGCTCCACTACTAGCCTATATCAGAGATGTGCTTAATCAAACCTACAAATACAAAAATCAGTTGTAAAAAAAAGGTTATAAAAACCTTCAAAAACAATGTAAAAGGGGATTTTTTTTTTGAAAAAATAGAGAATACACACAAAAGAGGATTTAATAAAAAAATCAAACTCAAAGTTCTAAAGTTTACTTTACTTCTTCTTTGGGTTTTTTTTTTTTGCTTTATATTTACGTTTCTTTTTTCTTTCTTATTTATTTACTGGGTTTTATGCAAATATATTTGAAACAAGAATTAAAGAGAAGGTTTTACCTGGGTCTTAGTGATTTAGAACCCGAATGCCTGGAAAATATGAAGATTCGGGCAGGGGATTTCGTCCATGACTATAACAGTGACCTTCTTTCTCGCCGAATTTGGCGTTCGTGGAGAGAGCTTTCACTCTGTTTTTAAAAATGAATAAGGAGGGTGATGCTTTAAATTTTTGGGTGTTCTAAAAGTTTTTTTTTTTGCTTTAAATTTTTGGGTGTTTTAAAAAGTTTTTTTAAGGTTAAAATAAAAGGAAACAAATAAGTTTCAGTGGGGAAGTAAACAAAACAGCATTGGGGAATGGAATTAGTGCGCCTTTTGGCCTGGATCCACGTGCATTGTACCTTTCAATGGATAATTTACGCAATCAAGCCCTTCCTTTGTGCTAGTCTTCAATCGGGCCATGTTAAGTTTCTTAAATTATTTAAATTTATCCCTGTAACCTGTGCGCTATTTCAATTTGGCCCTCCCCTTTTAGTGCAGTATTTTAAGATTTGGAGCATTTTCAATTTTAGACCTCGAGCATTTATACACATTTAATTTTAGCCCAAAATTCTGTTTTAATAATTTGTTTTACTTATAAATTGTCCTTTGGATTTTGTTTTTTCTTTCAATTAAATTTCAGTTATTTTTTAGAATAATCATGTTTCAACATATTATTTTGATTTCATACTTTTGTGATTATTTTTTTCATATGCATACTTGTTTATATTAAATACCTTTATATATTATTATTACTACTATATGTATTATTTATATTAAGCTTTTCCTGTGTATATATTATTTTGTATATTATTTACTTTTAATCTTTTATGCATATTATTTTTTTGGAATTTCATTTATGCTACATATATTATTTTTTTTCTTATTTTTATTTTGATACAATTCAAGCTTTCATTCAAATTATTTACTTTATAATATTTATTTTAAAAATTCATTTGTATATTACTATTTGAAATTTTATTTTTCCCCTATTTATTTATTTTTTTAAATCTTATATTTATTACCCTTTTAAAATTTTCTTATAGTTTATGTAGTTATATTTCCAAATTTTCTTTTTCCTATTATTTATTTTATTTTAAAAACTTGTTATATTTTATTTGGGTGATTTATTTGAAATTTCTTTTAAAATTGGTTTCTTATGCATTGACCCTTGGATATAAATGATGATATTTTTATAATATATGATGTGTTGTTATTGTATATATTCTAAGTTGTTCTTTTGCATTTCCTTATTATTTTAGATTATTTATGAGATGTTATTGCCAAGTGTTTTATTCCTTATGTTATCAAGTTTTTTTTTTATAAAAGACATTTCATTTATTTATTACATTTCATTTGAAATTTTTAAACGAGGCAATGTTCAGAATTTGAAGAATTCAAAGGATCATGCCCTAACGTACTGGGTTTCGCTTTCTTTGTTTGTTTTGAATATTCGAATATCCTCTTAAAGCTAAAACGCACGTTTTAAAGGTAAGATCACATTTGAAGGTAAAAAATGTTGTGTCTTAACGTACTGGATGTAATGTTTTACCTCAAGGTGAGATGGTCTTTAATACACATTTGACTTATCTAAATGTTTTAAAAGCCAATAAAAGAGGATCGCATTTTGAATTCTGTCCAAATATTTAATTTTCGACATTTAAGACACTAATTGATCGATTAAGTACCAATTTTGAGCGTGTCGAGGGTGCTAATCCTTCTTCGTACGTAACTAACTCCCGAACCGGTTTTCTATTTTCGCAGACCAAAATCGTCGTTTTGAAAATTTTATTTATTTATTAAAAACGACCGTGTTTCGAGGTGATCCAATCGCACCCTATTAAAAACAATTGGTGGCGACTCCCAACTTTTCGTTTTCAAAAGTCGATTTCCCGTTTCGACAATAATGAGACCTATTTTTCCATATTAAATCAAAATTCAAAAATTAAATCCAAATCCATCTTTAGACAAAAAGAGTCTACCTTTATCACTCATTTCCCAAAACATTTTTACCCCAAAGCTTCAATAGTGTACAGATTCGTCATATCGAACTATAGTTTACACTTTACTAAGGTGCAATGTGCTAAAAGAATGTAAATGAATTGATCACTCAAGTAACCAGACGATACATATAGGAATATATATTTGCAAACAGAACTGTTTTTTTTTCATCTCTATTGTAAAACAACGGGAAATTTGCAGGACCAGGGCTTCTTATAAGCAAAAAATATGGAACAAGGAGAAGGATTGCTTTCATCTGAAAGACCATTGGATTTCTTCAAGTGTTCTCCCCTTTGTCTCAGGGACCCAGAGTGTCACAAATACAATGGTGGAAGCACTCACCATCATGTAAATTGTAAAGGTTCCTGTTGAAGATGAATGTAGGTTGAGTTAGCTGGGAAAAGCCAAAACAACAAATAAAATGCCTCAGGTTGCTTTTGAGTTGAGTTAATCTGAATGGAGTCAATTCGGGTTTCGATCATTTTGAGTTTTGGTTATTTGAGATTCTGATCATTTCAGGTTTGGGTCATTTTGAGATTTAGATTGGGTTATAGGTTTTATAGTCAAATTGGGTTGAGACGAACTATGTTTTTGGATTCGGGTTAGAATTGAAAGGTTGGGGGTGCAGGTGTGAGTGAGAGAAGAGAGAGATGTACCTCCACTGCTCCAATCCAAAAGCAAGTTGGCAGTCATTGTAACCACCCAAGCAAAGAACCAGTTGGAAAGTGTTGCTATGCTTCCAGCTAGACCCTTGATGTTTATTGGAAGAATCTGCAATGCAGTATAAATGATTGAAAATGATTTTTTTACTATATTCAGCAAATTTCAACAAAAGAGCAATTATAAGCAGTCAAGTGATTGAAATTGGATCCAAGTAATCAAATAAATCAGCTAACATCTTTACTGTGTTGGTAAGGTTGAAGTTTTGGAAACTTGATAGTTCGATTCCAGTCATGTACACTTGCTATTTGAGGGTTTTTTAGTAGTTTATTCTGGGTTTAAATTCTACTATGGGTAGGCCATGTCTAGATGATGTTTAAAGCTTTGTAATAATGTCTTGACTATACCGATTAAGTCTTAACATAATTGGCATCGGCATTGTTGTCAGTGTAGGAGGACGCAGGTCTGAACGCATTCAAGGGTGTTTTATTCTCCTATTTAACGGTTAAGGAGGGATTATGGATGATTTTAGACATTGCACCAAAAATAATGCCTTGACTATTTTGGCAAGGTTAAGGTTTTAGGAATTTGATGGTTTAGGTTCGAGTCTTGTTATGTGCACTTGTCATGTAAGAGTTCTCTTACAGTTTATTCTAGGTTTAAGTCCCACTATGTGTGGGCCATGTCTAAATGATGTTTAAAGCTCTTTCCAATAATACCTTGACCATGTTGTTAAGGTAGAGGTTCTAGGAACTTGACGGCTTAGATTCAAGCCTCGTCATGTGAGTGTTCTGCGTAGTTTATTCTGGGTTTAAATCCCACTATGTATAAGCCATGTCTAGATGATGTTTAAAACTTAACGGCCATCAAAGACGTTGTCTAATAATGTACACTATTGATACCTCTGACATTATAATCCAAGGAATGGCACCCATTCCAAGAGAGAAGGTAACAACCATGGCCTGAAAGAAAGAACCAAGTTAAAACAATTACCATTCTAGCAATAAACATAGTATCAGAAACAAGAAAAGTAAACATACCACAACTCCAACTACTGACAAGATTCCCATAATGCTATAAACACTAGAGTCACTAGATACAACATCCTGGATCAATTGCCAAAATTCAAAAAATGTTTATTATTTAGGTAAAAGAACGGAAAAAAAAAGGAAGTATAAACTTTAATATAATTGAATTGGTAAAAGTATCATGGAAGCCCCTGCTTTAGGAGTCAGATTGCATTTTGCCCCCTTTACTCAAAAAATGAGTAAATTAGTTCTTGTACGCTAAATCAAAAAGCAAATAGATCCTTTTTGTTAAAAATAACTAGATAGTGACACATTGTGTGCCACATGAACCTCATGGTTATGTACAGGGACCAATTTTTATAGTAGAAATGGATGAAAATTTTAACAGAAGGATCAATTTGCTCTTTGATCTAACTTACCGGGACTAATTTGCTCATTTTTTGAGTAGAGAGGGCAAAATTAGGGGCCTTCATGGTACTTTTACCCAATTGAATCATATGTATATATATATATCATTGGTTTACCTTTAGAAAGAATGATGCTGCTACAACTAGGAGGCTGAGAGTCATTCCAAAAGAGGAGACCTGAAAGTAAATTTGCAAACAATGATATCTTTTTTGGTGTTGGGTCCTAACTCCGCTTTAGGCACGTTTTCGGTCCTAACAAAAATAGGTCAGGGGTGTGTCGGAATGGTCAGTAGAGTAGAGTGATCTTACTATAAGCAGAAGCCGGCGGCCAGCTTTGTCCACCAACCATGTAGTTACGGCAGTAGCAATGACCTAAGTGTCCATAAATTCTGGTAAATTTTCGTTGTGAACCAATGAGAAGAAAAAATCTGTGGCATTTATTTGAGCTATACCTGAATGGCACCAACTCCAAAGGTGGCTGCATTGCTTGATTTAACTCCTGCTCAAGTCACAGTTAAATCGACTCGTTAAGCCTTTGAAATTTGAACTCGAACATTAAACTAATAAATATGGCTTAACATAACACAAGCATCAGCAAACTTTGGATATGAGCTTACCAGCAGCTTCAAAAATTGTACTGGAATAGAATAGAACACCATTAATGCCACAAAGCTGTTGCAGCATAAGTAATCCAATTCCAACCTGAAAGATCCAAATGAAACCAATTAGATTCCTCTTTATCAGGCTATCAAGACCTAGGACAATTGAGATGAATGGAAAGTTAAAAGAATAAAGCTTATAATTTGCAAGTAAAATTTACCATCAATGGAAACCAATATCTCCTTTCTTTGAGATCTGCAAACCGAATCGTAGTTCTTCTAGTGGTTGATGCTACAGATCTCTGTCAAGTTAATAAGCAACTTAAGTTTTGAACAAAGAACTTGCAAACATGCAAGTGGCAGACCATGTTGGAAGGTTCCCAATTGAAGAAAAGCTGTTAAAATGCAGTAAAAGTACCATGGAAGCCCTTGTAGTAGAAGTCAAATTGCATTTTACCCTCTTTACTCAAAAAATGAGCAAATTAGTCCCTGTATGTTAGATTAAAGAGCAAAATTGGTCATTTTTTTAAAAAAATTCATCCATTTCTATCTGGTGTAGCTAGATAACAAATCAGTTACACGTGATGTGCCACATGTAGTTCGTGTTGACATACAAAGACTAGTTTATAACGATAGAAATGGATGAAATTTTTTATAGAAGGACCAATTTACTCTTTGATCTAACATACAAGGACTAATTTGCTCATTTTTTTAGTAGAGGGGGCAAAATGCAATTTGACTCCTAGTACAACGGTTTCCATGATACTTTTACCGTTAAATTGCTTATTATTACCTTGATTTCATTCACTTCAATAGAAATATCAGCATCAAAACCCCTGAGAACTTGCAAAGAAGTTTCAAAATCTTCTGTCATACCCATTTTTGCCTAGAATTAGGAAAGGAAATGTAAATCAGGTGATCATATAACTATCTGTGCAAGAATGCTCGAGTTATGACCTCATTCTTGAGCTTACCAGCCATCGAGGAGATTCCGGAATGAAAAATAGACCAGGTATCAAAATTGTACAAGGAAGTACTCCTGCCAAAGGACAACATTAGTGTCCAAATATGAATCTATCTCATAGATTTTACTGGTAAATTCTTTATACATCACTCGGTGACATGGAGGAGAAAGTTGATCATTGCAACAAAAGAAGTGGATAACCAAGTTATATTAAAATGAAGCAATATGAGACCATTTTCTGAATTTGAAATTCATTTAGATAGAAAATGAAAAATGATCAAATTCAATTATGACTTTAAAAAAATGATTACCTAAAACTGCAAGTATCCTCCACTCAACAAAAAGTCCGAGTAGATAGGCCAGCATTATTCCGAGAGTGACAGATAGCTAAGCATTACAACATTGCATGTTTTGAGTAACCTAATAGGTGATCAAAGCCTTCTACAAAGTATTCATTAACAATGCTAATGATAAACAGAGCCAAGGCCAACCTGATTCACTGAACCCAAGCTGCCCCTCAAATTCTGAGGTGCTATCTCAGCTATATATACAGGCACCTATACATAATAAACACAATTCATACACTTTAAACCCTTTTGAACAAAAATTCCATCTTAATAACCAAACATTTTTCCACGTTACCGTGTAAGAGATTATTCCAACACCGAAACCTTCCAACAACCTTCCCATGTAAAGAAAAGATGAATCCTGCAAAATGCAATCAAGTTATTTTATACCAATGTTGCTACATCAAGCTTGGGTGATATTAACATTATCATCAAAACTCACTCTTGCAAAAGATATAGCAAGCCATCCAATTATATTAGGAATTGCAGCAATCATTAAAGACTGCAATGAACATAAAAAACTATACTTAGTAATCCAAATCTAAAACAGAAAACAACGCATTGAAGGGTAAAAGTACCATGGAGGCCATTATACTAGGAGTTGGATAGCATTTTGCTCCCTAAAAAATTGGCAAATTAATCCCTAGACATTAAATTAAAGAGTAAATTGGTCCTTTTGTTAAAAATTTCATCAATTTCTACTACTAAAAACTGGTCCTTTATGTCAAAATAAAGTACAATGGCACGCCACATGTCATTATTCGGTTATTCTATTAGTCATGCCAATTTTCACCTGTAGAAATGAATGAAAATTTTAACAGAATTGACCAAATTGCTTTTTAATTTAACGTATAAAGACTAATTTAACCATTTTTTAGCAGAGAGAGCAAAATGCAATCAGACACATTTGCTTCCATGGTATTTTTACCCGCTTTTAAGTTATATTACTTAGACACGGGAACGCATCTAACACGGATACTTCAACAAAATGAAGAGTCCGAGCAGCATAGCTTTGAAGGAAAACCAGTGATTTGATTACCCCTTTTCGTCCAATATATTCGGCTATCTGACCACTGGCTATTGCTCCAACCATGGCACCCACATTTGATAAAGAACCAAATAGAGAAAACTATCCCACAAATAGAACTTATTAGGAAGATTTAAATAAAAAAGTGGGGGCGGGGGCGCGGGGGGACAAAAAGGAAAAATATTACCTCTGAGACTGTTAGTCCAAGATCCTCGATGATTGCGGATTGTGTAGGAGAAGAGTAACCAGACTAAAGAAACAAATGAAACCCAATTTAGAACTTCATTCAAATGGTACCAAACACAAAGCTAAATAAGAAAAAAGAAAAAGAGAGTAAAACTCACAGTGAAACCAAATTGGATAGGACCCAAAGCAACAATCAAAACGCAAGCTACAACAGAGATGGAGTTATCACGAAGAGCTTGAGAGGATCCTAACATACTAGACCCCATCCTAGAACCCATACGATACCAGCTTCCAGTATGTAGAAATGGCTTCCTTAGATCCCCTCTTCCTTCTTCAGCATCATCCCTAAAACTCATCTTCCTCTTCTCTATACGAACAGTGACTTAGACAATAAAACAATCACTTGGTGATCACCTAGACATAAAAATGAAGGACCCCTTCTGCTAGTTCTTTTAGGCTCTTGATGTTATGAGCTGGAAAATGTAAATAAAAAAATGGGGTGCTACTTGTGAATTATATAATATATGAAAAATATTTGGGAAATTTGAGAAAATGGGATTGGAATTTAATGAATCAAACGTGAATATTGTGTGTTTACCTATACTATAAAAGCTCATTTGCTCAGCTGTAATGGAAGACAACCGTTAGTTCCAGCTCAAAAATTACCATTAAAGGTCCTTTTCAAGTTCTGTAACTGATGGTACTTCTTTTTATCCGATATTAAGGTGTCGACTTATTAGTATAGAATCCATCGTCCACTTTATAGTTAAAGGATGAGCTGAGCAACCATTATGCCGTTCATAGTTTTGATAAATTATATATTTCAACTAATTATGAAAAGGTTATTTAGGTTCTAATGATTGAAAAGTGTACGAAGTTACAATTAAGAATTTGTAAAATGAAAATGAAATTAATTAGTTAAATTTTTCTATTAGTTTTTGTTACCAAAGTTGCGAGGAATGAAAATTATGGTGAAAAAAAGGAGGAAGCTAATTAGTTAAATTGTGCTACTTTGAACCTAGTTTTGTACTTTTCAAATTGGTTAATTTTAGTTTTGGTAAATTATATTAATAGTCACTCAATTATGTTTTCTTTTATTTTTAGTTATTTAACTATGAAAAGTTACAAAATGGTCACTTAATTATTCAATTTTGTCTTTTTTTAGTCACCAAACTATCTTAGATTTTTTTATGTTTCTATTATTACGTTAGCTAGTTGGTGAACAAGAAAGACAAAATTTAATAGTTGGGTGACCATTTTGTAACTTTTCATAGTTGAGTGATCAAAAAAAGAAAAAAGAATCATAGTTGGGTACTTTTCAAGGTTTGAAATTTTAATTACGATCCAAATAGCAGCAGTTAAATTCGTTTCTTTAAATTCAATAAGTAGTCTTGTACTATGTGTATAGTTGTAAATTTAGTCTATATTCTCTAATTATATCATTCTAAGACCTGATACTTTTCAAATTTTAAAATTTCATTATTGACGTAAATGACATTGTTAATTAACAAGTAAATATGATATAACACATATGATAATATGTTTGTTGTATCAAAATTTGAAAATAGCAAAACTTAATGAATTTAACCGTTATCATTTGGTGATGACAAAAATTTTAAAATTCGAGAAGTACAAGGACTAGAACTAATCAAATTAAAATACATTAACTAAATCCACAACTTTCGTAAAGTAAAAGGACTAATAGCATAATCTAACCTTACTAACCTCTTTAGAAACTTGATAATTACGGTTTTAGTTCCTCTACTATGTTAAAATTTATTAATATTTTAAGATTTTGTGATTGTTGTTCCTAATAATATTATATTCAAGGTTCCATTGGTTAATTATTTTGCTTTAATTCAACACAATTCAGTAATTTACTTTTATAATATTATTAATAAATTCCAAATTGATAATACGATTAGTTGATTCCGTTAAAATGGAACTTAACTTTAGGTCTAAATATGGTTTTAGTCCTTTTAATATGCCGAACTTTGAGATTTAATCTCTCTACCTTAATTTGGTATAATTTAATCTATCAATTTTTTATTATGTTATTAGTATATTCAAATTGTTAATATCGTTAGTTGTAGTGATAAAGTGATTACGTGTATTTTTAAAAGGACAACATTAAACATGTTAAACTTGATTAACTAAATTTTCACGTGATTTTAACAACAAAAATAAATTTTCATGTCATCACTTTAGAGCTATTAATAACATAAAAGGGACCAAATTATAGTAAATTAAAGAAAAAAGTCAAATCCTAAACTTTAATATAATAGAGAGACTAAAATTATAATAAACCTTAAATTAGTTAGATTCTAATATACACATCCACGTGATAATATATTAGGTGCCATGGGACTATAAATTAAATTGGTTAATTCTCTCTACTTTTTTGAAATTTAGTGATTTTATTTTTATCTCAAAAATTTTGTTTTCCTTTTCTAGATTTAAAATGTAAGTTCAACAACCTCGTGTATTGGCTTAACAGTTAGGGTATTCACAGCTTCAAATGTGACCTGAGTTTGAGTCGTGTTAATTATGTTATCGTTAGGGCTTTAATGGTATCCCATGTTGTCATTGAATTTTATTTTTATTTAAATAGAAATACTTTTATTTTTCATTGAATAAAAATAAATATTTTATTTTAAAATAATGAAAACGTAAAATTTATATAAAAATTATTTTTAACAAAATATATAAAAGTTATTTTCATTTATGGAATATAAACTTCAAATTTTATCAAATAATGTTTAAAAACTATAAATAAAATACTTTTTATCAAAATAAGTAAAATAACTCAAAACCCAAAATTAATATCGAATTAAATTATCATAAATAGTTGAAAAAACTAAAATTATTTTTTCTCCTATATAAGTGTGACAAATTTTAGTATATATAATTAAAGAAAAAAATAGCTTCAAGAAGAGAAACAAACTAAAAGGGGAGAGTCACTGATGGTCCTACTTTTGTTGTTAAGCATGTGCTCACCAAATCTTCATTACTATTTGGAATTATTGAAATTATATATATATATATATATATATATATATATATATTAAAGAGTTAATTGCACTGAAATTCCTAAATTTTAAATTGTTCTATTTATATATTCAAACTATCGATAATCGGTTTTTCAATTATTGAAATTGTTAATTTAACTATTAAATAGCACGTAAAATTTTATACGATATAACTTAAAATGAAAATTTTAAAGAAAAGTAAAATGTGGTTGCATAACTTTTAAAATTAAAAATTAAAAATAAAGTAAAATAGAAGAAAAAGAGAGAGTGAACAATAATTTCTATAAAAGTTTTGAAAACCTCAAAATCAAGATTTTTACAACATACATTTTTCTTTAAAATTTCATTTTAAATTATATCACATAAGATATAATGTCTCATTTAATGGTTAAATTAATGATTTTAGTAACAAAAAGATATTGTTGATATAACATTGATAGTTTGAGGATGTAATTAGATTGTCTTTAATGTTTGAACACCAGTTTGGGGATGTTTGGTGCAATTAACTCTTTTAGAAACAAAAGCTTGAAAGCTATATGGATCGAGTGGTAATGAATTTGATATTCATTAACTAAGGCCTCTGAATTGAGTTTTGTGGATGGTGAAAACAATGTTGAGAGAATATTGCTTTCTATTTAAGAGTTTGATCTGATTCAACTTCAAATTTAGTTAGGACCATGTAACTACAAGATATCGGGTACCCAAACTAAATAAATATATATTTAAAAAGAAATATAAATTCAAGAGTTCGATTAAGCATAAGTTAAGAGTTTAAAAAGAAAATATCCTTGGGTCGGGTTAGGCTGGGTTTATGTCGAGCCTATGTTTGCTTAAACTTAATTTGACCTGATATATGAGCCTAAAATTTTATCCAAAACAGTCTATATTTAAATGACTAACTTATAGTCGTTTTAGGCTTGCTCATATTATTTTTAAATTAATATTTAATATTTTAGATGGTTTTTCTTTTATTAAAATTTTAATTTTAGACAAGTTAACATATTTTTTAATGTTGAAATTGTATTGTATTATAAAATATGATGATTTTTAAATGGACCAAATCCAAGCTTGAAGGCCTACTCGAAAAATGAGAGGATTTAGACAAAAGTACGATGCTTAAAATATGGTCTTGGGTAAAATATTAAATTTATTTAAAACATGAGTCGGGCTTACACTTCAACTTTCAAAATTGTCTAAATTTTAGACAAGCTTGATTACAATATGTAATATCAAGATTAGACTCATTTAAAATCATTGTACTAACTAAGTTTTGAATTCTCATATTCATTAAGGCTTACTTGCACACCAAGATTCCTCATTCAAGATCCAATTCTTTCGAGTTTACTTTGAGTTGAGTGTTTGGGGGCTCGATTTGATCCACGACTTCCACATCATTGGGGTTCAAATTATTTTGTGTTTAAGTTATTTCAAGTTTAGATTCATATTAAGCATTTTTTGAGGCTTTTTTCGAGTAGACATTCAAAATTCATAGGTATAAGCCTTTGTGTATAGTAGGATTAAAACCTGAGTGCTTAAGGTTT
Organism: Gossypium arboreum; assembly: GCF_025698485.1. Lineage (NCBI taxonomy): Eukaryota > Viridiplantae > Streptophyta > Magnoliopsida > Malvales > Malvaceae > Gossypium > Gossypium arboreum. The sequence goes on from NC_069075.1 coordinate 142,532,755, forward strand.
CAAGGCTTTAGCTTTTGCCAATATTGTCAGAACTTCATTAATAATTCTTATTGTAACTGTTGATATAGCTAGTCGTAACTTCACAAAAAAAGTGAATTTAAAAAATGGATATATGACAGTAAGGAGCAAACTTAGAGGGCCCTCAAATGGAAAAATTGTATTTTAGTGAATAATTTAATTAATTAATTAATTATAAATATATGATTATTGTTGATACAAAGACGAAGTAGTGATGCTTTGTGATAGTCCACCCGGAACGCAAAGAGATAAAGAAAAATTAAGATATTGAAATGTGAGTACTCATAGAGGATTGAGATAAAAAAAAGGGGGGGATAAGAGAGTTGAGAATATCAAAGGAGAGAGAGTTTATTGGCCTTCTATCTTGATGACTATAAACTTTTAAAGGGTTGTCTCTAATCATTCCTAAGGTGTCATGTGTCACCTATGTATTGGTTTTAGACTTCCTACATTTTAGCTAACCTATTGATACCTTATCGTCGTAGATATAGACTATCTTGTCAAGGGAATATATATATGTGACGTGTGAGATTGTGAGTGGCATAAATGATGTACCTCGTCCATTTTAGGCATGTAGTCCCAATGGTATAGAGTCATGAGGTCTTGGGCTCGCAAGAGTCTTTAGTTCACAAGGTGATTCTTCTTAGTCAAAGGTGCTAACCTATGAAGTCCCGAGGATGCAAAGTTTGCTCACGAGATATAAGTATAACAATTATAATGACATTTTTTTTATTCCTAAAGAAACTTACATAGCGTCAGGTGTTACACTTTACCTCTATCAATCATTAAAAAAATCAAACAATGTTTGTATGTACGTACGTATGTATGTATTTCTTACAAATATTATTACATTGAAGGCTTTTTTTTGAAAAACCAAGGTATCTTCCATATCTGCTTCATGGTCTATGAAGACTAATCCTTTCAGGATTCATAGTTGCCTTTCTCAATAACATTATTTCCAGGACTTGAACACAAATTCTCTCCTTAAAACTGCAATGTGTTTTACCCCTACATCCAACACTTATTGATAATAGTTTGATCTATAATCCCATCTTAACCAACTACAATGGGTGCAAAGGCAGGTGACAACCGCCTTGCATTCGCTGGTCCTGGTGCCATAGCTAGAGTCGAAGCCAAATTGTTTGCCTCTTTCTTTGAGTCATTGGAAGGCATTAGCCAAATGCCCCTAAAGTAGAAACAAAAATCAATTACGATATAATAAATATGAGTAAGGAACATATACATAATATTTCGAGGACGAAGTTAGGGGTAGACAAAAGTCTTGGTCCTTTGGTTAAATGAAAAAAATTATAATTTCATCACTATTAAAAAAATAATAATTTAAGTCATTTTAACTCTTCTTTTTTTTTTTATTTCAAAATTTTATAATTTTGTTTCGATCCTTTGAAATAGAATTTTTTGCTTCACTCTTAAATATATGTTCATGTGTCGAACAATCAATCCACTTTGGTAGGTTCAACCTTGCCTAGGTCAAGCATGGACAATATTTTTTTTTTAATATTGGGCTAACTTGAACTCAAATTAAAGAATAATAATTTTGTATTTAAATTTTATATATTTAATATTTTGTAACATATGAAAAGTAAAAACAGCATCAAGTCGAGTCAATTTCAAGTTTAAACATGGAATTTTTTTGGAATCAAGACCAATGTTATAATTGGATAAGAGGTCGAATCAGTTAGATATTTAGTTCTTGGTTCAATCATATTAAAAATAAAAAATTAATATATTAAAATTCAAAAATATTAAAATTAAAAAATCAAATGTAAACATAGAAAAAAATCTAAAATTTTCATTAAAAAAAAACATAATTAAAAAATGATTTTTGATGGCTCTAGCTATTTTTGCTTATTGAGTTTTAACTTGATTAGCATGAGTATTGTTGTCAATGTAGAAGGACGTGGGTTCGCATGCTCTTAAATAGAGCAAATATGATAAGAACCTATAATGGGATTATTCAAAAAAAAAATCTATCTATTTTTAGTTATATGTCACTGATTGAATTGACTAAACCTTCCATTCTCTATTCTATCCGTAACCCAACTCGACCCAAAGATTTAATATAGTCTTTACCTGAGCCTGTCTGTGATCCAACCAGTCCATGATGACTTTTTCGGATTATCGGCAGACGGGCTCGGGGCAGCATCAGGGGAAAGTGTATCAACCCATGACTCTGCATTCTCTTTCATGATATTGGCAGCATCTGTTCCGGAGGTCGATAAGGTATCGGCCGCACCTTTGACTTCCATAGTAACCTTGTTTATATCAGGGGAAAACGTCCGGAACAACGAACCCTTGGCACTCTCAGCTTCATCTTCTGCAGAGCTTAACACGCTTCCGGCGAAGCCATCGAATTGGGTGAATTCTCCTTGGGTTGAAAGGACAAGACCCAAATAGAATACCACAACCAAAGCAAGCTTCGCCATGGTTTTTGAAAAAAGCTTGAAAAGGAAACAACAAGAAATGTTGAATGGAAGAGTCTCAGTTCAAATGGATGAAAATCGGGCCAACTTTATAGGTTTTTTTTTTTAAGAGGAGGCGTTTGTGGCGTGTTCAATGGGCCATCTTTCACTAATTTTTGCTTTCAAATGGCCAAACACGACTAAGTCGTTGGTAACTTCTCTCTCAAATAATTTTTGTGTTACTAACTTTATCTTGGAACTCTTACAAATAATATTATACTAAATTTAGGCATTAGTGTCAATTATTCTTACACAAAACTTGGAACATCGAGTTATCTATTTAAGCTCGGAGATTCTTTAAAGGGGATTTGGATAAAAAAGAAGAAGTATATTTGGATACAATAATGGGTCAAATCTAAAACACTAACTCTGGGTTTGGGTCACTATTTTCAGAATCAAATTGGACTGGTTAGTCGAACCAAGAGCAGGCCAGAGTATTGATCCAAAATAAAGGGTTGGACCAATTGATCAGGCAATCGGTATGGATTGGTTAAATTGGGCAATAAAATCGGTCAAACCAGCTTTTTCTATTTTGTAAATATATTTTTAATTTTTATGATTTTATTATTTAATTAATTGAACCAAACAAACCGATCAAATTGAGAATCGATGGTTTAACTAATTTGACCATTGATTCAGATCTGAAAACCTTGATTTGAGTTTTTAGATTTGAGTTTTTCCATAAGAAAACGATCCATTTTAAATGGGAGCTTCAAATTTCACACCTTATTTCAAAGTTGTTTGGATCAGCAGTGATATTAGAATCGAACCAAATTGAACAATTAAATAATTAAATTAAAAATTGGTGATTTGACCGGTTGTATATATAGAATATAAAGCAAACTACCATTATCATATGGGAAGGGAGGGAGCAGACAAGGCCCTAGCCCCAAAATGTTAAAATTTCAATTAAGTTCTTTTGAAAACTATAAAAAAAATAAACAAATACAAGATAAAAATGCTTTTTTTTTTGTTGTCCAATATATTCATTGGAGCGAGCCCAATGACTAATCCTTCGCGTCTGGTAGACCCATTAAGAGAGTAGATGTTAGCCACGAGTTTTTAAGCTACTCAATATCTGGGGTAAAAATGCATTTTAACTCTTATAAAAATATATAATTTAATCGTCATTTATTTTAACGGTTAACATGGTTAATAACAGAAACCATTAATGGAGGGACTTAATTGATTATTTTAATTAACAAGAGAGGCTTAATTAAATGTGAATTTAATATAATGGTTCAATTGTTTTTTTTTAAACATTTTTAAGGGGTTTTTTTTTATATGTAAGCCTAAACCAAAATGTTAAAATTACGAGTTTTTTTCATGTGATGATTGGATAATTAAGGGCGTTCACAGTCCAGGTATGGTCCAGGTTTTACTCTATTATTGTAATTCACTAAAAAAAATTATAAGTTATTTTTCATAGATTTGTTTTACATTTAATAGTAAACATAGTTAATTTATATTAATTCAATATAAATTTTCATGTTGTTATAAGTGTTATTGAAACTAAATTTGGACACATATCAATTACAGCAGAAATCAATCGATTTATTAGTCCAAACGAAGAGGTTGAATAAATTTTTATCGAATTGCTTGGAATAAATAAAAATCGAAAATTGAGAAAAATGACAATTGAATAGTTTGAATAGTTTTTTTTTATATATATAATTTTCATGATTTTTCAATTCTTTCTTTATTTATTTTTGTACCAACAGCAAAACCAAGAACCATCTGACTTGTTCAACCACTAATTCAATTTTAAGCTATAAGAAAAAGGTCAAATTCTACTATTAGACTTTATACTTTGTGTAATTTGTGGATTTAGTATTTGTACTTTAATTTGATCAATTTTAGTTCTATTCTTTTCAAAATTTGAAATTTTAGTCCTAACCAAATGGTAGCAATTAAATCTATTTGGTTAAATTATGCTATTAATTTTATTATGTTTAAAGCTATAGATTTAGTCCATGTTCTTCGATTAAATTATTCTTAGTCACTATATTTTTTAAATTTCAAAATTTAGGTCATAATGCAAACGATTATTGGTAAATATACTGAATTTTTGTGAGGAATATATGGAAATAACAAGGTGACATAGCATTACATATGCGACAATATGTTGTACACATCAAAATTTGAAAATGACATAACATAATGAATTTAATAGTTATCATTTGGCTAGAACTAGAATTTTCAAATTCTAAAAGTACCTGAGATTGAAAAAGACCAAATTAAAGTACAAGCACTAAATCCACAATTTACATAAAGCATGGTAAAAGTACTATAGAACCCTTGTATCAAGAGTCAGATTGCATTTTGCCTCCCTCTAATAAAAAAATGAGCAAATTAGTCCCTATACGTTAGACCAAAGAACAATTGGTCATTTATGTTAAAATTTTCTTCTATTTGTATTGTTAAGAACTGACGTAGCTGACAGAATAATCAGGTAATAACACATGACATGCCATATGTATCACATGTTAATGTACGAAGACCAGTTTTAGCAGTAAAAATGGATGAAAATTTAATAGAATGATCAATTTGCTCTTTGATTTAATGTACAAGGATTATTTGCTCATTCTTTGAGTAGAGGGGACAAAATCTAATCCAACTTCTAGTACAGGGGCCTCTATAGTACTTTTACCCACAAAATACATGGTCTAATTGCAGAATTTGACCTATAAAAACTGTTTTTTTAATAATTAATTTATATGAGATGCTTTTAATTAAAAAAAAAAAGAAAACCCTAATAATCTTTCCCCTTTCTTATCAGTCCCTCCACTAAACCCTTAAAATCTTAGCCGTCCATTTCAACACTCAACTTTCAGGGCAACCTATGCCTATACCCTTTTTTCTCGGCTAGTTTTCCGTTCTTATTTTCCCGAGAACCAAACAGAGTGGCTCATCTCGCTTAATTGCTTGCTTCAATTCATCACTGATCGTTTATCTCTCAGGTAATTGCACTGATATTTTGCTTGATTCTAAGTTTTTGAGGAATTCGGCATAGGGTTTTTGGTTTCAATTGCTGATTAAATATGAATTTGAAGCATCTAATTTTTAGGAAATCAATCAATCATATATCAAAATTAAGTCCAAAACCAGCTTCTACAATATCAGCCGCAATATCTACTTCCCTCCATCCAATAAGTAGTGTTCAAAGCTCTGCTTATATTAAAAACCCTAAACCCATTTCCCCTTTTATTAGACGTATTCACTTAACCAGAGAAACTAAGCTAAGTTATGCTAGTGTTGAAGCAAATGTTGTGTCCAGTGATTCTGAGGATGAGGATGATGGGACTACGAAAGAGTTCTTATCTCGATTCGTTTGGATAATGAGAGGGAAGTTATCCGAAGTGTATACGGATTGTGATAAGGAGACGATTAATGGGATGCTTTTAGTTATCGTGGAGAAGGTCGTGGAAGAGATGGAGAAAGGCGGTATTCAGCGGATGGTTGGTTCGAAAGTGGCGATACCATCGCAAGATTTTAGCGAAGATTTATGGAAGACTGTATGGGAAGCGAGTAATATGGTGTTGGAGGATATGGAGAAGGCGAGGAAGAAGGAGAGAATGAAGCAGTTTTTGCAAGCTGAAGAAGTAAAAGAAAAGTGTAGGTTCGCTGGTGAAGTTGGGATTCGTGGGGATTTGTTGAGGGAGCTACGGTTTAAATGGGCGAAAGAGAAGATGGAGGAGAATGATTTTTACGAGAGTTTGCAACGTTTTAGGTCCGGAAAGCAAGAGAAGGGTGGGAATGTCTTGAAGGAACAAGCTGTTGCAGCAGAGGATACGCCCGCTATTGCTTCTCTTCCAAAAAGAAAAGGAAAGATTAAGTATAAGATCTATGGACTGGATTTATCGGATCCTAAGTGGGCTGAAGTGGCTGATAAAATCCATGAGAAAGAGGAAATGCTTTGGCCTCTCGAACCGAAGCCAATATCTGGGAAGTGCAAATTGGTCATGGATAAAATCCTTTCTTTGAAAAAGGAAGATGATCCTTCACAGCTTTTGGCTGAATGGATACAACTTTTGCAACCTACTCGTGTTGACTGGATCACTTTGCTTGATAAATTGGAACAACAAAATCCCGGCATACACTTAAAGGTATAATTTTTCTCTTGTCCACCTCATGATGTCACAATAACTTGCACCATACTTTCCTGCTGTTGCTTGATTTAAATCCCATGTTATTGATTATCAGTATCGAATTTTCTTGTCTTTGTTTATGTACGTGTGTTTTTCATCCTGTATTATTTCTTCTGAGGTCATGAAAATATGCTTTTCATTTATAGTTTTATGTTATCGTTCAAACACTCTAGGAGTTGTTTATCCCGTTATTATTTGATTTACATCCCATATTATTGATTATCAGTATTGAGTTTTTCTTGTTCTAGGTAAGATGGTGATATAGTATATCAATATATATGTATGTATGTGCATGTGTTTCATCCCGTTTTATTTCTTCCCGAGGTCATGAAAGTATGCTTTTCATCTATAGTTATATGTTATTGTTCAAACACTCTAGGAGTTGTCTATCCTGTTATTACTTGATTTACATCCCATATTATTGATTATCAGTATGGTGATATATTATTTCATATATATGTATGTGCATGTTTTCATCTTGATTTATTTCTTCCTGAGGTCATGAAAATATGCTTTTCATTTATGGTTATACGTTATTGTTCAAACACTCTAGGAGTTGTTTATCTGCTATATTTAATTGGATGCATGATTCTCTTCTTGTCCTATTTGAATAACACATGTAAGTACGAGTATTTGCGTTGTAAAATTTGTTACAGCGGAGCTACAGGTTCTGAACTTGCTATTATGATTTTGAATGTTTATAGGTTATGGAACTGGTTTTGGGTGAAGAGTCTTTCCAAACAAACGTTCGTGACTATACCAAACTGATCGATGCCTATGCTAAAGAGGATCGTGTAGAAGATGTTGAGAGGATCCTTAGGAAGATGGTTGAAAATGGTATGATGCCTGATAGTTTAACTATCACAGTTCTTGTTCACATGTATAGCAAGGTAGGGAACGTTGCCCGTGCTAATGATGCATTTGAAAGCTTGAGGAACTATGGCTTCCAACCGGACACGAAGATCTACAACTCAATGATGATGGCATATATCAATGCTGGTGAACCTCGACAGGGTGAGCAATTACTAAGGGAGATGGAAACAAGAGACATCAAACCCTCAGAAGAGATTTACATGGCATTGCTTCGGTCTTATGCTCGTAGAGGTGATGCTGTTGGAGCTGGACGAATTGCGAACAGCATGCAATTTGCAGGATTTCAACACAATTTGGAGTATTTTGCATTGCTCGTGGAGGCATACGGGCAAGCTGGTGACTGTGATCAAGCCAGGAGCAATTTTGACAACATGATAAAACTCGGACATAAACCGGATGATAAGTGTACCGCTAACATGATTGCTGCTTATGAGAAGAAAAATTTGTTAGATAAGGCCTTAAACCTTCTAATGGAGCTAGAGAAGGACGGTTTTGAACCCGGCATAGAAACATATACCGTTCTTGTTGATTGGTTGGGTAGATTGCGGCTGGTTGACGAAACCGAAAAGTTACTAGACAAGATTGCAGAACTAGGCGAAGTTCCTCCTTTAAAGGTTCACGTAAGCCTCTGTGATATGTACTCGAGGGCTAAATCCGAGAAAAAAGCTCTTCAAGCTGTTGGAGTTTTGGAAGCTAGGAAAGATGAACTAGGTCCCAATGAGTTCGAGAGAATTATAACCGCACTTTGTGCAGGTGGATTTGTGCAAGATGCTCAAAGGATACTTCAATTGATGGAAGCTAAGGGCTTTGCTGCATCGGAACAAGTGAAATTCTCCCTATCGTCATCTCAGGTTTTCAGCCAGAAAAGACCCAAGAAATAACCTACTCGTTTTAAACCTGGTATGCTGCTATGATGTTTTTTTTTAATTGTCAACCTAATTTTCTTTTGAGACCTTGCACATGGTTTTCATTTTTGATTATTGGTTGAACCATTGCAATGTTCATTTCAAGCATAAATTAGTTCTCTTATTATTAACATCCGAAATTTCATACGGTAGAAGAATCAAATTATGTCAATTATATGCAATTTTCGGTTTTATTGAACTACAATTGCATTGCATTGCATTGAAATGAAAGAAGACATCTATCTTGTAGAAATGTATCTGTTCTAGTAGTATTCCCCTTTAATGAAGTCATTGAGTCGTTTCAATTCACCATTTTGTTGTTCCACCACAGCTCGTACAACGTCTACTATCGAAACCATGCCGACAATTCTCCCGTCTATCACCGGAACATGTCGTATGTGATTGTCTGAGGGATCATTATAAAGGATGGTTGATGTTATAAAATTCAAAGGGAAAAAGTATGAGTTTTGAGATTCTTAAAACACTCTGGCAATGAATAAACTAAGTTTACCTGTCATGAGTTGCATTGCTTGAAGAATGCTTGTATCAGATTTCACTGTGATTAATTTGTTCTGCTTCATAAAGGACAGGTTTTAATTGTAGCAAGAACATAAATAAGTAAAAGGGATTAATATGCCCTTTGGTACTTGAGTTTTTTTTTTTTTTTTCTAATTTGATGCATAAGTTCGGCTTTAATGTTTAATTTAATATCCAAATCAAATGTTTGATATGTATGCTCTACTAAAAAAACATAAGTACTTAATTGGGATTAAAAAAAGTTTAGGTACCAAATTAAACATTAAAAGTAAAAAAAATCAAGTACCAAAAAAATCAAGTATCAAAGTAAACATTGAACCTATACTCTAGTATGAAATTGGGGAAAAAAGTTTAGATATTAAATTAAACATTGAAATTAAATTCTGGTATCAAAAAATGTTTGGATAGAGAGAAAATACCTCATCTGTCATGATTTCCCCCACTCTTGTGTATTTTGGTGATCTCCCTTGCCCAATGATCTTTCTCAAGTAGTCTAAGGAAAAAAAAGGGCTAAAAAGTTAGAAAATTTTATTTATAAACTCCTTGTGATGATTGAAACTTGCATGTTTATTGATTACTCGTGAATAAATATTGGATCATTAACAACATAATTGGTCAATGGTCAAGAGTAGACAGAGAGAACCGAGAACCTTGTGTAAGGATTGAGAAAATATTATAGAGTTTTGAGAGACTCCAAAGCTAAAATTTATATTTAAAAGGTCTTAAAAGTAAATAATTAATTTTTAGGAAGTGTGAATAAACAGTTTTCCATTTGCCCAAAGACCTCAAATTAAATTATTAATATTTGAAAGAGAATAAAAATAAAATTTTCTTTGAGGGGTTTACCCCTAGTTTCATCATTAAATAGACTTATCAATTATAATCCGAATACAATAACTCAATTCACACAACTCTATCATGAATTGATTCAAACTCAAAATTGACTTAAATTTAAATAGTCCAAAAATGACTCAACTCAAAAAGGTTGAAACCTCACACACAAATGACCCAAATTCAAAATGACTTTGTACTCAAAATAACCAAAAACTGAAAATGACCCGAACCAAAATTAACAAAAATTTTAAAACTCAAATTCACCCTACCTAAAGACCTATCCATTCCATCTAATTGACAGGTTTAGTCTAAAATCTAGATAGTGAGCAAAAAAAATATAAACGTTACATATTTCTTTTACCTCTTTCTGTGATGATCCCTGCAATATGTAGTTGATCTCCTGGTTTTAACACCACCAATGACCCAATGTTATGTTGCGCCATCTGCAAAATTTCCCTTGTGTCATTTTAATAACAAATATTCTCCAGACCAAACCAAACCAAACCAGACCAGACAATCACAGTTAAATTGTTGTATGATACTTGCATTCTTCATGGCATCATCGACATTGTCGTTGACCCGACACCAAAGCCAAGACCCTACGTTTTCTTCGCCTTTTGTGATCAATACATCTGCTACTGTAATGTTTTCTAATCCCTTTTCCTCTGTTTCCACGGAACCGGTACGCGAGAACATGTTTTTCCGGTTATGTCCTCCCGAATTTCTTAGAATTGCTAGCTTGATTCTTTCCTGCCAGCAAGATCTTAGTCCTTGGATCAATCCTTGCATTATGTTGGCACTGTAAATCAAAGATCAGATACAAATATATGTGTCTCTATCTCTCTCTCTCTATATATATATACATTTTTAGAAGTGTATGTATAGGTTTTACATTATAATGCAGAGTTGCATATACCTTAGAAAAGCAGCTCCTTGGACAATTGACAATGAAGCAAACTAGAATATTGTTTTGATCCACTTGTCTTAAAATTTATATTTAGAGAAAGGGAATACATTACTTGATTAACAAGACAAAATAAAAGGAAAACTTTTGGTCTGCTATTATTCATTTTGTCTTTTTGAGAAGGTTCCTTTCCTTGCCTCAACCAGAAAGCTAACAATTGTTTCCATGGATTAGAGCGATAGAATAAAGTATGAAAAACAAAATATAGTATGAATCTCTTGGCTTTGTTTACATTAAGTTACAATTAGGGTTAATATAATTTTTGGCTCTTGAACTTGGCAATTAAGTTCACTTGGTATTTGTACTTTTTTTTGTCCATAAGTGAATTTGGCAACTAGGTCCATTTTGGTCATTGAACTTGGAAAAATGTTAAAGTTCGATGATGTGGCACCTAAAAGACGTGGACCTAACATGATCTCAAAGAGTCATATAATCAAACTTTAAAATTTTTCCAAGTTTAGGATAAAAAAGGACTTAGTTGTAAGTTTACGTACCAAAGTGGACTAATAAAAAGTACAAGTATCAAAGTGAACCTAATTATGAAGTTCATGGGGCAAAAGTTGCATTAACCCATATAATTATTAGGTCAAATCATGGTTTTAATCCTTCTACTACGCTGAAATTTGAGATTTAATCCTTTTAATTTGACATAATTTGGACCCTCCACTGTTATAATGTTATAACATTGTTAAAAGTTGCCATTAAAATGATGATAAGGATTTTGTTGTTAATAAATTTCTTATGGTAAAGATAGCTCAGATGACTTTCTTATGGTAAAAATCCACGTCACTACTATTAACAATGCTATCAATTTGGACCTATTAATAACATTAAAATAGTAGAGGGGGCAAATTATGTCATTAAAGGGTTAAATATCAAATTTTAGCATAGTATAAGGACTGAAACCAAAATTAGACCCACATGACTCACGTGGTTGGAACTTGTAAGTATGGTTTATGCATTTAAGAAAAGAATAACAGAGACATGGAATGTAAGTAACTATGAAGGCAATAATGAGAAAACACTAGATGCTATCCCTACTAGACAAGAGAAGATAAAAAAGCTTACCTTAAGAATCCAGAATATTGCATGAAATGATTTGTCCTTTTGGAGAAGCAAGAAGAAAGCCATGTTCCAAAGGCATCATCAGACTTTGAACCTATATATGCATACCAGACATCAGATGTCAGTTATATCATTGGCAAACACCGCCCGTCTCGTTTTTCAGTCGTCGTTTTCTTGTCTTCTTTTTTCTGTTTTCTCGTTGTCATATATGGCAGAACGGAGGCAACTTTTTCGTTTCCGGCTCCCGTGGCTGTCAGCTGCAGCCACTTCACGTCCTACAGCTCAAACTGAAGTCCCTTCCCAACCAAGCACTACGACATCTATCCAACAGCCACCATTTCGGCCTCCAGGGATCGCACCAGTACAGACTGCTCCTATGCAGGCTCGAGTGCCAGGACAAAAGACAGAACCTCAGCCAGATGCTACTTCACGGCCAACATCAACGCCTCGACATAAAATCAGAGGTTCTTCAGTTCCACCATCAGCATCTCGTAGAGTAACAGACAAGCAAGGGATGTCTCGGCCAGTATCAGCATCTGATGGAACAATTCAAACTCAGGCTACCTCTCAAACGCGGTCACCAGCAAGGGCCATCTCTGTGCCCCCATCTCCATCTCGCATGGTTTCTCAGCCTCAATCAATAGCGCAGGCAGTCTCCAAGCAACAATCTTCATCCCGTTTGGCCTCTCAGCCAGCAGGCCAAACATCTCCACAACCCTCTTCTCCATCACTTCGAGACATGTCTGCTCCAAAAGATTCTCCAACAGCTATACAAGAAAGGTCCCAACCTCCAAGTTCTACTCAACCCCCACCATCTGCCTCTCATCAACAGACTCAACCATTTGGTGTTGCAGAAATTGCACCAATTACTGGCACAACTATGGAAACACCTTCAGCACCACTAAAGCCAAAGGAAAGAGTGGAAAGGAAGAAGGTTCAAGAAGAACTCGGGAAAGCAACAGCAGAGGGTTCGACTCATGAAGAGCCAGAGCAGGGAACAATTACTAAACTCCTTGCTGCAGCAACAGATGCTGGGACAAAAACCAAAGAGCAGTTAATGGCTGCTCTGGAAACAGGAAAACGACACCAGCAGAAGCAAGATGATATGGAAATAAAGAAGACATTGAAAACCTCAAGCAATGATGAAAAACGAATCAAAACCGTGAGTTCAGCATATCCAAGAAACTTGAGCATACCAAATAAAGCTCATGAAAAGCATGTCTCTTCAAATTGGGAACAAGTTCCCCTCCAGAACGAGATCCGAGATGATGTTTGTAAGTTTGTTCATAAGCTCACCGCAGAGCAACTGGAGCTACCTACAGATGAAAAATCAATCAGTGTCGTAACACTAGCAGGAGAAAATAGAGGGGCATCTTTTCACTTAGGTTCAGAATCAAGCAAAAAGGAGGGATTAGTTCATATTCACCGGGGTTATAAGATCAACCCGGATGACAGCCCTGATGCTACCACTGATGGAGAAGAAAGCTCCAGGGGAAGGAAGCCTAAGGCTTCAGTAACCAAAGAAAATCCAGCATCAACAGCATATGCCAATAATAACATACAAAGCATTAATAATTCAATTGTGTGTGAAAGTTCTGTGAATGCAAGAAATCCAGGTGTTTATCTGGAACTTATACACAATTTAGCAGAATCAACCAAGTCTAAAGCAAAGGAAGAGCATACCGAGCCAGGCAAGACTAGATTTAATATCACACCAGCAGAGAAGCGTACATATGAACCTACGGTACGAAGAAGATGCCTCAGAGGGCTTTTTGCAGAATCAAGTGACTCGGACCCTGGTAATCCCGAAAAGCCTCAACGACATGGTTGTCGCTTCAACTGTGGGGGGAAGAACAAACAAAAGGAGATGGAGGATCTCTGACCATATAAATCGCAACTTTGTAAGAATTACCTGCCAGTTTGCAGACAGCATATGCAAACAAGAATAGAGAATGATAACTATACATTGATAATAATGATGCCATATTGTCCACAGCCAAGCTCCAGATCCATAACCTTTTGTAATTTCATGATATATTGTTATGTAAAGCAAAATGCATTTTGTACTGCAATCTGCAAGTAAATACCAAGAGGGAGAAAATTTCCTCAGATATTTTTCATGACAGTAAATATAAAAGCTGCAGCATGTGATAAAGTATGTGGTAATAGGGGGAGTCTGGTAAGTGCCTTCCAAATATAAATATAGATACTAAACTTGGCATTACAGAAGCATGTAGATTGCAGAGTAATGAAGGCAGTTGCCGGTAAAATGGCTAGCCTAACGTACATCCAAGGAGAATATTTACAAATTACAACCAAAATATAATGAAACCTAGCATAATCATGCCAGTAGAGGGAACAAGAGAATTGTTATTCACATACTGGTTTTGTATCAAAGCTGCTTAAGCAGATTGCAAATGCTTGGAAGGCAGAGAGTGGATAACAATAATCCATGGTGAAAATGTCCTTGCCAATCTTCCCAAATTGCAGAATCACGTTTTCTTGTTCAGTTATTGTAACATTTTCACTAGGCTCCACAGCAGCCACCAACTGGAAATTCTTTACGGAAGCCACTGTAACTCGTCCTTTAAAATTTAAGCACCAACACTGCAACTGCTCATGCCATCTAGGAGCTTTATTTTTCAAGACTAAGGGTACATTTTGCATTGATCTAGAAGTGGACCCAACTTGTGGCCTTCTTCCTGCTGAATCTAACAAGGGAGAAGAATGCTCATCAAGGCAATTTGTAAATGCCGTAGGTGTAGGAGCAGTTCCTCCTTCTTCAATGGCGGAGACGGGGATCGAGTTCATGATACACTGCATTCTCCTTGGACCTCTAGTGCGAAGAATATTGAGCTCATAAGATATTTTGGCAGTGTTATAGTTACTCGTAGTTACCCTTGGAGCCACCTTCCCTGGATGAGTTTTTCGACACAATTCGCAACTGGAGCAGACCGTAGAATCTCTTGAAGGTTGACTGTCGAAAATGTTGAACTTGGTCCCCAGGAAATTAGACCTGTTAAAGCTTCACACTTAAATTCAACAAAAGAAGGAACCGACCAATCCTTAAGAAAGTAACAGTTCAATATATCTAAAAGCTTACCTGAGTTTTCCAACATACTTGTTACTTGATCTAGAGAAATCATCCCCAACTAAAGATATAACAAAATCAGTACCAGTGGCCCTTCTGACCCTTTTTGCTGCTAGTAACAGTTTACTCAACTCACCTGACAAAGCTTTAAATTCATAACATACTAATAAATATCAGTTATATGAACATAATACTAAGCTGAAACACAGTTTGAAGAATTTTTGAGGTAAGCCAACTCTTTTAGGAGAACTCTTCTAAGTTGCATCCGTCAAGCAGCCAATTAGACCCTTAACAATGTCAAGGTAGCTCAAGTGGTACCGTACTTGCAAGTATGTGGATTATAAGCTTTTGGTTGATGGATCGAGTCTCCCAAATTTAGGTGATTTCCATAATTATTGTTATGCGCTATACTAACATCTCTCCTCTGAGGCCTGAGCATTGCAAGTCGTATCTACACTTAGGTGCTCTTCCTCCATGAATGTACACAGCTCTCGACAGAGGTGGGAGACAAAACCCCGACACAGGACAATAACTTGACATTGTTGGGGTTGAACCCACTGCTCAGTGGACAACACTCAATACTTCTCCCTAAGGAGTCTCCCCCTCAACAAGAATCAGAACATACATTTTCACCCAAAAAAAATAGAAAAATTACCAGGACTGAGACCCATATACAATCGAAATGTTGAAGTTGCTCTCTCCCTTCTAATAAAGCATTGAATCGGCGTATCCCTTGGTCCAGGCTTTAAAAAAAAAAAAGACACCCGATTTTTTTTAATCATAACGAGCAAAAAAAAAGAAGGTAAAAATATATCAAAATTTACCTGCTTTAAAGATATTGGGAAAGTTAAGAAGCCACAAAGCTCAGGTGTTTTAACAATGTCTTTAGTAATTTCCCTCCATGAACGACAAACTGAAGCACAAGCAACCACATCTCTCCTTCCAGGCCAACATTGTTCCCTTTGTTCTACTCTTTGAATTATATCTAAGAGTAATTCCGGAGGCAAATTTGCCCATTTCCTTTGTTCGATTTGTACAGTTGAAGAACCAGGTGAGCCAGGTGAAGAAGAGAAAGAAGCTTCTGGATTAATATGAGCTTGACCTCGACGAAGCCTATGTCTCTTCCTTGAACTTTTATTTGATATATTCCCAATCTCCCATACAAAGCTTGTAAATGACATTTTCAAAGCTAAATTGAAATAATAGGGTCCTAAATTGTCAAAAACAGAAAGAAAAGAGAGAAATCTTTGATACAGAAACAAAAAATTCTTCGAAAAAAGGGAAAAATATATCAAAATTTACAAAACGGAGAGACAAATTCATCGGAAAACTCGAAACGACGAGATTGAAAATGAGACGTAACACAAATTACAATCACATGAAAGAGAAAATCTCAATCTAATAATTTTACTGTTTTTTGAAACGATTAGACCAGTGGTTTGGTTGTTCGTTGTTTTCTTTTATTCCTTTCTCTAGCTCCTCCTCTCTCCATCTTCGCCGTCTCCGTCGTTACCGCTGCCGTAAGTTGCTCTGCGATTGTGAGGATTACCACACAATGAAGGTTCTGCTTTTCTGCTTTTCTCTTTCAGTTTCTCTTTGATTATAATTTAAACAAAACCGGGTTTTTTGTTTTATTGTTAATTTTCCGTTAATTTTAATTGGCGGGCTTTTTATGTGTTGGTTAACTGTTTGAAATATATATTTTAAATGTTTAAAATATAATTTATATTAATACTTATATATTTTATAATTAAATTTAAAATTTATTTTTATTATTTAATATTAATTCAGGTTAATTGAAATTCACCAAAAGTGTTAGTTTTTTAAACTAATCTCAATATCAATCCATTAATAATAAATTAATATTTTGATAATTCAACTTTAAAAGGTTATAAAATAGTCATTAAATTATTTAAAAAATTTTATTTAAATCATGAAACTATTAAAACGCAAACTGCTCGCACTAATCGAAAGCTCTCTTGTCGATGGGTACTGATCTATCGTATCAATCGTCAATTCATCGTTTGAAGCTCATTAGTCAAACATTTAAAAAAAAATTTAACAACCCAGTGACTTAAATAAAAACTTTTCAATAATTCAGCGATCATTTTGCACATATCAATCGAACCCTTAAATAGGAAAATAATGTACTTCAATACATTCAGACCCACGTCCTCTTATACTAACAACAATGCACATGCCAATCGAATTAAAACTCGATCAACAACCCATTTATAAAACTAAAAAGCTTATACATTGATGTAGTAAATAATTATTTTATATACATAAGAAAAGCATTTACCTTAAGTAATATGTTTCCAAAAGGAACTCTAATGTATAGGAAAATGATTTAGTCATGCATGCTTTGAATTATAGCAAGGAATGCCATCATTTTTTTTTCACTTTTATATAGTTAACAATATATTTAATTTATTAAATAATTTGATGCTAATCTTATTTAATCTATTTAATCAATTGAATAGATATCGGTCGAAAACAACTATATAATTTTTATGCATTTTGCAGGTTGAACTGATTCCTGTCCAATCAATTTAAGTCGATTAATTTGAGTTGGGTCATTCTAATATGTTAGTTAAAATTTTATGTCAGATCATTTCATGTTTTATCTTTTAAATTAAAAATTTATATTCGAATCATTTCAAGTTCGAGTCTTGTGATTTATACTTGGCATCGAAATTTAATTTATGTCATTCTAACTTTAAATATTTTAAGTTTAAATTCAATTGAAATTCGAAGTTTTTTTATTATGATGAGATGGAATCAAATCATGTAGGGATTAATGTGAGGATCACAACATTAGGGTCCACTCACCAACCGGCGAAACCTAGAGGAGACCCTTGACCTGACAGCCGAAAACTGCTGGTAGTGCTTTAAAATATTAGTGTTATACAGTATCTTTCATAGGACCTTTTTTTTTTTAATATGAATTTATGGGCTTAATAAAATGAATTTATAAAGTTGAGGGGGCAAGAAAAAGATTTCAAAAGTTTAATGTGGGGTTTAGATTGTGGTGAATGCTAGCTACAAAACTGGATTCTGCATATAATTTAAAGGAATATGAAACTCAAAGTGTTCTTCCATGGCCACCAAAATAATTCCCCACCTAAACTATGGTCGAGTTCTTACTTCTTATATTAGAAATTAGATTGTATTTTATTTCCTTTATTTAAAAAATTGGTAAATTAATCTTTGTACGTTAAATCAAATAGTAAATTGATCTATCTGTAAAAAAATTTCATCCATTTAAAAATTGATCCATGTACGTCAATACAAGATGCATGTGGTACGCCAAATGTAACTGCTTGATTCTTCTATTAGTCACGCCAGTTTTTAATAGTAGAAATGAAAAAAATTTGTAATAGAAGGGATAGATTTACTCTTTGATTTAACATATATGGACTAATTTACTTATTTTTTAGTAAAGAAAAAGTAATCCGATTCTCATTATAAGAACCTTTATAATACTTTTATCTAGTTTGAATGAATTTGAGCTAGTCACTATCAGCACATGCCTTTAAAATTTTCAAAAAAAATTGTGAGGATTAAGGAGCATTTTTTTTAATTGAAAAGTTTTAATTGACAACTTTTCAAGGACTTGATGAAAATTTTCTAAATTGGGGAATTGAGGGCACAAGGCTCCCACTAACTCCTATTACATTAGGTTTAGATTAGGTTAGTTCAAATTAGGTCGAATCGAATTTTAAAATTTTATGATCTTTTGAGGTTAAAAGGTTGTATCTTTTAAATCTAAATTATTCGAATTTGAGAGTTAGATTTTCTAGTCGAATCAGAATTCAATGAGTTTGAACTATTGATTCTTTTATGATCAAATCAGGATAAGCTAAATTTTCGTTTCAATTAATCGAATCAAATGTTCAAGTTTAGGTCTGGACAATTTCTAGCTGATTAAAGTGCTAACTTCTGTGCCTATCTGTTTGTATTGTAAAATAAGGAAAAAAGGAAACTGATTGCTTTAGTTGTGAACTTTCTAGTATTGGGATATAAGAGCATATAAATGCAGACAAGCTTTACAATGGGGTCAACTAGAAGCAAAGCAAAGCAAAGCAAAAATAAATAAATAAATAAATAAATAAAGGGTTAAATTGCACACTTAGTCATTCAATTGTTAATAAGTTTTGTTTTCGTCACTCAACTCTAATATTTTCCGATTTACTAATATTATCAGCATTTGATAATTTGGTTGTTTCTTTGTTAAATCATTAACATAATGCTGACTTATCCTTATTTATTGGCATACTAACAAAGTTAGCTATCTAATATTTACAAATTCTATCAATTTGATCTGAATTCTAAAAAATTAATAAATCTAAGCCTCAATTGTACATATCTTATTAATTTAATCCTTATTCTAAAACATTCATAAAATATATTTATATTTATATTTTCAATAAAAATATTTAAATTTTTAAAAAAATGTCATGAAGTGAAATATGGAGCCCTTTTTTACCCCCATCATGCATGATGTGTATGGTATTCCCGTTTTGGTTCAATTATTAAGCAAAAGGTAATGTGACTTTTTTTATTTACATAATAATAAATTTATTTTTTAATGTTTATAAATTTTATAAATTTATTCTTAATTCTAACAAAATTAATAAATTTAACTCTCAATTTTATAAAATTGTTAATTTAGTCCCTATTTTAAAAATTCAAAATAAAATAGATAATATTTTAAAAAATATATCATGAAGTGAGATGTGTGGAGCCCTTTTTTTCATGCAAGAAGTGTATGGCATTACCATTTTGGATGAAAATAAGTAATCTTTTTTTGCAAGTTGGAAGTTTGCCAAACAAGTAGGGATGCCCACAAGGACATAAACTTGATAAGACTTGGATAAGGTTTGGGTGTTAGGGGCAACTATTTGTCTCCCATTGCAAATAAAAATGCAAATTAATGATGAAATTTTTTGGTATGTCAACCAAATTATAGTCCCTACTTTACCTAATGTGTTATGATTACAAAAGTCACCTACTTTTATTTTCAAAATTAGTGTTTGTGTCAACTTTACAAGCATAAATTAATATTGTTTTCTTTGAATGTTCATCGTCTTTTTAAAGTTAAAGCATAGCTCTTCAAACATAAATTCATAAATTCTTCATATAGGAGTTCATTTCTCTAAAGTTATAAAACATATTTACTCTTTAATGTTTATTCATTTTGTCATTGAAGTTTTAATTTTTTTTTTTTTGGATCACTTTGGTCCTTAACTTTCGAAGTTCAGTCAAAATTCTTTATTTTGAATGGAAAAGTTGATTGCACTATTAAAATTTTAATAGCATTGATGTGGCTATCGTGTGGCAAATTACATGTATTTTACTCTTGATATGGATAATTTTTTTTTAAAAGTTGTTAATTAAGAATAAAACGTTAGAGGCTAAATAGAGTGAATGCAAAGGGTCAAGTAGGTGCATTCCCCCTAAAAATTGAAAATTACATTTCAACTCCTTAAAATCATTAAATTATAAATTTATATATGGTAAAATTGTACTTTGACGCCTCAAGATGAAAAAAAAACACTATGTTTAATCTTTTTTAAAAATGATGAAATTATAAATTAATATGTAATAAAATTATATTTTGACTCTCAAAATTTATAATTCAATTTCAACCCTCTTAAAAAAAAATTTAGATTCGCCCCTAGAGTTAAATTTATCATTATATTTTTCTAGTAATGGTACCAAGAGTTGTGTTGTTATAAAACCTCAAAAGAATCTTTGCGGTACTCAAAGAGAATAATAACGACCCGTATTCGTGTTGTCGATGTGGAGAAATTCCGTGAAGGTCATTGTTTTGGGTTTCCTTTGATGGTGATTAAAGAACAAAAGAGAAAAAAAAGAAAGAGCAAAATATACATAAACACACACATACATACATATAGAATATTGTAACATATGGTTGGTACTATTTTGTTGTTGCTTCAATAGCTTGTAGTGAGGCTAAATAATGTAAAATGGGGGAATTGGTACTGTTTTAAGAGAGAGTGGGTGAAAAAGAAAAGGCAGAAGTTTATGCTACAAGAAAGAACCAAATTAAAACAAAGTGAGGAGTTGCTTGTATTCTACCCCTATGGATAATCAATAATGTAGATAGGGACTGTTTAATTAAATATTTCCATTACTTTTTTTTTTATTATTCGTTTAAAACCTTTTTGTTGGGACTAAGGTTAAAGTCTAGACCTATTTATGGATCGAGAAATTTAATTTTTTTTAAAGTTGAATTCGGGTTTATATTTTTCAACCTTGGCTCGTTTTACTATTCAGAAATAATATAAATATAAAAATAATTTTGGTTAGAATATGCCGTATGTTCTTCTTTCAAAATTTTGAATTTAATTTTTTATTTTTATTTTCAAGAATTTAATCCTCTAATTTTAAAATTAAAATTCAGGTCTAATTGCTAATATTTAACATTTTTTGTTAAACTTTTATTCTTATATTTTGAAATTAAAAAAATATTTAATAGTTAATAGCTATGTAACTAAAAAATAACGTTGTAATGAACCTAAATTTAACAAAAATAATTTTAACAGTGTTAACAATAATACTTGAATTTTGAAATCTAAAATTAAGAGGATTGAATTCTTAAATGTAAAAATGTAAAAATATAGAGATTAAATTTTAAATTTGAGAAGAATAAAAATAAAACGGACAACATAATTTTACTATTTTTAAACAGTTTAAATTTTAAATTCAAACTTAATTTCTTTTTAAACTTAAATCTTGACCCAACCCATGAGAACTATGTTGGAACTTTTCAAATAACTATCTAAAACATTTTTATGTTTTTGGGCCTGGAACATATCAGTGTCTACTATCATTTGGTCTTCAAGGTTCTAAATAAGAGCCTAATTCACTTGTATGGGCTCAATTAAGAATTTTATATAGGGTAAAATAAGTAGAGGTGATTCAATTATAGTTTTTGTTTTCGTTTTTTGTCATCTAATTATAAAAAAAAATTATAAAATGATCATTTAACTATTAGTAAATTTCTTTTTTGGTCACTCAACCATAATAAGTTACAAAATGATCAAGCAGCTAATCAATTTTATTTTTTTTGGTCACCGGGCTAATATAAAAATGAAAACACTAAAACATCTAAAGAAGTTGGGTGACGGGAAAAGATAAAATTGAATAGTCGAATAACCATTTTATAACTTTTCATAATGAGTGACCAAAAAAGAAATTTACTAATAGTTAGATGACTCTTTTGTAACTTTTCATAGTTAGATGACTAGAAAAGGGAAAAAAAAATATAGTTGGATGACTACTGATGTTGTTAAAAAAAAGAATAATGACTAGCTAATTTTAAGGGATAAAATAACATTAATCTCTTAACTTATTATTTTTTCCATTATGGTCTTGAATTCTTTTGCTCATATTAGTCTCAAAACTTGATAGTTCTTTCAAATTTATCCAAAATTAATCCTTAAATCTAAATTTTATTATGTTATGATGATGTTTGTGCCACATTATCACTTAAATTTTAAAGATCAAATTAACAAAATTACTAAATTTAAAGAGTAAAGGTTGCATTATCAAGATATGGTCAAATAAAACACCCAACAGGAAGCACTATCCTTACCATTAAAAACAATGCCATCATATTATTATATATTTGGACATTTTATCCGAGTTGAATTAATTTGAGTTAAAATTTAATTTGGTCTTATTTAAAATAAGAAAATTAAAAAGTCTAACTTAAATTAACACAAACTCGAATAGATTTAAATTTGAAATCGATTCAAATTTGAATTGATCCAAATTTAAAGTAAATACAACTCAAAATGATTAAATTCTATAATCATTCATACTGAAAAAATTAAACCTTGTACTTGAAATAATCCAAACTCGCAATAACCCAGTTGAAAATCACATTCCTCAAACCCAAAATTATCAAAATCTACAATGATTTAAACCCAAACATAAAATGTCCCGAACTCAAAACCAAAATGAAATAAATCTAAATTGACCTAAAGTAAATTATTCTAAAATTTAAAATTCTAAATTCACCCGATCCAAATTCATCTTACCCGTCCAATTGATTGGTGTGCATCAAGTACATAAATAATCACTTTATTGACGCAATAACTAATAAACTAGCTTCAACCTCAAGTTATGACATCTTCATATACTCCATGAAATCTAGGTGTGAATTATCATTGTAAAAAGAAAAAAACTAGCCTTAATTATATGCTATGGAACAGAAGACAAACCTTGCACTTGCAGCTATTTTAGTTCAACCCTTTATCATCTCGGGCTCCAACAAGAAGATTCCTGGTTGTTCAAAGCCCATGGCCTGGATGGTCTCTGATTAACAGCACAATATTATATAACATACATACATATACACACACGTGTGTATATATATACATATGTATTGAAAACTTGATTGGAATCATTAGTTAGAACTAACAAATCATTTGTTAGCTTCCTCAACTAACCTTATTCTTCCAAACTTAGACAATTCACACTAGGACAAAAATCAAGCTCGGCAGCCCCCTATATATGAAGCTGTCAATGTCAAACATATCGTCTTTTTCAAAACAAAAAAAAAAAGCAATCATACAGTATGTTTTTCAATATCATAAAATAAATTGTGTCATTTTCAAGAGACAACAAGCCAAAGTCTAAAATTTGTGAACTAGTCCAAAGTCTAACATAACAAATCATTCAATAAACTCAAGGTTTTGTTTTCCATTAACCTACTCTACCCAATAATTTTGTGTTTTTTGTATACAGAGTCAATATATCTGAAAATATTTGCTTTCTATGATTATTTTTTACAATAATGACGTAACAAATTTAAATCGGTAAGAGTACCATGAAGTTCCTAATAGTCAATTTGCATTTTGCCTTTTTTTACTTAAAAAAATAAATAAATTAGTCCATATACGTTAGATTAAAGAGCAAACTACTCTATTTTGTTAAAAATTTCATCTATATTTACTGTTAAAAACAAGTATGACTAACGGAATAACTAGACAGTTACACGTGGCATACCACATGTACCTCATTCTAGTGTACTGAAATCAGTTTTTAACAATAGAAATAAATGAAATTTTTAACAGAAGAACCAATTTGTACTTTAATCTAACCTACATAGATTAATTTATTTATTTTTTTAGTAGAGGGGTAAAATACAATTTGACTTCTAGTACAAGGACCTCCATGCTACTTTTACCACTTAAACCTGATGACGGTGGAATTGAAACATACAGTTTCTTTGAAGGTTTATCATTGAATTTAGCTGACATTGATCAGCAACCCCATTGCTTTTTGAAAGACTTTGCTGGCTAAGCTTTCAAGTTCTTGAAACCAGCTCCAGTTATGGTGTTCAGTTGTTGTGGATGTTGTTGCTGCCTCCATTTGAGTTGAAGATATGCTTGCATTGCTTACTTGTTCCACTCCATATCCAATCATTCTCCTATCTTTTATTCCCAGATTTTTCTGACCTGCAAAAGGCAAAGGAAAGCAAAAACAATTCAAACATAACATTCAGACATATACTAAACGAAGTGAAGATTTTTTAAGCTCTTACCATTCATTTCCAACAAGGGTTTGGAAGATTCTGACCAGACAACAAGGGTTGGGGTGATTATTGTAAGAAATGCCCAAAAGAAGAATATCACAACAAAGGTTCTATCACCCATTTTTATTTTCCTACGGAATATTGTTGGAGAGCTTTAATGTAAGGTTTTTCCAGAGAGGGCTAGATAGGGGAAGTGACAGACACAAAAAAACACTTCAACAATTAGCTGGCCATGTTTAATGAACAATGCTATTATAAAACTTAATACTCAAATTGTAATATTCTTTTCCTTAAGTAATCAAAGTCAAAAACAAACAAAAAAAAAGAAAAGAAAAAAGAAACTCATGGGGATTACTGTGGCTCAGTTGTTGGAGAGTTGTTCTCTAAGACGTGTGTGTAATGATTAGGCATCCATCTGGCATTTTATATATCATCATCCCTAAAAGTCAATTTTCTTGAAGAATTTCCCCTGCACTCAGTTTATACAACCACCATTAAAAATAATCCACAAGTTAAAATAATTTTTAAAAGCCTCAAATATTGTGTTAT
Source organism: Gossypium arboreum (assembly GCF_025698485.1). Lineage (NCBI taxonomy): Eukaryota > Viridiplantae > Streptophyta > Magnoliopsida > Malvales > Malvaceae > Gossypium > Gossypium arboreum. Next base: position 142,557,793 of record NC_069075.1, read on the forward strand.
CAAGGCTTGAAAAGATTCCCAAGAAGCTCTCCTTGATGACTGCTTGACAACTACCCTTTTCTTCATACCATCCACAAAAACCAATATCAGGTCAACAAACAACAATGCAAGCAAAATAAGTTTTTGAGCAATGAGTATTCTTATTAGCTAAAAACATGGGGGAAAAGGGCCTAAAACCTGAAGCAATGAAAATAATATATATATTGACTAATAGTCTTAACACATGGGAAGAAGCTTTAGAGAAAGAAGATTAACCAATTTTGATGTGGAACATAGTTGATCATTCGAAATAAAAACCCGGAATTCCCAACATAAATACATACATACGGTTAACGACTCTTCCTTCTAAAGATAACCTTGTTATGCCTACACCTCACAAGATCACCTCACAACCCGCCAGCCACGCGGAGTGTTCCACGAGCTAAGATCTCCTGCAAGAACAAAATCCTGCTGACGAGGGCCAATGAACTCTCTACCTCGCAAACCCACAGCACGGGGAACACACATCTGGCAAAGGTGACATATACGTACATCGTTATTTACCCGATGTCCTTACAAGACAACTTATACTTAGGAGGAAATTTGTCAATAAATTGACTTAGCTCCCTGAATATGGAACCAATAAGAGACCGACATGTGGCACCTCAAGAAAGAGCAGCGAGACCCTTAATAAGATCCCCCTAGCGCCAAGGCTTCCTGTTCTCTTTCTCTCTCTTTTCACTATTCTCATTCCTCAATGACCTTTCTTCTTCTTTGAGCACTCATAATACGTCCTACGACTCTCTACCCACCCATTGAATGAATCTTCTACAACCACCATCACAGCCTTGTATCATCAACAAACTTTAATGAAGCAATGAAAAGAATATATATTGACTAATAGTCTAATACATAGGAAGAAGTTATAGAGAAAGAAGAATAACCAATTTTGATGTCGATCATTCGAAATAAAAACTCGGAATTCCCGACATACATACATGTGATTAACAACTCTTCCTTCTAAAATTCTAAAACAATGAAAATTGGAACTTAGAAAAGGTTGCAACTTTCTGGATTGTTTTTCCAGAAAAGGATGTAAACAAACCCTTCAATCCGTCACTAAACCTGCGCCAGTGGGAGAGGTCTTCTTCCCTGTATACCTCTGTTGAAACCCAAACGGTAAAAAGTTAAATGTTATATGAGGAGTTCCAATTATACAAGTTTTACCACAAGTAAGATCTAAGCTATGACCTGTTTCCCAATGCTGAATGGAACATATTTATACTTGATCATATGCATTATTTGACGCTTCATCGTGAGAACAAAGAGAGCAATCCAATAGAAGAGTAATATGGGCCAAAAGACAGGAACATCAAATATTGAAAAGAAAGTCATCAAGAAGCCTATGCAAAAAGCTTTTGTTATTGAGTACCTGAAGCCATAATACCAAATAAAAGCAAGTCATTTTTGATCCAGTATAGTTGGCAGTGTTGTAAAGGGCGCATGGCACTCTAGGCACTACAATTCTCATAGTGACTCATGCTCAAGGCACACACACAAAAAAAGGTGCTAGCATGAGTGATGTGAAGCATAATATGTATACTTGTGAGATCTTGTATGTGTCTATAAATAAAAGATGTGTAATAAACTCTAGATTTGTTCTAGTTTATCAACAGAACATGCAAATTCTTTATTGGTCAATATGTGCATGATTTTGTTATGGTCCATGTATGTTCTTGAATACTCAAATACTGAGAATTATAGAGTTTAATAATATCTGAAAGTGAAAAATATAAGAAATTAAAGATAACTTTGTTATGCCTACCCCTCATGAGGTCACCTCACAATCCGCCAACCTCGCAGGTTGTTTTGTGAGCTAAGGTCGCTTGCGATAACAAATTCATACACCGTATTTACCCATTGTCCTTAGGAGGAAGTGATATATATAGGTCTGCTAAACTTCAAGAATACGAAATTAACATGAAACCGAGACATGGCGCCTCAAGAAGAACCATAAGCACCTTTTATAAGATGGCCAAGGCTTTGAGATCTCTCTCTCCGGCCTCTCTCCTATATTTATTTTCATCCCTCAACCACCTTTCTTCCTCTTTGAACACTCATAATATGTCCTATGGCTCTCTACCCACCAAATGAACAGTCTACAACTACAATCATCTCAGCCTAGTATCAACAAACTTCAATAAAGCGATCAATTTCTTTTCCTAGCACCTTATAAATCACTAAGACAGTGCTTATTATCCTAATTTGCTATTCATAAAGTAAATATTTCCATAAATTCTTACCAATTTCAGCATTTCAAGTTCCAGTCATTAAATGCAAAGAATTTGATGAAATTTACCGATCATAACAATAAAAAAAGTTTAATTCCCAAATCGAAAAACGGGTTTTAAATTTAAATTTACCAAAACTTAAACTCTGGAAGTCGGCGAATGAAAGGTCTGAATTCATCAGAACCTTTTGTCGGCAACGAAGCACCATCCAAATGCTCAAGTTCAGGATCAACCTTAGGCGATAAAAAACCAATCAATAGATTCAATATATAAATCCCAATGCCATAAGACACGATATAAAAGCCTTGCAATAAGTAAACGCGAAGGACGTAAACGGCCGCAATGGCGAGACTTCCAAGCCATCTTTCCATCAGGTGTGGCGTTGAACGATCCAAAAAGTACTGAAACGTCCGTGAGAAATCGCTCTTCCACTTCGCTATCGGCGCTACCACCGCGGCAACGTCGTCACCGGATCCGTCCATTAAAAATTTAATTTAATTTTTTAAACACCTCCCTAAAAACAAAAAACAAAAATCAAATATGGATGATGAATTTAGAAATTATTTTATATAAATAAGTTTTAATTAAAATTTTAAACAAATTTTTAATTTGCGGGTTGCCTTTGATTGAAATGAAGATTTTAATGCCGAATTTCACGAAAATAGTAAGAAAATTTGATAACAATAAAAAGGACAAATTTGCAGGTAGTTTACAGTTATTTCGCCCGTGTCTAATGCATCCAAACGCACCTTCATGACGACGTTTTGTTCATAACACTAAATTGGGCCTTCTCTTTTATGTGCTTTCATCCCTCAACTTCATAAATATAAAATTGAAGATACTTTGAAATTAATTTTATATAATTTTTCAGATGTTATACAATCTCAAATAGCATATTCAGTTTTCTAATAATCGGATCGGTGATTGAACAAGTTACACCACCGATTCTTGATTCAATTAATTCAATTGGTTCGACTGTCAGACTAATAATAATTAATTATTTTTTTATAAATTCTAAAATTATTAAACTGAACCAATTTGCTCAGCTGTTGATTTTTATCCCGGTTTTTTATTTTTATCACTTTTAAGTATTTCTAAGTGAATTGGTTCAACTCATCTGTTCAGATTGTTATATCAATCAATCATCTATTCGTCGTTCCAATAACATTGGTCACATTATCAAATCTTGACAGAATTCTAATATAAGAATCAATATGAATTTAGTTGCCAAGTTTAAAGATCAAAGTAAAAAAAAAAGCATAAATGATAAAATAAACCTAATTAACATCTTCAAACATCAAAATTATATTATCCCATTCTAGTATATTTTAATTTGTAAATTTGTTTTAAATTTTGAAAATGTTAATTATTTACGTCAAATCCAAATTTGATTACTACTATCCTAATCCAAATCAATTAATTATTTATTGAATATTTAGCTCTACAAAGAAATTAATTAAAAATCTAAAAATAGTAAAAAGACTAATGAATTTATATGTCAAAATTTGAGTTTGTTAATGAATATCCTAATCAAAATTCATTATTCGCAATGATCAATATTTAAATCTGCAAAAATAAATCGAATACTTACAAATATTCAAATTCCCATTATCCATGATCATCTTAAGACAGCATATATGCTTTGTGTATTTATTACATTATTTTTGTGGTGATGTGTTTTGTATATTATTAAAGGGATTTTGATGGTAAAAATATTATAAAGATTTTGTTAAATTACATTTTATCCCTTCCACTGAAAAAATTTACAAATAATTATTATACATCATATTAAAAATAAATTAATCCTTTTTATTAAATATTTCATTCATTTTACTATTAAAACTTATAATTAATAAAAACCAAATAGTAACATGTGATCGCCAAATGTACCTCGTCCTGACATACATAAACTAATTTTTAACAATAGATTTGAATGAAATTTTTAATAGAATGATCAATTATTTGACCTAACGTACATGGACTAATTTATCTATTTTTTTAAAAGAAGGGACAAAATACAATCTGACTCCTAACACAAGGGTCTAAGAGGTTTGCAAAGTGTGTTGTCCTCCAAACCATGTCCAATGTTGGGTTCAGAGTGTTTATGTTTGGTTTTATCCCCAAGGTTTATCTCCCGATTCTGCCTAAAACCTGAACGGGTTCACAGAGTGACTCTGTCAGCAACCCCAATGCACATTGTCATTGGCCTTTCCAAGAGAATTGCACCAAATTTCATAATTCAAGAGGCAGTAACACTTAAATAAGTCAACAACATCAATGACAACTATCTTGAGTATAAATGTAAATGTAGTTTCAAGTTTCAGCTCAGGCTAGCAACGAAATATCCAACACAATAATGTTTATATAGTGACTAACCCGAATTTCCAAGCACATTGTCGAAAAAAATCTAGAAGGACCGGGAAGCAGGTTTTTTCATCCTCAAATATCCATAGGGGCCACGCCTTCGCCAGCAGCAGCACCCTGTTCAGGTTCGGGCTCGGCTGAAGCCTCCTGTCCTGCATCAGCATCAGGTTCAGCAGCAGGACCTTCTTGCTCTGCCACAATTTCGAAGGCATCAATCATTTGTTGTACGGTTCCTTGATCCAAGACATGGAATGGTTCCCCGACCCCTACCACGGTAACTGTACATACCGAGCTTTTTAAGGTTTCTCCTTGCAGGGTCTCCCTTATTGCCATAAGAGCATCCTTGACCAGATCATCCCGTGTTGTGTCTCTAAAGCTCTCAAACCTGCGTTCCAAGTACGTTTTTGCAGCTTGCGAGCGTGATCCAATGGCAAAAGCTTGGTACTCAAAATAGTTTCCACTTGGGCAGTTATAGTAGAGATGAGCCCCGGATTCATCCAAGCCAGCCACCAACAAACCAACACCATAAGGCCGTTTCCAAGAACGTTGGGTGCAGACCTGCCACCGAAAACAGAAGCATTTTCCATCTCAATTGCACAAACAAATAACATGGTTTGGCTTTCGAGAAATCCAATAGGTTCGGTGTTCCACCAGAAAAAAAAAAAAAAAGAGAGTTTCTAACCAGGTTACAAATTAAACACCGCAAAACAAAAAGCTTGCTAGATAACGATACAAATGAAGATATACAAATTATATTAGACCTTCAAGTATGTAATAGAATCAAGAATCTACTCCTATTACATTCGAGAAATATACAGAACTTTGAGCAGCAAACTGAATAAGCAGAGAACAGTGAGGAAAAGAAACAAAAGAGAAACTTTGAAAGCTTCAACAAACCAACTATTGAAGCAGCATAAGCAAAAAAGAGATCATACAACGAACTTATCCGTACTAACTATAACCAAACTCAAATACTTAACATCATTTAATGCACAGTAGCAGTGTAGCACCAACAATCTTCACCTCTTACATCAACAAAAGTACATGGTCCGTGCTAGGTTTATCACAAGTTATCTTAAAAACACTACTTGATCAGATAACACCCGCACAGTTAAACATAAGCACACGGATTACCTTCGATTAACAGTCAATGGAAGGCACTCATAACAACATTCTTTTAATTTCTCTAACCTGATTTTATACCATAAAGCTTTTGCCCTAATCACTCGATGCCATGGTACATTCAACCTCTTATCCTCAACATCCAAGTATTGCTAACTCAATAATGGAATATACAAACCATAAGATCGAAATTCCCTCAGCTATAACCATTTGCCATTTGCTATTATGTATTGGACATTCGGTTATCATTTTACATTGTTAATCATAGTAAAAATACCATAGAGGCCCTTGTACTAAAAGTTGAATTGCATTCTGATCCTTGCTAAAAATTATGTCAGCATAATGCCAAGTGTATTGTCTGCTTATTCCACCAACTATGTCAGTTTTTAACAGTAAAGGAAAAATAGGCTCTTTGAACTAACAAACAGGACTAATTTGCCTATTTTTTGAGTTTTTTGAGTAGAGGGGCAAAATACTATCCAACTCCACGGAGAAGCGCCTCCATGGTACTTTTAGGTGTTAATCATCAGCCATTTCAACAATAATGCAATTGGATAGTCTTATTTACTTAAAGTTTCCACATTACTTGATGTTTTCAATCTTTTTCTACATAATATAGTCTTCTATGTAAAGTAATCTTCAATTTAGAACAGTAATCTAGCTAAGTCAATAACTATGTTTGAGCTTCAATTACTTGAAAATTTCATGCTTGTGAAGACTTTTCGGCAGAGACCCAATTGAAGTTCAAACCCTAAAAAAGGAAAAAATTTCAACTCTATAAAAAGAACCCTAAATCAACATCACCAAGTGATTCAATTGAGACAAAATTGAAACAGACCTGGGCTTTATCGGCGAGTTGAACAACGAGTCGGCCCACGGGAAGCGGCGACTCGTACGTGAAGCTATAGTTGATACACTCGTTCCGCATATACCGAGATAGGACGCGTCCGTCGGCGGTGAGACCGGCTATGGCGACACCGATATGGTCGTCGACTTTGAAGATCTTCTTCTGGTGAGAAGACAACTCGGAATTAGCCTTGTTAACGCAAGCCAAAACAACATGGGTCTTAGATCGGAGTCCGATCGCCGCCGAGCCTTGTTTCACGGCCTCCATCGCGTACTCCACTTGGAACAACCGGCCCGCCGGGCTCCATGTAGTGACGTCGGTATCGTATTGGTTCCTGAACATTATCTATTTGATTCTACAAAAGAAAAAAAAAAAACTTGATTTTTCCCCTTGTTTCTTCTTCTCTGGACTGTAATTTAAGAGCGTTTTTTTTCTTCTTTTCTTCTTCTTCAAGACAAAGAGAAAGAAAACAACACCCATAGTAAAAGGGTTAAATTTTGTTTATAGTACTTTTACTTTTACAAAATTTTGATATTTAGTCCTCAAATTTCAAGAGCAATTGTTAACACTTTTTTTTCTTTTTAGATAAATTGGATGGTGTTACATTTTGAAATAATAAAATACTTACTTAGTAGCATTGTAACTAAAAATTAATGTTGTAATAAACATAAACTTAATAAAATAATTTTAATACTATTGATCAAAACATAAGTGAATAAATCGTTTAATTCAGATTCGTAATAATAGTTGAAGTCTAGGTTATCCTAGATATTGTCTATTTCCTTAGTTATCCTAAATTATTTTCCTATTTCACTCTCTGTTGTGTTTTTTACTTAAATTAGTTTAGTAATTTTAGATTAAATCATAATTATTCCAATTTGTCGACTAAATAATAAAAAGACGTTAATTACTAGTAGTTTTAGTCCTTGTGGATACAATATTCCCTACTCACCATAGCTATACTATTGTTTGATAGGTGCGCTTGCCTTTGTCATATTTATAGTTAGTTTAGTGACCATCAATATAAAAATGTATTTGGAACATTGGTTACCCTATTAAATTTATTTGAAAAATCGAGTATAGTTGGCAAGCCGTAAGATTAGTGTATGGGACTATACTTAAGTTTGTACCAACCAGGCGTGAAGTGCATATTATACTTTGGAATTTAAACCATATTGGTGTGATGGTTGAATAATTTGTGTATATATTTTGAGTCTGTATCTGGTTAATAGGGATATTAAAACATAAAATTTGCCTAATGACATATGATATGTGAAGCTAATTGCAAAATATAAAATTTTGTATATAAGCATCTAAGTGACAAAAGATAACACGTGAAACATCATGTGAACAGGTTAAATTTTAGTCACTCAATTTTAAAAAGTTATAAAATGATTATTAAACTATTTAAAATTTTTCATATGAGTCATTGATCTGCTAAAATCATTATTATATATCCTTTTCTATTTGTATCGTCTACACCACTTAAAACCTCTTCTTTCCCTTCACTTCCTCAACTTCAATTATTTTCATAAAATAATTTTAAACATCGTGAATTTACAAACCAAAATCCAAACAACTTTCTTTCTCGATCTCTAACATTAACTGTCAAATCAACTTTGATCAAATGTATGTTCTTTCACTTGTTGACGAGTACTAATACACCAATCGAACTTTTTCTAAAACAAGAAACTTAACAACCCAATGGTTTAAATAAAAACTCACTAATAGTTCAACGACTTAAATAAAAAATTTTAAATAGTTCAATGATCATTTTATAACTTTTTAAAATTGAATGATCAAAATGTGAACTTACTAATAATTTAGGACCTTAATTGTAGTTTACCAATTGAATTAATAGATAAAGCAACATTTAATCACTGAACTTGATAACTTTTTTCAATTTAGACCTAAGTATTTTATCCCAAATTAGTCCTGTAAATTGTCAAATTTTTCTCAATTTTGGCTATGTAACGATATGACACTATGTTGTTGCACAATCTCAAGGTACCACGTTTTCATGCCATTGAGTTTAGACTTTAACCTAGCAAATAGTGGGGCATTAGGCAATGGCTTCGTTTGTGCGTGGCCCGTGACAATCCCAACCAACTCTAAAAAAATTTGTCAAATGTTCAGGGACCAAGTTGAAAATATTACCTTATCACTTAAATTAGTTAAATTAAAATTTTGCTTTTCTCTCCAATTTAAATAACACTCATAACTAGAAGTTGACCTATTTTCATTGCTTATAAAATTAAATTAATCATCATAATCAACATTAACCAAATCTAGTGAATTGAAAATTAAAGAAATGGCTGGTCCGATTAAAAATAAAAATGAAGTTTTGATTAATATTACAATTTAACCCAAACCCTTTTTTTCCTATTGTTTCTCAAAGTATTAGAAATAAAGCACAAATAGAAGTATTAAGAGTCAAATTGTATTTAAATTTCATAATATATATTTGGCTTAGATTTGTAGAAAAAGAAAATATATCAGGTAGGTTGAGACAAAATCAAAAGTATTATGTCAAGGTCAATTTCTTCCTATAATTAATCCATATACTTATAATATTAAATCCGAAATGCCCAAACTAACGACTAAACTGTCGGAAAAACTTAATTAATACGATACTGATGCTTCAAAGACAATTAAATCATGTTTTGAAATTTAAAAACTAATTTAAAATCTGTCAATAATTTGAAAATGTGTAATGCAATTAATTCAAAAACTAGATTTACAAGTGTTAGACACATGCTTATATCCTAACACTTAAAACTTGAATACGAGTAGCATATGCTTATCGTAATTATGCCCCGGAAAAAGGTATCTACATCTTAGTATAGTTTCAACTTCCATGCATTCCTATTTTATAATTATGCATCATCAGCCTTTTTTATTTGTGATGAGAACTAACAAATGTTCTACAAAGCTCACCTTGCAGACAAAGGACGATATCAAATAAGCTTGGAATGCTCTTTCCCACTGAAGAAAAACAAGAACTGCAAAACCAAATGAGTCCGGTAATTAAATCTCAATATCTTCTTGATATTTTCTCAATTACATCCCCTAATTGGGAAGATACTATCCCTGTTTTCCATCCGAGACCTTTCAAAACTAAATGAGATGTACAGAGAGCAGTGGCTACTTATCAACTTCTCAATAAGTTAGATGTAAAAGATTGATTAAATGTTATTTTAATCTATATTAAATGTTATCAGCTTTACTTTCAGCCACATTATGTCTTTCTTTCGGTATAAACAACCATCACGTGATGTTGCAAAAAAAATATATCAACGAACTTTTCTAGTTTTTTTGGATAAGCCAAATTATAGAATCAAGAATCAGGGTGTAACCTTGCCATAGTGAAGACAATTCTGCAACTTACAAATAAACCACAAAATGTCATAAAACAGAAGTGAATTTAACTAAGAAAATATACACAGAGCATGACTTAGAGGAGCATCGGCAATGCTTCTAATTCCGTGTAACCGTCCTGGAATATCACCAGCTATTCTTTAAAATTTTGTGTACTAGATACAGAAGCCCAAGGAACCTTCTGTACCTTTCTTGCCTAACATAGTAAATCGTAGCAGTCCAACCCAAAGCAAACTGGAGAGGAGAGCAATCACTATGGGCTCCTCAACCTTTTACAAGGCCCAATAAAATTCAGTGTCCCAATCGCCAACATGCCTCCGAAATCTGGATATAAAAATATTCAAAGTTTTCTAATGACAACTAAAATAAACATATGAGTTCCAGTTTCTGCTTCTTGGTTGCACAATATAGTAATATACAGCTTTTGTCTTCAATTGAAAGGCGCCATTTGCTCATTGCATCTGCCAACCTGTTAATAACAGCCATCCAAGCTAGAATAGTGTGCTTTGGGATTTGACATTAGAACCAAAGCAATCTATATGCCAGGTGAACTTAGTGTGTAGATTCCAACAAGATGGCATTCCCCTGGAAAATCTATGTATTCACTGTCTCAAAATATCTCGAGTCCTGAAAGTGAAGTGGTTCATTTCCCCAAGAAACCCACCCACCTAACATTTCTCTAGCAAAGAGTTCAATACATCGAGCAGGTTTAACTCCAGGAACATGGTCCAACAGTAATTCTATAAAGGGAAAGAAAGAAAAGAGTTAATATGAGTGAAAATTCAAGCACTGAGTTGCCATGTAAAAGTTGAGGCATTTACTTCATAAGCATAAAAAAATAAATTAACTCCTTCTCAGATGATATATACGAAAGAAGAAAATAGGTAAAAGACCTCTTCAGTCCCTCTCAATTTCAATATTGAGCAAATTAGTCCCTCTCAAAAAAGTTGAAGCAATTTAATCACTATTAATTTTGAAAGTGAGCAATTAAAGACAATTAATCATAATGTTAATATCTTTCATCAATTGTACATTAATTTGATTGATATAATAACAAATTTAGCCCTTGATGTTCACATATTTTGTCAATTTAGTCTCAACGTTTGCAAATTTACACAAATTTTGTGGGCTAAATTTGCTAAATAAAAACCAAATTGAAAGAATGTGTAAACTTTGAGGGGTATATTTGATATTATACCCCAATCAGAATTATATACAATTGACATTAACACAATGGTTAGTATTTAGATGCTCAGTTTAGAAATTGACAGAGATTAAATTGTTCCACTTCTTTTAGAGGGACCAATTTGCTCGATATCAATATTGAGAGGGCCAGAAAAGATATTTTTTACCAAGAAAATATTAAGAAAATAGTTCATTTTTGGTCGGTGAAAGAGTAAAAATGCTCGCAACCATATATTAAGTAGTCCATCAATAAAATAATACCTCCAATTGGGGGTTTCCTGGAGTAACCTCCAGGAATGCTTATGATAATATGTTCATCTTTTATCGACCTAAATACTGAATGGCAATTTGAATCCATTTCCTGCAAAAGTTCCACAGTGTAAGCAACAAAAATAATCTAGTCAAGAGCAACCAGCAATTAAAAGCATGTATAATCCATAGCTTATGTTTATTACTTTTCCTTGACAGTATCCCAGGAGAAGACATTCATATGGCCGATGATGAAAGAGGTCAAGACAACCGATCAATGAACCGTTTCCTTTCACCTGAAAATCTCAGGCAAAACCCAATTTAAATGATAATTTGCAAATCAGCATTGTTACAACTTCGTGCAAAACACACACAATTACAAAGACAAAAAAGGTGAGAGAGTCACCTTCAACCAGTAAATAGTAGACACATATCTAACTCCCCATGCAGGGAATAGCTCTTTCTCAATGAAGGTACGCAATTTCTCTCTATTTGTCACCCATAAGGCCACAAGTGCACCCCCTCTGTCTGTAAGTTGCTTAATTGGAAGGGATAAGAAATACCGGTTTGGTAATGTTGGGTACCTGAAGCAATCGGGAAATGAAAACACAGGTGAAAATATATTGACAAGAAGAAACTCACAAAAATATGATCAGGAAGGTATAAACTGTCAAAAGCAGTAGTGATGTGCTTGAAACATTGAAATATGTGATTACATACACTGATTTCTGACGAGCACTTCCATTTTCCCATGGAGAATCAATAACCATAAGGTTGAAACCACTATCAGATTCAGCTGCATAAGCTCAAAAAATGGAAGTCGATGTTCATCTTAATTCTATGAGTCACTGGTTCTTAGAGCAGCTAAAGAAAAACTTAGCAAATATAAGGGTAAAAGTATCATGGTGGCCCCTGTACTAGGGAAAGTATCCACCGATAGCCAAATGAGCTTTTATATGGATTCAGCATACCAAAGGTGAAGCCATAGTAGTGAAAAGCACACAATCAGTAGTTAACATGATTCAAGATCATGTCTCAAAATGTCAGATAATGGCTCCAAAGGACCACGACACCTCCTAAGAATACAAAACTACAACTAAGATTTCAGAATTGCCTCCACAAAAATAGAAAGCATGTTTTGGTATCACACTAACATGAAAAGTAGTAGATGCAATGCAAGATCAATTGTATTATTTATATGAGCTGAAGACACTGAAAAAGATTGTAAAAAGAAAGCAAAAAAAGTAAACTCTCTTATCAGTTGCATGATAAAGAAAATACTAAGAAACAGTTCCTGAGGTTTGCACAAAGCAAATACTCTTTATATAAATTAAAGACTAAGACTGCTTTCTAGAGACTCTAGGCATTTCAATATAACAGTTAAAAACTCCAAAAAAACTCAGATGAAGCATCCATGATCAATCACACTTCAACTCTTCTCATTTGCCCTTTGAATCTCATAACCTGTGATTAAAAAAAAATTTAAAACGTGAGCTCAATGCATACTCTGAAATTTTACAAATGTTATTTCAAAATAAACTAGTGACATCCAAAGTACGGTTGCGGTTAAACTTTGTCATATTTTGCTATTAGTTCTTTAGATTATGTTGCAGGATGTGCCAAAGACAAGCAAATATACAGCGCTTTCAATAATTTTCAAATATGAAATGCCAAGATCAAACATCATGAGTTGAATAGAAAAACTGACCATATCACGAGCACCACTCTCTGGCATTTTGAAACATTTTTAACCATGGACTAGGGCCTTTCTTGTCCACTTTCCAGTCCTTTGGATACCAAGGGAACTGCCACATCAGGAAACACCGCTCTGGATGAGGCATCATAGCAAGATGTCGACCATCAGGAGAACAAATTGCAGCCACTCCTAATGGAGAACCGTTCAAGTTGAAGGGATATGCCACTGTTGGGTTCCCATCATCATCACAATATCTTAATGGAGCCAAATCTAAATGCAATACACGATCCAGAACACCATCATCGGGAAAATATGCTCTTCCCTCACCATGGGCAGCCCATACACCTAATGTACTGCCTTCCATTCCTTTAAACATCATGGCGGGAGAGTCCTTTATAGTCACACTCGTGAAGCGGCATTCAAATCGGCCAGACTCATTGTGCACAAACCTGGGCTGTGATGGATCCCCACCAGCACCAAAAACACCCCCGACTTGGGGCCCTGGGACCCACCCTAACAGAGCCATTAACTGACATCCATTGCAAACGCCGAGACTGAAAGTATCAGGGCGCTTATAGAATTCCTGAAACTGATTGAGAAGAGGCTGATTGAAGCGTATGGACGCAGCCCAACCTTTAGCAGAATCAAGCACATCGGCATAACTAAAACCCCCAACAAATGCAATTCCACGGAATTCATTCAAAGAAATAACTCCGTTAAGAAGGTCTGACATTGCAACATCCCAAGGCTCAAAACCAGCAGCATAAAATGCTGCTGACATTTCTCTGTCTCCATTGCTCCCTTCCTCACGAATGATGGCTACTTTTGGTTTTAAAGCTGTAGTAAAAAATTTCTCATCCGTAACTGAAGGGGTGAAAGACAAGGGCCAAGAAGGCTCATGGCGAAACTTCAAACCTTCTTTCTCCAGTTCCACACAAGAAGCCAATCTCTGCAACTTTTCCAGCTGGAAGCTTGTATCCTCCCACATATCTCTGAGCAGAGAAGTTTTCTCATTTAAATGAGTAATTCCATCAACCTTTAGCTCTATCACAGGTGAGGTGGTTACTCGTCCTATTATCTCAGCAGAAACATCCAAACTGCTAAGCTTCTCCATCACACTATGCACGTTATTCTTACTTACCTCAAGAATGAGACCAAGCTCTTCAGCAAAAAGTGATTGGAAAACACTATCTCCTCGAGGAGCCAAGTCCAATGCAATGCCACAGTTTCCAGCAAATGCCATCTCCAATGCGCAAACTAGTAATCCACCATCACTGATATCATGACCTGCAGAGATCAGACCATCTCCAAGAAGGTCCTGCACCCCCTCAAAAACTCTCTTAACGTATGAAACATCATCAAGATCAGGGCAGTCATTCCCAATCTGATCAAAAACCTGAGCCAAAGCGGATCCACCCAGACGCCGCTTTCCCTTTGCCAAATCAATATGAAGCAAAATACCATCCTGTCCTAGCTTCAAATCTGGGGTTACCGTTTTTGTTATGTCAGGACAAGTGACATAGGCACTAATTACAAGATTTCCAGGAGCCTTAACAACCTCCCCACCTGCATGGGCAGCCATTGACAGACTGTCTTTCCCACCATCAATAGCGATACCGAGTTCAATCATTGCTTCTGAAAGAGCAATAGCAGCGTCATACATGGCTGCTCCTTCACCCTCAAGCTTGGCAGCATACATCCAATTTCCGCTTGCTTTGACATCAGACAGAGAAGTAACCTTTGCCCAAACAAGATTTGTGAGAGCTTCTCCAACAGCCAGTCTAGCCATTGCTTTTGGATCAAGCAAACCCTTAATAGGTTGCTCTCCGATGGCACAGGCAGCCCCAGTCAAGTCAACATAACTTTGAGCGATGACTGCAACATCAGCTAGAGGCAACTGCAAGGGACCAACTGTTTGCTGCTGTGCTACAAGACCTGTTACACATCTATCAACTTTTGTTGTCAAAAACCGTTTGGAACATACAGATGGAAGTCTTAATACTCTCTTCAATGAGTCCATGACTGTGATTCCAGGAGCAACATCAAGAAATTCTCGTGCATAAGCCACTCGCTTGAATTCAAAGGATTTTTGAGGCATGTCACCAAGCACTTTCTCAAGCTCAAGATCAACAGCTGGAGGAGGGGGAGGGAGTCCACTTGCACGGCTTTTTTCAATAGCTACGCTATCAACTAGAACAGCACGTCCCTCACCATTAATAGTACCAATAACAGCCATCGAAAGTCTTTCCCTTGCACATATAGATTCCAACAGCTTGCGGCTTTTAGGTTTTACCAAGATTGCGTCTTGTTCTTGATACTCTGCACCCCATATCTCCAAAACAGACATAGTGTGATCTCCAACAACAATGGCTCTAATATCAATCTCAGCACCCTTTGGGTATATAATTTCCTTGACAACATTGCAATTCCCACCGGCTCCCTGATCATGAATGCTAATAATCGGGTTACCCTCCCCCATCTCAATGCAGGCACGAACTACACGGTACAGTTTTTGTGCCATTTCAGCATCTCCACGCTGTACAGCATTAAAATCAAGTTCTGCATCATTCTGGCCACTAACCATACTAGACGCAGCTCCACCACCCATTCCAATCCGATATGCAGGGCCACCAATCTTTACAACTAACATTCCAATCTCTGGGTCCCCTTTCGATATATGAGTGTGATCAATCTGTCCAATGCCTCCACTAAACATGATAGGCTTCAGCCATTCACGACGTTCACCACTAGGGAGTCTCATTCCAAATGTTCTAGTAAAACCCTGAATTAATGGCTCACCAAATTTGTTACCATAGTCAGATGCACCATTGCTAGCCTCGATGAGAATTTCCAGAGGAGAAGCCAAATTTGATGGATAAGTGAAAGATGCATCTTCCCATGGGGCATATGATCCCTCTATATTAAGATTCCCAGTTGTGTAACCAGCTGTGGATGCAACAACAAATGATCCTCTTCCAGTGGCATGTGTATCCCTAATGCGGCCACCTGCACCTGTCTCTGCACCAGGGTAGGGTGCCACTGCACATGGGAAGTTATGTGTTTCAGCTGTAAACAAGACATCGATTTCACGAGTTGTTTCATCTAGTAGGCAGGCTGTTCCAGGCTTAATTGGTCGTAATCGGTACGCAAGAAACCCCTTAATTGCACTCGAATTATCCTTAAAACCAATGACAGAATTGTTTGGATTTGCTTTCAAAGTGCTCTTGACAATTTGCATGAGGGTCCTGTCCATTGGCTGTCCATCAATAACAATCTTCCCTGTGAAAAACCAATGCCTGCTATGCTCACTGTTAGATTGGGCCATATCAAATAACTCTACATTTGTCGGATTCCGCTTGATGTCCTCCACGAACAGCCTGGTATAGTACTGCAAGTCTTGTTCATCAAATGCTAAACCCATTTCCTGATTTATTTCCTCCAACGCTTTCCTTCCCCTCTCAATGACAGGCACAAAACGAACCTCCTCCGGAGCCACACTAGTTCCAAATGAAGCGAGCCTCTGCCCATAAACACACTCCGTCATCCGATCATGAACCATCGCAGCGAACTCATTAATTTGATGTTCCTGCAATGCTCCCTTACTATACAACAAGTATCTTCTTGACCTCTCCATTCGAGTCACCTCAGTCAAACCACATGATTGACAAATGGAAACAGCATTCGAGGACCATGCCGTTGTAAAAGACAACCTTGGCCCAACTTCAACTATCACTGTATTCAACCCTTCTTGCCTCTTCTTCACAAGAAAACTCTCAGTTGCCAAATTCTCAGGCTCGTATGTTTCCCCAAGAATCCATTTAAGCGTTGAGAGCTTCTCAGATGAAATCTTTGAAGCAAGGCCTATATTAAAACACTGCTCGGTTTTCAACCCAACAATCTGATTGGAAACTTTGGTTTGAACCGATTTGAGAAGCTCCTCGTTTGCACTTTCTTGTATCAAAGGGATACGGTAGAAATGGACGACCTCTTGAGCAGGCTTTTCAACCAATCCAAGTTCCTCATTGACCAAACTAGTCGGGACATTTCCAGAAGCCATTGCTTTTGGCTGTGGCCGAGAAGAACACCTCAAAGGAGCTCCTTTTGTATTAGACATGTATCCCATCCGACTTGGATTACATAGCTTGCCCCATAATAGATTACTTGGCTTAATCGAATAATTTCTCTGCAAAAACAGAGTTTGCCCTGTTGTACCCTGAAATAAGGCAAAATGCACCAAAAAACGAAGAAGAAAGTTAAAAACCTGTATCAGTTTGCATGAAGAAGAAGAGCTCAATGCAGTTTTTATTTGTTTAATAAGAAAAATCAAAGGAAAACCACAGTGCGCGGAAAATTACTTTAACACACTTTCTCGGAGACCAAAAAGTTTGTAGAAAATAAAGAAAACTTACTTGCAGAAACTCTGCCGCAGTTATCTCTCTTACCCCAGCCATTTTCATGTAACTGCAAACGCAGAGGAAAAAATAAGTTGTATTTAGATGATAAAATTTAATAGAATGTGATATATGGCATAATGAGAGTGATAAAAGAACATAATAGCCTGTTTAACACTATAATAAAACGAACCAAAAGCAACAGTAAAGAACTAGATACTCAAGAATAACTAAGTAAAAGCAAGAAGAACAAGAAACTAAACCAATCACTTATGAAGGAACAAAATAATAAGAAAAATGATAAGGGAAAAAAATAAAAAATAAATAAAATGATAATAAGACAGAAAAGGAAACAGGGCAAAGGGGAAGAAACCGACCGTATGAGGGCGGTGGTCAGAGTGGCCGCGCGAGTCGGTCAAATGGGAGGACGGCAGTGGACGGTGGGGCTCGGGTTGGCTCGGTTCGGGTCGTGGGGTTTTAGTAAGAACGGTTTGGGTTTTAGGAGGACGAATGGGTGAAAGAGAGGCGAGGGGGAGGCTGGTGTGCTGGGTGGGGCGTGCGGCTGGGGCTGTGGGTGTTCGAGGAGGGATGAAAAGAGAGGGGAGATGAGGGAGGAGGGACGGCGAGAAAGACCGGGGAGGCGAGTTGGTCGACGAGGGAGGGGAAGAAGGGGTATGGTGGTGCGAGAATAATTAAGGCTTTTTTATATCAAATTTGTTCACTTACTTTTTTATCTATAATTCTTAATTCCTAAAATCACATTTTAGCGCACACAAATTTTACCAAGGTTTTCCCTTATTTTTGCTTCATTCAGAATTTAAAATAGAGGAGAAGGGAGTGGCGCAATTCAAGCCCAAGTTTGATAACGTGGCAGACACCTTCACCGTTGGGCCATGACCCAATAATTGTCAATTGTTTAAATAAAAAAGTTCAAATAATGTATTAAACATACTTTAAATTTTTAGTTTAGAGATTTGACAAAAAATAAAAATAAAAATAAAAAATAGAATTAATCCTATAACTGTATGCATAGTATAACACTAATAATTAAATTTAACTAAAATGATTTAATTGTTTCTATTTGGATAGGACTAAAATTAACTAATTCAAAAAGTACAAAGACTAAAATTAATTAAATTAAAATATAGAGACTAAAATTACAATTTTCACTAAGTATAGGAACTAATAATAAAATTTAAAATTTAACCTAAAGATTGAAGTTTTCCCAATGATATAACTCAAACTTTCCCTTTCTTTATTCTACTATATCTACACAGGGGCCTTGATGGCTCTAGTTAAGTGAATTAATAATAATTTTAGTCCCTCCTAATTATTAAATTTTCAATTTAAACTTTTTTAACATAAAATTTTTGTTTTTACCCCTCTAAATTTTAAAATTTTATTTCAGCTCCCTCAATACTGAATTCTTAGCTTCGCCCCTACATCCATCACCTCTAACTCAGCCTACTCTCGGTAGCTTTGATGCGTTTTGACTAGGACAAACTTGTCGTTTCACATATGTCTTTGCTATGAAAAGAGGGTTCTCTTTCCCACTACTATATCTTTTGTCCCTTTTTAGCAATGGTGTTGTAATAATATTTTAATTATCCACTGTTAATATCATTTTTAATAAAAAAAAGTTAAAGTGATGATAAATGTTTTTATTTTTTTTTTAGATTTTAAAATATATATTAAAATTATTATTTGATACATAAATTTTTCTTTCCATTTTATGTTGAAACTGGATCAATCTATTCAAGAATCGACCAGTACATTGATACGGAGTAAAGGAGAGAAAATTGAGTGACTTGTTAACCAATAAAATTTTATTTTGTAAAAGCTTAGTTGTTGAAATTGGATCAATCGATCCAAAAATCTGCTAGTGCACCAATCTGGAGTAAAGGAGACAAAAATGTAAAAGAGTAGCATATATGAATTCAGCTCTAAAAGCAAATTTGAATACCAAGTACCAAGAATAAAGTTTACAATATAACAGCAAATGGCGACGAGAAACAAGCCCTACGGTTTAGTCAGTGCGTTCATGGAAAATACCGGTGTAAACTAAGGAACTTAACTGAGACTCGATATTTGTTTGGGAGCAAGGCCAAGAAGTTATCAATCGTCTTTCTGATGCAAAACACTAGGCAGGCGATTATTACCATTGAGAGCAGCATGATACATTCGCTTCTCGGCCAGTCCTATATCTGACATAATCAAATTACCCTGCAACCACAAAATTAAACTGAGAGTTACAGATTGGCATCAACATGAATGATGATTCGACTAATTGCGTGCCATGTTACCATAAGATTTTATGGTCACTTTACTGCATATCGGTGACTACACGGCACAATAAATATCAAATGTGGCTCAACGAACTTACATCTATCATTAGTTGGTTAAGATAGATATTTTCTCAAGGGCCAGTTTAGCTTTAATGGTAACTGTGCAGAGTGATGGTAAGAGAAGTATCTAAGAGGGCCTATAATCAATCAATATGACCAAATATTTGATGATCTGATAAGACAGTTCGATATATGCATACCTCGGTTGCCATCAATCTTCGGACGTTATTAGCATATAGTTTCGGATCGTCCTTCTCTTGCTGTAAGGGGTAGTAGGTCGGTAAGTGCATCACTTCCATGTGATTTACGATTTGGCATAGAAGAAAAACAACATGACGCACCTATGGAGAACAAAACAGAACATTAGCAGCAGCACGGAAAAAACTGGTAAAGTTATTCACTATGATTTCATTGTTTTCTTGCATGAAGAAATAAATCATGCTATATATTTTCCCTATAATCTTCCATCTTAATAACAATTTCAATGTATTACATAGCTACTTAATCAAAGGAACAAATAAATTTTGCTCTATTTATGAATTTCATCCCTCTATGAAAATTAAGAACTTGATCCTTGTATTTTGAGAAAACTGAGTAGTTCAATTGGATAACATCATTAAACCTTCCCATTGAATCACTAAGTTGAAAATCAGCAGTTCAAAAATTTATATGCAAGGAATTAAAGCAGAGGGACTAACTTATCAATTTTAGTAAAATAGAGGGATGAGATTCACCATTAGACCAATAGATTTATTATCAAAATTTATAAAATCTATCTTGAATTTGCTTGAGAAATACTCACCCCTGTTATTGAATCCTAGGCTGGACTAAATCGTTGGTATGGATACCTTAATATAACAGGCACCACAGGTGCTCCGGCCAAAAACGCACCGGTCTTGAACGAGAGAAGGTAATCCCCATTGGTTGTAGTTCCTTCTGTTGTCAAAAGAAAAACGAATCAAACAACTACGAAATATCACCTACGGGCATACATAAATACGTACATACATACAAATGTACATAGCAGATCAAAACAACAGTTAACCTGGAAAGAGCAACATCACTGGAGCAGATCCATTATGGTGAGCTTCACGAACTCTGTCAGTCACAACACCTGAAAGAAATACCGTTTATGCATTGTACTTTTGATCAATGGTATGTGATGAAGATCACGTTTCGAGGTTGATATTTGTTCTACCTGCAACACCTTTGAAGTCTGAGGATTTTGACTCTCGCTGAACCTAGACACAACCAAGGCATTTGCTGTAACAAACAAGCCCAAATATCATTCAATATTCTAACAGAACCAAATAAATAGGTAACCGTAAAAAAGAATTGCAAGAATGCAACTCTTTCCGAAACAAAGACATGTATTCGGATAATAACCGTAAGGATGATTCTGCAAAGGAGGCTGCCAGCTTCACCTCTCAAGTCATCATCATGAACCACCCAGGGCAGATTGGAAACGGATATGCCCCAGTCCTTGACTGCCATACCTCCCACATTGCTGTGAAATTTTCTGAATTGCTGACCATGATCGACAGGCGATCTGGAAAGGAACTCGAGAAGGAGCGCAAGTTCTTGAAGAATGGTGATGCATGGATGATAAAGATGGTTCCCACCAAGCCTATGGTTGTGGAGACTTTCTCTGAGTACCCACCCCTTGGATGATATGCTGTCAGGGACATGCGTTAGACTGGCTGTTGGTGTCATCAAGAGCGTTGAGAAGAAGGATTCAACTGGTGCTAAGGTCACCAAACCTGCTGCCAAGAAGAAATGAGATTGCATTTGATAAATGTCAATGCCTTCTGATTTTGGTTTTCAATAGTCTGGTACTTACAGTTTTTTAGATCAATTTTGATGTCTTCATTTGGTTGAGACTTTGTCATCTGCCTACGGATTGTGTGTTTGCTTTTTCCTTGTCAATTGTGGTTGAATTCCTTGGAAAAATTCTAGTTTCATATTTCCTTGTTTTCTTAATGTTATGATGGTCCTAAGCCTTCGAATTTCAGCTATTTTCCTGGTCGAATCAGGTTTTTGCCTAATTGTGTTGTCATTGTTCTAAATTTCCATCTTTCAATGATAGATTAGTGAAATACTATTTTGATAATTATAAATTCATCTTTCAATTAACATAAAAAATTTCCATTGCTTATATAACAGCGAAAAAATTCATCTTTCAATTATAGTTTCTTCGATGAGAAACTAGACTTAATAAGCTTTAATTCCATATTTTGTTCATCCTCTAATTCGATTTCCACAATTTATGATGATTTTTCAAAGTTAGTCTACTGCTGCTATCCAAAACTGTTTTAGTGCAAGATGTTAATTATCATTTTTCCCTAAGCTTTTAATAAATGATAATTTCGTTCCTGCTCAATTAACCTCTCAATTGAGTTGATTTTTCTCAATTAACACTTTATTCTATCACTTTAGACTACTTTATAACCTTTGGAAATCATAATTTCAGCACTAGACTTTAATTCCAATTTTTTTACAATTAGGTCCTAAAAATCAATTTCTATTAAAATTACCTAATAAAATCATCTCATAAACAAATTAAAGCTTCAATTTCATGCTATTTCATCATAAAATTACAGAAATCAACCATGGTGACTTTCAATTTCATCCATGAAATCAAAAACTAATGAATTTAATAATAGGACCTAGTTGTAAAAGCCTTAAAAACACAAAAAAATATAAGAAAAAAGGTAAGGATTAACTCACTTGGTGCAAAAATTATGAAATACCAGCTTAAAAAACTCATCCCATGGCATTTTGGCCAATGAGAATGAAGAGAACTCACAAGAAATCTAGATATTTCCATATTAGTCCTAATTTTATTTAGTTAATTATACAATATTTCAATTTTGCCCTTAAATCATCAATTTCCTTGCTGATTTCATGCCCTCAGCAGGTGAACCAAATAAATTTTGGGTCTAATTGACTTTTAAATTCTTTCTCATTAGACACTTAAGCTATTTAATCATCCTAGCCACTTTTACACATTTTCCAATTTAGTCATTTTCAGTTAATTGACTACCCAAACGTTAAAATTTCCTAACGAAATTTTAATATCACATTACTAACATTTCATAAATATTTATAAAAATATTTCCGACTCGGTTTTAGGAGATCGAGGTCTCTATACCTTGTTTTTACCCAATTTTCTTCAATAATTTCTTTGTCTAACTAACTACTAAATCGGTAAAATTTTTCTATCGATATTTTCATACGATTTTCCTATCATATCAATATTCATACAAAAATATTAAAATAAATTTCTCCTAAAATTGGATTTGTGGTTACAAAATTACTATTCTAATAACCCTGAATTTAGACCATTACATCGCTTGTCTCCACAAAAATATATATCTACAAAGAAATAAGAGAAAAGGCACAACTAAGATTAATTGAGCTTAGTAAGTTCAACAACTAAAACAATAAACTTATCGAATAAGCATATCAATTATAGAATACAGGAAATAAACCAAAATCATGTCAACTATAATCAAGTCACAACTGAGCTTTATACTTAATGCAAATGATACAATTCATTTAATTATATTATACCATTGAATATATGTCCGATGAACGTTATAACAGATTCGAATACACGGTTAACCATCCAAAATACACCAAATCGCTCAAATGAGCTAATCTTCTGAGAACACACCTAGGCACCAAGTGCCAAAGCCCTTAGGCTCTTTGGACTTGAATTTTGAAATCTAAAAAGTAAAGGGACTAAACGGCTAGAAATAAAAATTATATAAACTAAATTACAAATTTATGAAAAGTAAAAGAACTTGTGGAATAATTAACCAAATACTAATGATGTTAATTATTGCAGTGAAAATTTTAAATTGGAAAAGTAAAATTAAGTATTGGACTTTAAATTTTGACAAAGTATAGGGCCTAACATCAATTTTAACCTAAAGACAATATTGGGCCTTTTCATGGTTTGAGTCTGCCCCAGTACATAGGCTGGGTCACTGATAAGGCTTCTTGATATTGAGTAAATGGGCTATTAGCCTGATTTTGGAGTGCACTCTAAGGAATTGACCCTAGTGAATCTTTAATATTTGGGCCTGGTTAATTTGAATCAGGTGATTTTAAACTTATAATTGTTGGATCAGTTGGGTTTGGGACAATTTTTGGTTGATGTAATTCCAAGTTTGGATTGTTTGAGGTTTGAGTCCTTTTGACTACAAACTATTTAGAGTTTTGATTATTTTGGATTTGAGCTTGTACTTGATGCACTAATGCTAGCATTTTTAGACTCTTCAACTTGTTAATTGGGCAGGTCTTCAACTTGTTAATTGGGCAGGTCGGGGTTGGTTTTGGGTCATTTTGGGTTCGGGCCAGATTTGACTTTGAGTTGTTTTAAACTTGGGTTATTTTGCTTTCTAATCATTTGGGATTTGAGCTAGTTTTAAATTCAAATAATTTCAAGTTTCTTTATATCATCTGTACTAATCAAAAGTTCTCATTCACTTTTTTTTTAAAAATTCAATATTTTTTCATAAAACAGTTTTGAACGATATGAATTCGCAAACTAAATACCAAACAAATTTCTTCTCTGATCTTTAACACTAACCATCAGACCAGATTGGATTTAAGGTATCTTCTTCTACTCGTTGATGGGTACTGATCCATCGTATCAATCGTCAAATCTTCGATTGGAGCTCACTAATCAAACTTAAAAAAGAAAAGGAATTTACAACCTAACAACTTAAATGAAAACTTTTGAACATTTCAATTTACATTTTATAACTTTTTAAAATCAGATAACCAAAATATAAACGAACTAATAATTTAATCACATTGAATATAATTTACCTTAAAAAATACAACAATTATAATGGATGAATGATGTAGTATTTGAAGGCTAGAGGCTTAAAAGGCCGAAATGGATGAGCTGAGCTGTTAGTCACTGAATTGAGAGAAATGGGTAGATCAGACCAAAAGCACAAAAAAAAGCAAAGCAGAAATCTGCTTTTTTATGCTTTGGATTCTGATTTCTTTTATGATATATTATTGATACTGGCAGAGAGATTCACTTTGTGTTAGATTTAGATCAAAAGGGCTTTCATTACTTTCATAAAAAATAGTCTCATTCAATCATGATTTATAAATTATATGGTTTTATCGAGTCTAGAAATAAAAATTCGATGTATCTTAAGTAAGATTTGGATTTTAATTTTATAGATGTAAGAAGATTTCTGATTTTAATTTTATAGATGTAAGAACTCAATTGTGAAATCTTTACTTTTCTTTTAATGGTTTGATTTTAAATTTTATCAAAACCTAACGTAATTACGTGTAATGAAAAATGGTTAAAATATGTTATAAACTTTCTTACATAAATTTTAAAAATTAGGTTAAATTGTCAACACTGTTAATTTTTTATTACAACATCAGTTTTTAATTATATGACTATTAAGTGATTTTTTTAAATTTTAAAATGTCGCACAAAGACTAAAATCTTGAAAATAAAAGTATAAAGATTAGATTCTAAAATTTTAAAGAATATAAGGACTTAATAGCATATTTGTTTTTTTTTTTTTGGATAAAGTGCTTCACCTTCTTAGATTCCAGAAAAGGAAAAACAGCCTGTTTAGATCCATTATAGTGTTTGCTTTTTGCTAAGATTTTTGTTAGTATAATCATCTTTGGATAATACATAATATACTGATAATTATGCAAGCTTTCCACATCACCATCATTTATAATAATGCTCTATTAGATGTATTTCTAAAGATTTATGTTAGTAATGATTATTACATCTTTTACTTTTTAAAAAATAAACTATTATTGCTGATGAGAAATATTTGTATGAAACTATGATTTCGCATAATTTCTATCTTTTAATTAAAATAATAATAAATTAGATTTTTCTCTTGGTTTTAATTTATTTCTCCTTAAAAATTTAAATCTAATTAAAATGTTAAAAATTAGGAGGAAAAATTTGATTTGTTATTTTCTATTAGAAAGGGATAGAAATGATGTGAAATAATAGTTTCACACAATCCTTCTCTATTCTTGATTGAGTTTTAGCTCGGTTAGTATCGATATTGTTGTTAGTGTAGGAGGATGTGTGTTCGAGCGTTAAAACTTATTATCCTCCTATTTAAAAGTTGAGAGGAGTTATGGATAATTCATTTTAGTGATATTTATAGAGTTAAATTGGTAATTTTAGGCATAACAATAAATAGATAAGGATATAAAAATGGATTAACTCTCTAGAAATACATTTAATTCATAATTAATTTTATTCTTTATAATATAAAATTAATATTCTATATTTAAAATAGAGAAAAATAACTCGATGTTATATAAAAGTTATTGGTTATTTTTATTTACTTGAAACTTAGAAATTTTAACAAATAATATAAAACTTACACAACAAATTTCATTTTATCAAAATAAATTAAAAACCCAATTTAATATAAAAACATTAAAAACCAAATTGAATTTATTTAACATTCACGATTCTAAAAGTTCCAAAAAATCAAATCGAACTTAATTGAATTTAACTCAACTCTAACGATGACATAATGTTTAAAATATATCAAGACTTTACTAAATAAAATTAAAATTCATAAAAATAAAACTCATTTTATCAAAATGAATTTTAATAACACAAAAAGAATAAAATTTTTAAAAAAATTAAAACTAAACCCTAATTTTAAAAAACTTAACCCAATTCAACTCTAATGAAGACACAAAATTTAGGATATTTAAGATAGTGTATAGATGCAAGTAGTGAAAGGAAAAAGAGATAAGAAGCATCATCATATGGGTGGGTGATTGGCCAATTTTCAAATGCCCAAATGATGTTAAATAGTGAAAAGCTATTCATAATTTGGGTCTTCAAGTTACTAAGGTGAGGTCCTTTTCCTTCCTATTTCAAACATTCAAACCAAAGTATTAGCCTTTGAAATTTTTAATTTGTAAAGTGGGGACATTTGTTGAGGGGTCATCAACTATATAATCTTCTTGGAAATGATAACTATACTTTTAATAGGATTCATAGTCTTATTGTTGGCAATAATTTCACATCTTTGGACATAAAATCAATCAATGTGAAAGTTGGGATCATTTTATCATTACAAAAAAAAGATGAAACTATGATTTTATTGTTTATGTTTGAAATTTGTATAATTTGGTGAATTGATAACAGATTAAAGTATTCAAGAGATTCTTGTATCATAGGGGTTAGATCAAATTAATCCCTTTGTTATTAAATGGATCAATTCAGTCTTTATACTATTAAAAACAATCAAATAAGTCTAAATTGTGACAGTGTTAATATTTCTTGTGTAAAAATGTATTGAAATTTACTTTTCAATTGTAAACAAAACCTGTAAAAACTTTAAAAATATTAACTCGTTAAACTATAAATGTTGTAATTTAAATAGTAAACGTTAATTCTATTTCAATTTGATCTTATTTGATTATTTTTAATAGTACAGGACTAAATTGATCAATTTAATAGTAAAGAGATTAATGTAATCAAATCCTTATAATAGAGGGATATATCAAGTAATATGATTATGTTGATGTGGTTGATTGTTATTCAATCATACAATCTGGGTAAGTGAAAATTCAGTCAATAATATTTAAAAAATTTATATACCAACCAATGTTGAATGGATGGACCGAGAATCAATTGGGATATTGGTCCAATTATAAGGGTTAAATTGATTGATTTGCAAATTAGTTGAACAGATTTTCTATATTTTTAATGATTTACTTAATCAAACCAAATAAATTGGTCGAATCGATTGAACTAATGGTTTGATCGATTCGATCACCAATACGGTTCTGAAAACCTTGCTTCAATTGAATGTTTATGCCTGTTTTTAAGAAAAATATCCACGTAGTTAATTTAAATGCAATAACTAATAATGTTATCAATTTGAACCTACTAATAACATTATAAAATAAAGGAGTCAATTTATGTAAAATTAAAACAAAGAGTTTAAATTACAAATATATGTTATTGAAGTAGTATGGCACATTGCAGTTTCAAAGAGAGAGATGTGATTCAAACCCTTTGTTAGAAGGGACAACAATGAACCACATAATAATTAATTTTCATAGGCAAAACAAAACTTTATATTAGTTTTAAAAAATAAAAATTTTCAACTTATATTAGTTTTAAAAAAATAAAAAATTTCAACAATATAAATGATTGAACAAAATTTTAGGCCCGTATGTTAGATTTGGACTATGCTTCGACAAGTATAAAGTATGTTAATATCATGTTTAGACCCAACTCAAACCCAGCCCAACCCTACCCATGAGCACCTCTAGGCACGAAGTAAAGAGACTTTTTTTTTTTACATTATTAAGCAATGTTTTTAGAATAAGATCAATTATATTGGTTAGGTCATGGATTAAATCGATTCGACCGGTTTAATTAAAAATATATTAAATTTTTCATAAAAATCAACTTATTCAATATTAATTTTCAAACTCACATCTTAATTAATTTTCAATTCAACTAATTTATTCGGATCTAAACGTTTTACTCATCAGGAGCATGGTAGAAAAAGTATTGAATTTATGTGTTGCAAGCTTATATTATCACAATTTTACTCATGAGGACTATGGTGGGAAACAAAATTAATATATTTGGAGTGATACATGCTATTTTGTTAATATTATCATAAATTTTAAATATTCATTGTTGGTGAAATAAATAATTGGCATCCTAATAATGTATAAAATTGTTTTTAACTTATATATTTATATATGTTAAAATAAATAAATTCTATAATAATAACTATAAAATGTGCTTTTAGATAACCTTATGTTCTACCAAATATGATAATATATCATACCTAGTAACATATTAAAGTAATAGTAAATTTCGATAAGGGTTTAGATCGGTTGATCTGCAAATTGATACAAATTGGTTGAATTGAGTTAAAAAAATCAGTTGAACTCAAAGTTTTTAGAATCAAACTGGTGGTCGAATTGATCAGGCCATTAGTTTGTCGGTCTAACAAATATATCAGGTTTGATTAAATAAATAACTAAAAATACATAAAAAATATATTAAAAATCTAGTTCAAAAGACCTTTTGCCGATTCAATTGGTCTGTATCAATTTTCGAGTCAAGCAATTTAGTGCCCTTATCTGGATTGATACCTTGATCAATTCCTAATTCAATTAGTTCGATCAACTGATCCAATTCAAATAACCTTAGTTGAATTGGCGATTGAACCATTTGAATCAATTTTATTATTTTTATTTATAAATTTTAATAAATTGTTAATCGAAAACAAAATTAATGGATCAAAAATTGATAGTCTAATTAATTCGATTACCGATTTAATTTTAAAAACCTTAACAACTTAGCCTTCAACCACTCTCAAAACAAAATCCGAAAAAAAAAGAATGATAAAAAACTATATATAAAAATATAATTAAATAAAAAATTATTTGAAACATTATCTATGAAATTACAAAACTGGAGGGAATATTAAATGCAAATATTTGAAGAAAAAGGAAAAAATAGGAGCAATAACGTGACCTCAAACTACCCTTTCATTGACCACGGCGTCGGCGTGGAATGGTTGGTTGTTGACAGGTTGGAGCCTGGAAAGACGACATTCTAGTTCTCGTAAAACGACAACTTATTAAAAAGAAAAGCTGCATACCTGATCATCGAGAAATGTGATCCCCCAATTACCCCCTTTCTCCACCGGCTTTTCCCGGTCACTTCCTTTTCATCTTTTCCTCCATTCGCCCCTTTTTTCCTTTTTATTTTTTTAATAATTTCTTAAAATTTAATTTACAGTTGAAATATCGGATAACACTCTATTTTTTTTTAATTTAGAATTTAGTTGTTATATTTTTATTTTTAAAGATTTAATTTTTTACTTTTCAGATTTCTAAATTTAAATCAAATTAAAGTTTTCGAAGCTAACTGGTTAGACTACCGGTTTATCGGTTCAATTAATCTAATTGATTTGATTAAATAGATTATAAAAATAAAAATGTTAAAAATTTGGTTCAACTGCTTGATTTTACTTGTTGGTACCAATTCTCAGGTTAATCGAATCAATATCCTTATTTGGATCGATACTCAATCGGTCTAATTGGTTCAATTAAATAAATCATTAAAAACAAGTTTATTGCCCGTTTCAACAAGTTTGTATCGATTTCAGGTTTACTAATTTAATGTCCTTTAGATTGATACCTCGGTCAATTCTGTGTCCAACCAATCCAATCAGCTGGTGAAATTCAATTCAAACAACCTTGGATCCAACTGTTAACATTATTTTTTTAAATTAATGGTAATTATGATACTATTTTTTAATTACATGATTATCAAGTGATTTTTATTTTTATTTTAAAATGTTGCAGCAAAAAAGTTAGAGTTAATTGCATCAATCATTCCAAAGCTATGCCCCTCATTCTAAATTGGTCCCTAAACTTCAAATTATTTTAATTACATCCCTAAATTATCAAGGTTATATCAATTAGGTTCTTTTATTACTAAAATCATTAATTTAAATGATAAATGACACACCAAATCTTATGTAACATAATTTAAAATGATTTTTAAAAAAATGAATATTATAAAAGTAGATGTTTTAAAAATATTAGTTTTAAGGTTTTCAAAATTTTACAGAATTTTTATTGTTCATTTTTTCTAGTTTTACTTTAATTTTAGTTTTTACTTTTAAAAGTTATGCGACAAAGTTTTATTTCTTCAAATTTTTATCTTAAATTTAGCTATGTAATATTTGACGTCTAATTTAATGGTTAAATTAATAGTTTTAATAATGAAAGGACCTAATTAACATAACATTGATAGTTTGGAGATGTAATTAAAACTAAAGCTGACAAATAGGCCCGAGCCCGAAAGTTCAGCCATGCTGATTTGAGCCCATTACAATTTAAATTCAAGAAAGCCCAAGCTTGTAACAGATTCAAGCTCGAGAAAATCCAAGCATGAGCCCACAAAGCCCAAGTCTATAAGAATTAGAGAAAATTTGAACTGTGTTGTTATCTTATAAAAGTAAAATGAATTATTGCATTAAAAAATTAAAATATTTATAACTTATAGAAATTCAAAATTATTTGAACCCATCAAAGTCTGCCGGCTCGGATCTAAGCTTGAATTCGAAAAAAATTAAGCTCGAAAAAATCTGAGTTTGAAAGAGCTTGAGCTTGAGAAAATTGTA
This sequence comes from Gossypium arboreum, assembly GCF_025698485.1. NCBI lineage: Eukaryota > Viridiplantae > Streptophyta > Magnoliopsida > Malvales > Malvaceae > Gossypium > Gossypium arboreum. Next base: position 142,588,844 of record NC_069075.1, read on the forward strand.
GTTTGAAAAACTTTGAGCCCAAAAAATCAGAGTCCAAGCTAATTTGGGCCTAAAAAAATTCGAATATGAAGAAAGTCCAATCCGAGCCCACCCAAGCCAGCCCATTTGCTTCCGTAATTAGAACATTTTGGAGTTTAGGACTAATTTAAAATGAGAGTAATTGTTTGGGGTTGCCTGGTGTAATTAACAAAAAAATTTAACGGTTGAAACTGAATTTTAAAATCTGAAAAGAAGAAAGATTAAATTCTTAGAAATAAAATTATAAGGACTAAATTATAATTTTCAAAAAATATAGGGAGTTATGACAAATTTTAACCTTCACCGTACACTGACAAATATACCCCACATTTACTAATTTCTTTTCTTTTTTTTTTTGTGTTCAATTTCTCGTTTCAAATAATTTTTATTTTTCATTTTCTCGTCTCCTCACGGAGTCTTCTTCTTCTCTTCGTGTCTTGTACACCGCAGTGAAACAGAGGGAAAAAAAATCCTCTGAAAAACAAACCCTAAAGATCTCTTTTTTATTTTTATTTTTGTTATTTCAATGGAGTACCAAAGAGCTTCGGCAGCTACATCTTTCAGTAAGAAACTTCGTAACGGCCATAGTTTCAATGGTAAAAGCTTGTATGACGGCGTTTTCGGTGGTCAAACCAAAGTTGGATCGGCCGTTGAAGATTACGCCGAGATATTCGGCGGTGGTTCCGGTTCTTCGATTCCGTTCCTCGATGTCCCTGAACTGAACCAGAGGAAGTTCTCCGTCGAGGTTTCTAGCTCAAAGCTTGATTATTCCAACATTTTTGGTGGTTTTGGGGATGTGGATTTTGCTGTTTCTCACGAAGAATTCGTCGCTAAGCCAAATAGAGATAAAAAGTAAGCTCATTTTATTTATTTTTCCTTTTGATCTTCTATTTAGTTACTTAAATATGTAAATATGGTGTTAGGGCGTGTTTGGATGTCGAAATATGTTTGTGTTTTCATGTATAGGTAAAACCTTGATCTTTAAGAGCTTGTTTGGTTTGAGAATAGTTGTGTTGAACTTTTGATCTTTGCATTTAATGTTGAATGCTAAATTCATTAGAAAGTGGTAGTGCTAAATTTAACACTTTAAATATTGTGATTTTTTCTCTTTATATATATGAGGAAAGATCTAGCATAAATTAGATTAATTTTGTAGGAGACCAGCTAAGACAAAATCGCATTCGGAAGGGTCGTTTTCGTATCCTTCGGGTAATCGAGTTGTGTCGAAAGATGAGGCTTCCCATGGATCAAGTAATGGTGTGAAGCAGTTCAAAATGTCGTATAATAAAAGTAGCCTCGGAAGCAAAAATGGGACAAATGGAACAATACATGTAGCTGTTCCTGGTTTCACTTGTGTTGTTGATGAAAACATAGCTCCGCCGAGGGAGAACCCGGTTTCTTCTGCTGTAAACGAGCCTTATGGGACTGAAAAGTTAGGTGGGGGGAAAGGGGATGATGGTGTACATTGTGAGAAACCAGCGTCTGATGTTCAAGCTTGTGGTGTTGGTAAAGAGACTTTGAAAGGTGTGGATCAGTTCCATAGCGAGCCTAAAAGTAATGGGTCTGATTGTAATGATGTACTATTTGGGACCTATGATTTTGGCCATGGAACACCTCCTTCAAAAGTGAAGCGAGCTTCAAGCATGTCGTATAAAAATGGTGTTAATAATCGTGATTCTTTGAAGTTTGGGGTTCCGAGGAGTCAATCTTTGGATTGTGATATGGGTGTTTCTTCTCCCCCTTACTTTGATGATGAATTGGATGTGAATTCAGTTGCTGCTACTTCTGCAGCAGCAGTGAAGAAAGCAATAGAGGAGGCTCAAGCTAGGTTAAAAGTTGCAAAAGAAATAATGGAAAGAAGAAAAGGTTATATGGGACGGGTCAAACCCCGATCTAATGGTAGTTCGACTAGTGAGGACAGAAAGAAGAGTAAAGATACTGTCAAACAAAATAATTTCAGGGAAGATAAAGCTCAGGAGACTAGTGAAAAGATAATAGCTTGTCAGCAAACTTCTGATGGAGTAGAAATGCAAAATGTGATCAAAGATCACCAAGTGGCTGCTGAATTAGAAGACGAGAAGAGAGGTTTCGTTGCAAGAGAAGCGGCTGGAGAAACATGTGCAAAGGATTTCATATCTCTGCAGGCTGATTGTAGACAAGATGAAGTGGAGAAAAGGGAAGCCGCAAAAGATGGAGAAAGGGAAACAGATGTAACCCAGGATCTGAATGAACATGAGGGAGAAGAGAAGACAACCATCGACAAACCAGAAGTATATAACGAGGAATCAGAAGTTGTTGAGGAAGCTACTGAGCTGAAGACGAAAATAGATGAATCGAGAGAGTTTTGTGATAACGAGGAATGTCTGCATGAATCAGTGCCTGATGTAGAGTTTCATGATACGAAAGAAGATGAAACTGAACTAAGATTTGGTGAACAGTGGGAGGAAACTGAAGAGAACGTGTGCAATGAACTAGAACCATGTGAAAGGAAATCAGAAGATCCAGAGCAACCAATAGAAGATGCGAAAAATGTTGAAATGGAAGAAGTAAAGGATACTGACGATTTGGAGAGATTAACAGTTGCTAAGGAAGGGGTGGATATGGAGGAGAAATATCAATATAAGATTGAACAGGAAGAAAATGTTTCCGAGAAGGAAGAGAATGAGATGCTGTTAGAAGATGTTTCTGTACAGGAAAAATTTGAGGAGATATCTGAAGAAGCTTTTGAGATATCAGAACTGAAGGAGGAAGTTAGTGCGGCTTGTAAACCAGAAGAAAACAGTGAAGAAGAAGATGCTTGTGATAGAGAAGACAATGAGCAAATGTCTGACAAAACGAAGGAACCGGTAATAATTGATCCTAGAGATAATGATTTTGATCATGAGGAAGAAATGAGGAAACTTGAAGAAAATGGTGATTTGTTGGGGAATGAGGAATTTATGGAGGCTGAAGAGAATGTAGAATTGCTTGAAGATGCTTATCAGATGGAAGCAGCGGATGAGGGACAGATGATGGGTTCTGAGAGTGTGGGAACCGAAGAGGTGCAAAACCAGACCAATCAAGAAGCAGATGAGACGACTGAAGCAAGGGAAGATGCTCTAGACTGCTATTGGGAAGACCTTGAAGTAGTTGATAATGCATCCAATAGCAATGAATTTAACGATCTAGGTGAAACTTTGGAGCCCACTATTAGTGAAGACAGCTGTGAAATGACTCCAGAGTTCCTTTATAATGAAGAAAATGTAGGGATTGTGGAAGGATGCAAAGCTTATAGTGAGTGTAAAGAAACTGAAATAAATTCAGAAGCAGACGAAATGGCTACTAACTTGGAAGAAAACCTGGAATTTGATAAGTCTGACTTGGCTGAAAGCAACTTGAAACCTGATGAGATTAAGTGGCAAGCAGAAAATACAGCAGATGCATCTAATTTCGAACGAAGCAGTATAGACGTTGATCCAGCTGAAGTAACATTTGAGAAAGATCAGTATGAGCAGCATTCCGAGAAGTCTGAAAAAACCTTCACCGTGGAGAAGCATGTTGAAGAACTGGCTTGTAAATCAGAAGATGTAAGGGAGGCTGTTGTTTGTTTGAAACAGGAAGAGAACAAGTATAGCTTTGAACACACTGATGAGGTAAGATTCGTTGATTCCCAGTTACATTGCGAGTTTGGTGATAAAAATGAAGCCACACAAATAGGTCATGAGATTGAAGTAGGCCAAAGTACAGAATACGAAGAGGAAAATTCTCCTAAAATCCTGATGAAGGAAGAGAGGGAAACCGAAAATGCTTCCGAGGAAGAAGTTAAGCTAGTTAAGGAAGAACAAAAAAGAGTAGGTGAAGCAAAAGAGAGAGAAAGGAAAAAGGAAAAGGTAAAAGAAAAAGAAAAGGAGAGAATAGCTGTTGAAAGAGCTATTCGTGAAGCTCGTGAAAGGGCCTTTGCTGAAGCCCGGGAGAGGGCTGCTGCTGGAAGAACGAATATAGAAGCACAGCGTAAGGTAAGGGCTGAAACAACCCAAGGAGAGTCAGTCAAGCATTCTGCTGATACCAATGATAAGACATTTATGGAAGCGAAACTTAAAGCTGAGCGTGCTGCAGTAGAGAGAGCAACTGCAGAGGCCCGGCAGCGTGCCTTGGAGAAAGCTTTGTCCGAAAAGGCTTCCCTTGGAGCCAGGAACCAGGCTGAAAAGTTCTCTGATTCAAAGCAGAGCTACCAATCTTATGTGAGTGTCCTCTTCTGTCATCCATTTTTCCTCTTTGCTGAAATGGCACAAAAGGGCAAAGAAATGATTACTGGAATATTTTGCAGGATTCCCGATACAAAGGCTCATGTCCTCCTGCAACTTCCAGATATCCTAATTCTTCAAACCAGAGTGGTATGTGGTAAACTGGTATTTAAAGATATCCTGCATGGACTTGGCAAAACAGAAAAGAGAAATGGCACTTTTTTTTCTGTGATGATTAAATTACTTGTTTGGGCAAAAGAAAAGAAAACCCTTAAATTCTGAATCATCTTTATTTGCTTCATGAAGCTTCAAAATATTCTGAGTCAGATGGAGCTGTTGGTGAATCAGCTCAAAGGTGTAAAGCTAGGTTGGAAAGGCATCAAAGGACAGCAGAACGAGCGGTATGCCTTCTACTATCATTGTCACTTATCCGGTACGGATTTTGCAACTAGTATTGAGAATCTCACTTTCTTTTGTTTCCAGGCCAAAGCACTTGCAGAGAAGAACGAGCGTGATCTTCTTGCTCAGAAAGAACAAGCTGAAAGAAATGTAACTTATACATTCAAATGAAACGATAAAAATTTTCGCAATGAGGCTGGTTTCTGTTCTTGTCTAACTATTTTGGATCGTAATTTGTATTGCAGAGGTTAGCAGAAACTCTGGATGCCGAAGTCAAAAGGTGGTCAAGTGGGAAGCAAGGAAATTTACGTGCACTGTTATCGACATTACAATATGTATGTAACAGATTTTCTATTTTTGTTCATAAATACATCATACAATGGTAGGATTAAATCTTTTGACATTTACACTGTGGCCTGTGGCCATGGGGTTGGAGATATTTGGCTATATACTGCTTAGGACGCCCTGGTTTAACTGAATTTTTTGCATTGCTGGCAGATCCTTGGCCCTGATAGCGGTTGGCAGCCAATACCACTTACGGATATTCTAGCCGCTGCAGCTGTAAAGAAAGCATATAGAAAAGCTACACTGTGTGTTCATCCTGATAAGTTGCAGCAACGAGGTGCTACCATACAACAAAAGTACATTTGCGAGAAAGTTTTTGATCTTCTCAAGGTTTGTTGCTTTCCTTCTTTAACCAAAGCTTTCATTGATTTATTCTTATTTATTTCTTATATTGAGTTAGGGAAACAAGACACCAAAAGGTTAAATTGTAGGATTTGTCCTTGTACTTTAATTTGACATAATTTGATTCTACTACTATGCCTTAGTCCATGTCACTAACATGGTTGAAAAAACTGTTAGTTGGTGTAAGTTAGAAAAACCTCAGAAACCTAAAATTCTCTTTATCTTTGCAATAGTGAAATTATGATTATAAATATTTTCGACTACTTTTTCATTTAAAAGAAAATTTCCAGCCCAACATAATGATTTGGACTTTTTATAAAAAAGTTCTATATCGGTTTCACTGAATTTGTAAGGGTGTTAGTGATTTGGACTAAAGTATAACATTAATCATAGTAGGGATAAAACTTGGTGAAAGTACCTTCCAAGTCCTTCTATTATAGGGACTAGATCAAATTAGTCCCTCTACCATTAAATGTATAATTTAATTACTATACTATAAAAAAGAAGCCAATAGGGTTTCAAAATATTATTTTTTTCATTCGCAATTCAACTCTAGAACTATAAAAAGCATTCAAAATATTTACTCTGTTAACAATAAATGCCATTTTTTAAACTTTAAAATTTGGATTTATTTGGTTTTTTAAATAGTATAAGGACTAAATTAATCTATTATTAAAAAGAACTAATTTGATTTGGTCCTTGTAATAGAGGGATCTGCCAAATACATTTATCTATAAAACTATGTAAGGTTAAAGTAGATAGACTAAATCCGACCAAAATCATAGGTTAACCTACAATAAAAGAAAACAAAAATTGAGTTGTTACATTCCTAGTTCATCTCAAGTATCTAATTTTATGTGTATGTATGCTATTTTATATGTGAAATCTACAGGAGGCTTGGAACCGATTTAGTGCAGAAGAAAGGTAGAGATTGGGTTTCCATGGAGGGTGCTGTCATATATATTAGTTAATGTTTTAGTGCCCTATTGAAATGGAAAGGAAAAAAAAAGGCTTCAATGTACATCATTTGAAAATTGGATTATATTATATATCATTTTCACATGAAACTCTAAATATTTTTTGAATTTAAAAAGCTTCAATGCCTTTTGTAGCGACGTAAAAATTTTATCTTAGTCGCTAATTAGGGTGTTTGATTGAAAGTTTAGAGACCGATGTTTGATTTTAAAAAAGGGAGTCGTCACCGATCTTTTTTTCTAGATGTGATCGGACACCTAATAAATCTTCATTTTAACCAAAAGTTTTATTTTTGATAAAAAAGAAGACCAAATTTAGGTCTACGTTAAAATTCAGAGAAAAATAGAGTTCGGGAGTCGGCTACGCACGAGGAAGGTATTAGCACCCTCGCGACGCCCAAAATTGGTATCTCGTCAAATACGTATTGTCTTAATTTTTAAAAATGCGAGTTCAATGATATTTAATCGTGACCCGATTGAAAAATGAGAATTTTTAGTTTTTATTTTGATTTTTTTGAGAAGGGTATACCGTTTTAACACGAGTCGATTGATGTTCATCCAACATAGCGATGAAGTCAATGACTTAATGTCAAATCGGTACGTTACCTTGCTTATTGAAATTGATTTAAAACATGAATAAGAATATTATTTTTATTTAAAACAATAGAAACTTATAACAATGTTGTAATAAAATGAAATTTACGAATATATGAAGCAGATGATAAAATAAAGTATTCACGATGCATTTGATATTGTGCATGATAATAATAACATTAAACACGAAATAAAACAATGGATTATATATACATATAATATATAATAGTATGTGAGGTGACGGAAAATATAATATTAAAAATACTAATAATACTACATATGCGTATATGTATATATATTAAAGATGTGACATAATAATAGTGTTAAAATATGCATGACGGTATTAAAATCTATACACAATATAGTATTTAAAATATATACGTAAGATATAAAATGTATATACATAATATATATAAGAATATATACATAAAGTATTAAAGTATATGTGTAAGATGGTATAAAAATGTATAACTAGAATATCGAAATACATATATGCCTATATACATATACAAATGCAATATGTACATAATGTATGATTAAAATAATATATATATAACAGAATGTACATGACATTGAAATAATGTTAAAAGAAAAATACTAATAGCACTATGTAATACATATACGTATAGTATATAAGTAACAATGGTAGTAATAAAATGCTAAAGTATAACGCCAATAATAATAATAATAATAATAATAATAATAATAATAATAATAAGCAAAGTGACAAAATATAATATTAAAACATTGATAATGCTATATAATTATATACATGTATTTATGTGAACACATTAAAATATAATAATATGGATGAAAAGTTTATGTAATATAATATTAGAAACACGGTATAAAAACATAACACCTATGTAATACCGTAATAAGAAAACGGTGTTTTTAATAACTAAGTACATATCTATATATATGTAGATAATAATAATAAATAATAATAGTGAAAATAATAAGTACAATATGCTATTAAAATTCATACATAATATATATACACATATAATATAATACTTAAAGTATGAATACATAATATATACTAGAATATTAAAAGAACTATTAATATACAGATATTTACATACAATGAATTAATGCTAAAAGGTGTATACATAAAAATCATACATGATAGTATAAAAGTATATATATATTAGAAATAATAATTATATATATGTACAGGCCAATTTTGGGCCAAACCCAATTACCCAAGCCCCTTAACCAATACAAAACAGCCCAATATCTAACCCAAACCCGAATGGCCCACTACAACCCATTCCCACCTAATACCCACCCTAATTTCATTAGCCCAACATCATCAAACAGCCCACCTAAACTAACCCACTGACCCTAGCCCATCTACAACCAAAACCCTAGCCCCCATGTTCGGCTTCCACTTGTTCTGACATCAGACATTAGCCGATGCCCTGGCGCCACAGCTCCCCATGCCACCATCGCCCATGCCCTGCAAAACAACAAACAACAGCAGACAAAAAAGCAGAGAAGAATGGCAAAAATAATAACAAAGTGTAGCAAAATAGGCTATAAGAAAGCCAAATGAAACACTGTAACGGAGGGGATTTTCTTTTTACATCAATACAAGAACTAGATTTTAACACATAGACAGATTGAAATACATAGAAAAGATAGGAGAATAATACAAAACTCGGTGGCCAAAATCCCAGAATCAAAACCTTAAGGTAACCTTTTCCAGTTTTTATTTTTGGTCTTATTCTCTAATCTATTTCTATTGTATCTAAATATCTAAATAAATAAAAACTATATTTAAAGTATAAATAAACCAATAATAATAATAAAATAGAATTTTACTTAAAAAAAAGGAATTATTTTGATTCAATCTTCTCTTGCCTACAAATTCTATATTTTTGACACCGACGGAACTAATCATACAATAAGTCCTCATTTAAAAAAAAAAAATTTAGTTAGACCTTTCAAAATTCAATGGTAAGTTCCGTTATGTTGTCTGTGCATAAAAATATATTGACCAATTATATATAAAATTATAATCATACAACCTAATTCTTAGAAACAAACCTAGAATATCCAAAGAACATATAATTTTTATTTTTTGATAACGACTAAAATGGTACAAATTATCCTCTTTTTTTTTGCTTAATTAATACACAATAAGCAAAAGCGAAGAATGTTACAATCAACAAGATGCAACATCTCCCACAAAATAGTCCCACACCCAAAACGAGAACATCTTAATATCAAACCACTAAGACTCCTAACCCTCCCCGCGAAAATCTACCCTCAAAAAGACAAGAATGCAACAATCAACACCAAAACCACGTATAACCAAGACACCATTAAGCCCTTAACACCAAAGCCCTTAACATGACAATGGTGATACATCCATGGTATAGATAGATATTGTTCTAACATTTAACACTGTTTGGTGTCTCAATAGAAGCAATGGTATCACCATTTATTGCATTCTCAATCTTTGTTGGAGGTGCAATTAACCCTTTTTCTTGACATGTCTCCACAGCTCCTACAAACATGTCTTCCAAGCTGTACTTAAATTGAAACCCTAAATCCAACAGCTTCTTGGAATTGAAGACCACATTTCCCAAGTTTTCATCTGCATCTTTGAACCTGATCATGTAACAAAAACATTCATATAAGCAATTAGACAAGCTACCCATTAGGGTTATAATTGGGTGGGTTGGTTAAACTAGGTTTTAAAATTTTTGGATCTATTTTAAGTTACGATCGATTTAGGATTTGAGTTATTTTGATTTGACACTCGAGTTCGAGCGGTTAGGTCATTATTAGGAGTGGAGCGAAGAGAGCTAGAGTGGGGCCCTCAAAAATTTAGAAAATTAAGTTCTTCAAAATTTTTGAAAATTTTACTTAAACTTAAAATTTTGAAAATAAAAAAATAAATTAGTCCTCTTAAATTTTTTGAAAAATCTCATTAAACCTCAAAAGATTTTAAAATTTTAATAAGACCCACAAAATTTTGAAAATTTAACTTCGACTCCCAAAATTTCTAAAAATTCCAATTAAGCTCTACAAAAGTTTCAAAAATTTTGATAAAATCCTATAAAAATTTCGAAAATTCTCATTAATTTTCTCAATTTTTTTTAAAATTTAACCAGACCCCTTAGTTTTTTGAAAAATGTCATTAAACCCCATTTTTTAAAATTCAATAAACCCTAAAGTTTTTGAAAATTTTAATTAAGCCCTCAAAACTTAATAGCGCATTCCACCACTGTCATTATGATTTGATAATATCTGGTTTGGGTTGTGGAGTTTTTATTATTGAATCAAGTTGCATCGGATTTGAACTTTGATTAATCGTATCAAGTTTTTGAGTTTGGAATAGAATTTGGCTATTCCAAAAAAGCAACGAAAATTAAGAATTTGACTTTAAAAAAATGGGCTTACTCAGTAGGAATATTGTAGTCTGGGTATTTTTCTCTTAGCATTTTGGCAAGCTCTACAATGGTAGCCTCATGGGAGGAGCAAATGTATCTGCCTTCAGCTTTAGGGTTTTCAAACAAGAATATGTGAGACATGCAGAGGTCATCCAAGTGCACGAACTGCCCTTGCCTAATGATACCATAATGAGCTTCATTCCCTGCATTATTACATAAAATCATGCAAAAATCAATATATATATATTATATTGCTGGAACTTTTTTCTTAAGGTCGAGGTCGAGCTATATATTTTTATGAGAGTTAAAATATAATTTCATCGTAGTATTGATATATATAGCTTTTAGAAGAACTAAATTAAAATTTTATCATTTTTGAGGAGGCCAAACTATAAGTTTACCAATTATTTACTTAAAATTTTATAAATTTTCAAAAGCTAAAAGCATAATTTTTCATTTTAGGAGGACTAAAGTCGTTGCCTGCCCCTTCCTTTGTCCTTGTATGTATCCTTAAAGAATAGGGACTGAGGGTCAATAGGAGTAGGGAGCTAGAGGTATTCATGGACCAAGTGATCCACTTGGCCTAGCTTGCTTTTTTCCGGACTTGGATTTAAAATTTTCAACCTCGTACTAACTTAACCCAAACAAGTTTATTGTTTATAAATAATGTAAAATATAAAAATAATTTATATTAATATTTACATATTTTATAATTACATTTAAATATAAACAAGTTTTTATTATTTTTAAATAGTGAATGGGGTTTTTTGAATTGATTCGGATGTGCCGAGCCTAACTCATGAACATCAATAAAGAGGTCTTGGTCCTTCAAATTTTTTAAAAAATCCTTAATAGACATTCAGATTTTTAAAAGTTTTAATTGCACTCCTTCAAAAATTTTGTAAGTTCTAATGAAACCTTCAAAATTTTTAAAAGTTTTACTTAGACCAACTAAATTTTTTTTAAAAAAAAATACTAAATCCCTAAAAAAACCATTTTAAAAATTATTAATTAAATCCCTCAAAATTTAATGTTTAAGATCTACTTACCAGTAAGGGGTGAAAGGCCAGTAATTAGACTAGGTGGCATTGAAGGCATAAGAAATGGACCAATGACAAGAGTTGGAATTATAGTGATGAGATCCAAGTTATTCTCCTTTGCAAACTTCCAGGCAGCTTGCTCAGCCAATGTCTTGGAGACAAAATACATCTACAAACCATAAAAGAAAATGAATTTCAGTTAAAAAAACTAATTCTATTTAAACAAAATTCGTATTTGAATTTATAGGGTGAAGCCAGAAATTTAATATAGAAAGAGTCGAGATAATAAAATAAAAATTGTTGAGATTAATAAATTTATTAATCAGAATTTCATCTATAATTATGATTTGGATTTTAAAATATGACCTTTAATTAATTATAATTTTAGAACGATTAAATACAATTTTACCTTATTCTAAAAGGAATATAGTGTTCAAAGAAAATTACAAAAATAAGGGTCCCAAACACATAAATAATCCTTTTTTTCTTTTATTATGGATGCTCAAAGCTGCCACACAACTTGAAAATTTGAAGTACCAGACAAAAAACGTTCTTTTTTGTTTCTTAGTAAATGCTGAGACCTGCAAAATATTTAGAAATTTATTTGGGGGGTTACTGCCTGCCAACCACCTTGTCTTTCCCAAATAAATATTTTTAGAACCGGATAAATGATCGAATTAACAAGATTAGTAAATCTATCGTTTTATCAATCCGGTCGGTTTGATTAAAAAATATATATAACAAATAAAAAATTTAGTTCAACTGTTAGTTCAATCAATTTTTAGTTTGTTCGATTGATCCATATCAGTTTGCAATTCAACTGGTCTAATTTGGTTCTAACATTTTAAACATTTTATTATCGATGTACCGAATAATAATTACTTAAAAAGGAAAAAAAAAAAAGAGAGAAACTAACCCATCCAGTCATTTTCTTGGCATAGACAAAGTCCAAATCACTCCAATTACTTTCATCATAAACAGTTCTTTGGTGTTCTTCAACATTGACAGTTCCAGCTGATGATGTGAAAATCAATTTTTTTACTGTCTTTGCTTTGATGCATGCTTTCATTATATCCAGTACTCCATTGATTGTTGGCTTTATCACTTCATTCTGCCAAAAAAAGAGAAAAAATCAACTCAGCAGTAAAAAAGTAAAAAAAAAAAAAAAATCTAGCAAAATATAATGTTTTGATTATCAAAGGGCCAAAAAAGTTGCCCATTTTTAGTCTTATCATAATGACTTCCATCCATTAGTTACTATCATATATAACATATGGTAATATATAAAAATTAGTAACATATATTTGACTAAGAATAGAGATTTGTTTATATACGAATTAGTTGTTAAATTTATTGGTATAATTATACGTGTTAAACATGTAAATTTTAGAACCGATCTGATATCTCTATCATATAAATTTAAAATATTATATATTTTATATAAAATAAATAATTAGAAAATTTTAAATACCATCAAATTTCACATACATGATTTATACGAATGAAATATAAATTTTAAAATATTAATCGTAGAAAGAGGTTGTTATATATTATATATAATAATATCTAATATATTGTATAAAATATTTTAAAATATATATATTATTAAAGTTGTATGTATATGTATAATATATATATTTTATTTAAAAATGCTATATAGAATATACTATATATATATTCTATACAACAGACATGCAAATACATCAGTGTAAAAGGAAAACCAACCTCAGGGTCCTTGGACTCAAAATCCATTGGAGTGGCAACATGGAAGACACCACAACAGCCATTAATGGCTGCATCAAAGCTTCCTTCTTCAGATAAATCAGCTTTCCACAATGTCAAATGGGTGTTGGCTTTTGGTAGATCAAGCAAGTGCTTTACCTTCTTTTGATTATCTATTTATATGAAAAAGAAATTAATTTCACTGTATTTGCAGTTAGTTTAACATTACTTAAAAAAAACAAACACATATTTGATAAGAAAATGAAATGTATAAAAATAAATACCTTTAAAAGCCAAAAGCATTATTTTTTTTAGGCTTTAAAGTTAGTTTGTCAAAATCATGATTTTTTTTATCGAAGTTAGAGTATCAACTAGAGATCAAACTCCCGACCACATTCAAACCATGATTTTAATAACAAAAACCGATCATTATTTTTACAATGGAAATAGCTTATTGTGACCTCAAAAACTACGCCAACAAACAAAAAGCAATGCTAAACAGGATCTAAAAGAGTACTGAAAAAGCGTATAGAAAATATAATATCTAGAGAAAAAGAAAAGGGAAACAAACCGGGGTCACGGACGGTGGCGCGGACGGTGTAACCGTGTTCGAGTAGCCTCATGACCAGCCATGAACCAATGAACCCAGAGGCACCAGTAACACAAACGACTTGAGATTCAGATCCCATCGTTGTCTAGAAGATTTGATAAAAGTTGGAGAGTTTTTACAGTTTTGGGGTTCAAAAACAAAGTACTATTTTATCTTGTGTGATAAAAGTGTGTTGGAAACTTGTATATATAAAGATTTGGGGAGTGAGTGGGTATATGCTTGTAATAAAAAGGGGACCTTCAAAGTCAAATGATTCAATATCTAGTTATTGATGATGTTTTTTTTCTTTCTTATCTAACAATTAACTCCCAACAATTTGGTTCAACGCACGTGGTCAACTTACCGATATCCACGTGCTTGGTTGGTAGATCACGCCGTAAAGGGGTAGCTTTGTGACAGTGTTTATGGGGTTGTCTTTCATACGAGTGAGTATTTAATTGAGTCGAGTTAAATCGAGTTAAAAAATTTTCAGTTAGCCGAATTGATGAATCATATTTTAGCAATTGAACTCAATTTAAATTTTTTCGAATCAAGTCGAGTCAAATTAACGAATCTTATTATTAATACTTAATGTTCCGTTTACATGGACTGATTATTTTACTATTAGACGAAGTATAAGCTTTTAAACTAATTTTGAGTAAAGAAAAAAAGGAGAGTGGCGCGATTCGAGAAGGAAAGTAAGACTAATAGGTAAACATTTATCAAAACGACGTAGTTTTGTCTTTTTTTATTTGGATTTTTGGATAACTCGAATTAGGGGTGAGTGTTCGATTGAATCGAGTGAAACCGTTTGAGTTAAATTAGAAAAATTAATAATGTTAAACTAAAATCTCGTACAATATAACTATTTTTATGTTAGAACACAAAATAAGGTATTTTAGTACGATAAACTTGAATCATTAATCATTTATTTAGATTCCAAAATTATTAATTTATTAAAATTTTTATATATTTTATATATTTTTAAAATTTATAATTTTTAAAATATAAATTTTAGAAATTCTATAAATATTTTGAATTCAAAAATTATTTTCAAAATTTGAAAATTACTTTGTTTTTTTTTTTGTAATTTTTGTTAAGAGAGACAAATTTGCTCATTTTTAAAATTGACAGGGAGCAAAATGGTATTTATACTAATCTGTTGTTCGAATTATTCAAGTTATTCGAATTGTAAAAATTTAACTTGCCTTGAACTCGAAATCCGAAATTTGATTTTTTTATGATTTTTCGAATTGAATCGAATTTTGTTCACCCTTACTCTTTGATATATACTTTCCTGAGGTACTAAGTTAATCGATTTATTGATGATGGCTTACCGTCGTAGGTTGTCTGGGAATAGACAAGGGGTTAACGGTGGGCCTCCAAAATTGGTAAAATTGCTTTATAACCCTTTCAAAATTTAAAATTACAAATTAATATAACTTTAAATTTGCTAAACTTTAACGTAAGCGGAATGGCAACTGAGGAAGCTATGGGCTGTGGAGGTGTTCTTAGAGACGAGGAAGGAACTGTAAGAGCTTTATTCTCGGGACTTTGTGATGCCATTGATGTAGATTCAGCTGAATTAAAAATAATAATTATAGTGTTGGATGTAATAATTGAGATAATGTGGAGGAGATCTGGTTTGATTATTGTTGAAATTGGGTCACTAGTGGTGTATAAGTGGTTATTGAACAAAGACAAGAGACCTTGGTAGCAACAAACTACATTCGCAGATATGGAAAGGAGACTAGCCTGCGAGGGTGAGGTAGCATTTTCAAAAGCAGAGTAGCATGACAATGAAATGGCAGAAACATTAGCGACAACAGGTATTAATCGCAAGGTTATGTTTAAGGCGTGGCGATAAATGTTAGATTGGTGATTGGAATGCCTAATTTTCGTTATAATAACTTTTGTGACAATTGTATTGTTTAACTGGAACTACTGTTCTGTTGCTTTTAAACAGAATAGTTTGAATGAAGCAAAAATAAAAAAAAATAAAAAAAATTGCACGTTGTCACGATCAAAATATATGATTCATCTCTGACCTCTCTTAAAACAATTTTTTATCTTTGCTCTTGATGAGTATTTTTTAGTGTTTGGGTTGTTATGTATGAGGATTGAATATACATGACGCGTGAGTGATAGATGTCCTATATTCATGTCAAGTACGTGGTACCGATAGTTCGGGTTTGTAAATGTTTCAGTTCATAAAATAATTCTCCTTAATTAAAGGTGTTGACTCGTGAGGTATAGGTATAACAAATATAAACTCAAGTTATTGGAAAAATAGACACCTTAAAACAGAAATAGACAATAATATTTACTACTTGTTAAGTAAATATACCTTTGATTATACCTTAATTAGGCTTGCGTTTGATGCATGCCATAATAAAAAAAAACATAGATAACTAATTAAACTGAGTAACATATCAATAATGCATTAAACATAAAACATATACATATCTACCTAAAATCTGACTAATTTAATGAGGGCAATTTAACCATATAAAGGAAATCACATGTTGACTATAATTTAAACAAAAAAAAAAATATGCTTTAATTACACGAAATGACCCTTACTATTTTTCGATTCAATAAAAAGGTACCTTTTTTTGTTTTTATCCAACGGAAAACTTAGATTCTTCTTTTCTCTAAGATTTTAGTGCTATCACTATATCTTTGAATGTTTGGTAATAATTATAGGCAGGCAGACACCCTTTGTAGACCCCACTCTTTGTAGACCATAGTATTTGGTATACTAAATTAACTATAATTTGAAGGGTGGAAACTATAGTAAACCCCTTAATCAACTACCATTTAAATATTTTACTATTTCTTCAACAAATATTCAAAACCCATTAAACTTGATAGTAAGAAAGTTGGGTGGTGGGTGTTAGTTTTTTTATGGATATATATATGATTCACCACCAACACCAATTCAACAAAATTACTCCTCCTACTACGTTGTTTAGCCAGGATGGGACCGAATGTTACATCATCAACTTAAGGGTGAAACAACATGGATCTTTTTCACGAATTCTAGATGAAATATGTCTGATGTTCGATATATCTTCAATATAATCTATGTGAGTTACAACTTCATGTGTCACTCGATAGCATTGATATTTTATTGATATTCAAAACCATTTAATTTTGTTACTATATTTTTAACAGACTGAAAATCCATTGACCTTGATAGTTTGAAAGTTGGGTAGTCATACCCGATTTTTTTAAAAATAAAAAAAGGTAGCCAGTGGAGGTCTAATATCAAATAAGAGATCGGTGCTTAAGTAAAGATGTTAGATGTGGATCCCAACTTACAAATACTAGGAAGCTAATTTTCTTTAGTGTTTATTTCACGACTCGAGATGAAACTTGGTTCTGTGACAGTGTTGGACACAGAATGCATCTATATGGCTATGAATAAAATTCGGTTTAAGATATATTTAGATGAGCTGTGAAGTTAGTACCCATAAGATTACGGTGAAATTAGTTATTATAATGATAATATTTGATATTATACTAATAAGATTAAAATCAATTGTGAGAAATGTATATTTGAATTCAATTATAGTGATGATAATGAAGTGAATTTTAGTGAGAAGGGAACATGATCATTGTTGATACAGTGTTCTACAAGGGGAGAGTACAACAGTTGCTGAGAAGGTAAGTTCACCTAGTTGGGACAGAGAGCTGGAAGTTATGGAGAATGGAGGTGGAGAGAGTTTGAAGACTGAGGGTTGGAGAAGTATCGAGAGAGAATAGGCTTAGTATCCTTGAAAGGTCGATCCTTTTTTCATCGTTCTTGGGGGTATTTATAGGCAAGGGTCTCATGTAATATGATGTTAACGTGTTGGACTTGTCATCTAGCCATTATTAGGGAGCGCGGAGGAGAGATGTCTTCAATGGGATAAGGATGTCTGTGATAGGAAAGATCCTGTGATTCATTCTGACTATGATAGGATAAAGCAGTTGTCTGAATGACGGTTGTCTTCTTTGGGAATGAACCACAATTATTTGAATGAAATCACCTATGAAATCATGTTCCCAATGAAGACCAGACCATTCGTTGTTTGAGTGGTAGTCTTCTTGGGAGGATGATTTCATAGGTGATTTCTCGGCTTGTTGGCAAGTTTATTGTTCAGATATCCTCTAAACTTGCCATGTGTCCTAACATGGGTGGAGGTATAGCAATCATTAAGGACATTATTTTAAAATTTATAAATATAGGTTAAAAGTTATAGTTTATTTAATATTTATGAAATTAATAAATGAGATAAGTATTTATATATGTTTTTGTAAAATAATCCTTTTACTGGAGTGACTTTACTCTCACCAACATATAGAGTGCATGAAGGAAGTTACAAATAGAGGTGTGCATGGGCCCGGCTACCCGGCCCGGTCGAAAAATGAGAGGGTTCGGGTAAAAGTATAGGCCCGAAATATGGGTTTGGGCAAAAAAACGAGGCCCGTTTAGAAAATGGGCCGGGTTCGGGTAATTTTTTTGGCCCGGGCTCGGCCCTGCCCGAATTATATACTAAATATATATATTTTTATTTTTAATCATATTTACATTTTATTTTCAATTTTAATATAATCACTTTTTATTATATTTTCAATTTGTGTATTGTTTTAAGAATTGTTTTAGTATCATTTTTTATTTGTTTCTTGTTTTAATATTTGTTTTAAATGTATTTGATTTATTATATTTTAAAATTTTTTTATTTAATGAAATAAGCTAAAAAAATTAATATGGGCCGGGCTGGGCTCGGGCTCGTGCTCGTGCCGGGCTTGGATAAATTTTTAGGCCCATATTTTAGGCTGGGCCGGGCCCGGGCCTAGAAAGAGGGCCTAAAATTTTTTTGGGCCTGGCCCAAACCCGGGCCGGCTCGGCCCATGCACACCTCTAGTTACAGATTGAGATTGTTCGAGGTATCCCTGTTAGGGGGAATGGTTTAATTTATGTAGTTAATCTACTTATTTTTCCTTGTCACCACAAAAAAAAAATAATCTAGGTAAATCAAAAGGTTAAATATGATTCAATCACTCAACTGCAAGTCATCGTGGTAATCCAAATAACGTATAATATCATTTCAAAGGAACATACTTTTTTTTTATTCCATGGTATCCAAAGAAAACCTTAATTATGATTTTAGTCCTTTTATGATCTTGAAACTTTAAGATTTTTAGATTAAAAAAACATATAATAACCGGTTAATCTGATTTTATAGCTGATTCAAGTCCATTATAATGTTATTTTTGTTATATGGTTATTGAGTATTTTTTTTAATTCCAAAATGTCATACCGGAAATTTAATAAAATTTTAACTATGTTAACAACTAGACTCAAGTTTTTAAATCTAAAGAGTAGATTGACTAAATTTCTCAAAATAAATATATGTGAACTAAATTTTAAATTTCTGAAAAATATAGGAACTTAAAACATATTTTAACCTTTAAATTTTACTTTATAATTTAACTCCAAAGCATAATTATCCAAACGTGAAACATGATAGGAAACCATTAGTATTATTACCAATGAGTGTAGGAAAACAATATTATTGGGATCCTAAGATCAACATACTAAAATACAAATCCCACCAAACTTATTGATTGTATCCTTATCTTTCTTTTAAAATAGTGTAAACTACATTTAATGTCACTAAACTATTATTAAGTTTACGTTTTGGTTAGTTAATTTTAAAATGCTATAAAATAGTCATTGAACTATTCAAAAGTTTTTATTTACGTCACTGGGCTGTTAAGTTCATTTTTTAAAAAAAAAAATCTAGCGAGGTCCAAGTGACGATTCGATGATCAGCGATCGGTATAGTGGATTAGTACCCATCAACGAGTAGAATATAGTACCTTAGATTCAAATCAATTTGACAATCAGTATCAGAGATCGAAAAAGAAAGATGTTTGAACTTTGGTTTACAGGTTCATGACGTTCAAAGTTGTTTCATGAAAAAACTGAAATGTAGAAAAGAAGAGGGAGGAGGGCTTTCAATTGATGTAAGTGGTGCGAACAGAGGATGTTATACGGTAACAATTTTAACAACCCGTGATTTAAATAAAAACTTTCGAATAGATCAATAACCATTTTGTAACTTTTTAAAATTTAGTAACCAAATCATAAACATACTAATAGTTTAATGACCTTAAATGTAATTTACCCTTTAAATTTTTGAAGTCGTAAGACCAACGTAAAACCAACATACTTCCGTACAATTTCCACCAAACTTTTTCATTGTATGGTATCCATTATTCATTGTATGCTTTCCATTCTTTTAAATTATTGGGATCCGAAGATCAACATACTAAAATACAATTTCCACCAAACTTATTGATCACATCCTTTTCTTTCTTTTAAATTAGGATAAAATATAGTTAAGGTTACTAAATTATTATTAAGTATACATTTTGGTCACTTAATTTTAAAAAATTATAAAATGATCATTAAATTATTCAAAAGTTTTCATTTAAGTCACTAAATTATTCGAAAGAATTATTTAAGTCTTTGGTCATTAAGTTTATTTTTTTAAAAAAATTCGATGAGTAGAAGAACATACATTAGATTCAAATCGATTTGATGGTCAGTGTAAGAGATTGGAGAAGAATGTTATTTGGTTTGCAGATCTATGATATTTAAAGTTTAATGAAAAACCAAACTATTGAAGAGAAGGAGGAGAGCTTTCAATTGGTGTCATACGACAACAATTTTAAGATCCTAGTGACTTATATGAAAACTTTCGAATATTTCATAACTATTTATAATTTTTTTAAATTTAATAAGTAAAACGTAAATTTATTAATAGTTTAATAATGTTTGATAGATATTGGGTCCTACTAATTGATGGTATTCTTTTCAATCTTTTAAATTACTGGGATCCTAAGATCAACATCATAGACTACAATTTCAGCCGAACTTATTGGTCATCTTGGTTTTCATGGTTGATGTTGAAGGCTACTTGTTTGTCTTTTTGCCTGTATGTTCTTTTATTACAGCTAACATTGTTGAAAATTAATAAAAGAATAAGGAGAGAAAGTGACACTCCATGGTGGGGTTTTTCCATCTCAAAATAATCAAATGTGTTTTTGGTTTTACTCTAACCGTATTCTCACCTATATAATTGTGCAAGCATTGTATTTTTGTCCAGTCTCACTTTAGTTAGGTTCTTTATTTATTGAATTAGGATCTTTGGTGTTTTCTTGGTGTATTAACAAGTTTTTGAGAAGTAGCTTCATGCTATTTTTTCAGATATTGAAACTGTTAAGTTTAAAGCCGGATCTGTTGTCTTCTCTTTGGCCGATTGGAATGGCAATGACATGGCTTTCTCATTGGCGTTGGTTGCTGTTAATCGGTCACAAGCGTTTAAAGCTTAGTGGTGAGATCTTGTTTCGTTAGTTATTTTCTTGTGGTTGGGACTGTGCTCTTAACGCTCTTAACTTGACTGTTGTAATTTTTTATTTTTATTACTGCTCTATTTTATCTTTGATAACAGAGTAATTCGAATGAAACAAAAAAAAAAAAGTTTTACTTTAATGATTTATCCTTCGAATACATTCGTAGAAACGCTAATAAGACATCTTGTATGCTTGCGATGATAATTTTTTTTTATGTGGATTACGTTGAGTAAACCTATGTCCTTGATTGTTTATATATTAACATTAATTTGCAAACTCGTATTGTTGAAACTAATGAAGAAGATGGCAATAGGAACGTGTGTCTTGGGTAAGCATCGGCTTGGGATTTAGTTTAGTCCGCTTCTTGTTTCTTTCATTTTCCTTACTAATAATATTTTGATTTTTTATTAAAAAAATATTTTTTTTCTCAAATTTTATAATTTTAAAATATTTTAAACATTTCTAAGTAAAAAACATAAATACCACATGGCATAATCGTGGAGTAACACATTGCAAAAGTAAATAAAAACCCTATATATTAATGATCAACGCTAGTCAATATTAAAACTTAATAGTCAACATTGGTCAAATGGCTTAATTGATACATTTTCATGGTTTAAATACTCAATTGAGCTAAAAAAAAATTACAATAGCTAAATTTTTTTTTCAAAAAAGGGTTAATGCACTATTTGAAACTTGAATTTGACAATTGTTCTTATATTGGGGCGTGAATTAAAATAGATAAGATCAATATCGTCTTAAGTGGATCTATCGGTCGGATCAGTTGGATTGGGAATCGGTTAAGAAGATCAGTTCGATTAGAGATATAAAACCAGTTGCGCAACAAATCAATTAAATCAAATTGAAAAACTAGTGAACATTTTTTTTTTATAGTTTGTAATATTTTTATTTTTAATAATTTATTTACTTATTATCTGGACCGATCAAATTGAGAAATGATAATTTAATCAATTCAATCCTCGTTCTTATTCCGAAAATATTAGATAGAATAAATCTAAAATGAAGAAGAAAAAGAGTATGAGAAACTTCTTTTGATAAAGAGTTCAAACTTGCTTGAATAGAGAACAACAAACAAAAAAGATTCCCTAGGTATTTTGGCAATACGTGGAGAAGAATTTGAATTTTTTTTCTTCTCAGGCAGTGTAAAATTATTATTAGAACTCAAAGGGTTAAAAACTGACCCCAGGGTTACCTAAAATGAGATAACATAAGCTTCTATAAACCCAAAAAATGCCCAAAACAAAATCAATTGTGAGCACACTCTAGTGA
Organism: Gossypium arboreum; assembly: GCF_025698485.1. Taxonomy (NCBI): domain Eukaryota; kingdom Viridiplantae; phylum Streptophyta; class Magnoliopsida; order Malvales; family Malvaceae; genus Gossypium; species Gossypium arboreum. Next base: position 142,611,194 of record NC_069075.1, read on the forward strand.
ATATGCTTCAATCATACTTTCCACAACCCTTCAACCCACACATCACGTGGTTCCTCCAACTAAAATCCAAACCAGCTTGCAAACAAAGATTATTTGACTTGGCAACAATTTTTGTTTGTTCATTGAAGTTGGATAGCAATTTTTCTTAGTTTCCTCCATGAATTTGGCATATGTTAAAACGTGATGATATGACATCTTAACATTATCATAAATCAATACTTGAATTTTTAAATATATATATATAATCTAAAAATACAAAAGTAAATAGTTTTCAACAAATTAGGTGATCAAAAGTAAATAATTTTCAACAAATTAGGTGATGATGAGTACAATACTTGTAACATCTTGAATTTTTAGTTTTAAATTTGTAGAACTATGTTAAGCTCAATGGTCAAAAGCTTTCTTTCTTCCCTTGAGAACTTGAGTTTGATTCCCCTCACTTGTATAATTTTAGATTATTGAATTTTTGCTCGGAATCCTTAGGGTCCCGCTAGAACGACCCTAAAGTCAGTGGAGTCAAAAACGATGGTTTTGGAATTCTGTTTTCCGATTATAGATATTACAGAATTATACTGAAGTTTGGTCTAATAATTTTGATTATTTGGAAAGTTAGACAAGGTGTAAGTGTATAAGTTCTAAAGTCAATAGTTTTGGAAAATTGAGGTATTGAGACCTCGTTTTTGTAAACCGAAATCGTAAATATTTTTATTAAATATATATGGTGTTATATCAGAATTGAATTGAATATCAATCGAATAATTTTATCGAATTAGTGTTTAATTAAGGTACAGAGACTAAATCGTAAAAGTGGTAAAAGTTTAATGGTTAAAGAATATTTAATTAGATATAGCATATGGGACTTAGAAGGCAATTATCCTACTACTACATTAATATGGACGGTGACAAGTTTTAGGGACCAACTTAATAAATTTTAAATTTAGTGTTGAAAATTGTGAATGTTATCATTATATCTTAGTGGAATCAAGTCGAGAGATTTGATTGAAAAAAGCTGCCAAATTCTGTGACTCATGTGAACAAAAAAAAAATTCAAGTACAATGGTGAAAAAATTGCCAAATAAATCTAAAAAATACAAAAATTAAAAGAAAAATTAAATTTCTTAAAAAGAATTTAAGTGTTAATGTAAAGAAATAAAAAATCAAAATTTAGAGTTTAAATTAAAAAAAAAGAAGTCAAATTCCGAGACTAAGATAAGAAATTTACCCGATTCAAGGTCTACAAAGGAAACATATGTAATATTTAAAAATAGATTTATTACTTTAGAAAACGATTGAATCAAAGGTTAAATTGATGGCGTTGAAATTAATAATTTAGTCAATTCGGTCAATAGTCGAATTCCCATAACTTTAAAACATAAATTAATTCTCAAAAGTAAAACTTTTGGGGATAAAATCCATGATTTTGCATTTGTTTAATGACCAACATGGAAAAGGGTTTCCACATGTTGGCTTACATGAAAATAGTGTGAAGTAAAGCCTTCGATATTAATTGGCCTAAACCCACCAGTTTCCATATTATAGCAGCTCAAATGCCCCAATCCTTTGATAAATCCATGCAGTAAAATCTCTTTCTTATTAGCTTTAATCCCCACTGGACGAGTAGTATCAATAGGTTCTGATCTATGAACAATGGTTCCAAGCTTCACCCAATGCTCTTCGTTGCCTTTGAACATCCAAATATCAACTCTTTTCTTATCTTCAAAGTCCTTATCCACCATGCATAGTTCCCCTTTCAATTCCACTAAGTAAAGCTTGAACTTGTCCTTGTTTAAAACACTTTGTGGTAAAGAAATGGTTTCAAAGGTTTCTTTCCCAATATCAAATGAAACAAGGGAGGATGAAATTGAAAACCAATAAAAAAACCCATTAGCAAACACTGGTGGTTGATGGTGTTGAAAACCAAAACAAGGAGAGTAGGTGTACCTTATTTTGTTCCAAGAACCATTCACCGTTGTGAATATTTCAATCTTATGAGGGTCGAAAAATTTAATCACTTTATATGTACCGTTGATTCCATCAAACCCAAATCCACATGATTGAAAGCTTTGAAGATCATCATCAATATTTGGCAAATTGACGATGGTTTTAGTGGTGGGGTTACATACATGAACACTACCGTGAAGACCATAAAAGCAAATTAAACCATTACAAGATGGTAAGATATGGTAAGTGTCGAAACTTACGGTGATTGAGTATTCAATCATTGCATGCTCGTTGTCTTTGATGGTGAAGAAGTGAATCTTGGTGGTATTCTTGAGATTTTGATGCTCTATGCATGAAAGGATTAAGCAAAGATCACCATGAACAACAGTATGGTTTTTGAAATGGGCATTGATGAAATGTGGATCATTGATGAAAGAGCAATAAAGCTTGTTTAAGGACTTGAATCTGGCTAGAGATTTTACTGGTAGTTTACTGAGGATGTTGTAGATTATAGGGCTAGGAATGAAAGCCATTGCTGATAGCTAGCAAGGGTTTGGCCTTTAATTTATTTATTGATTTTAGGTGCATCGATCTGTGCATGGACACCATTATGCCAGATCTCGAAATTAGTGATAAGACAGGCATCGGCCAAATTTGTAAAAGTTCATTTAAATCATGGATAATATTAACTGTAAGAGTATTATAAAATTACTTAAAGACGTAACTAACTAAAAAATTCATTAACAACTTATTAAACAAGTTTAGAAAAATAAAAAAGTACAACGAATATCAACTACCAAGTCCATACCAATTTTCTTTTTCTTCACTAGTGGTTGTAAACTTTCCATTAAAGCTTTGAATTTAGAAATGGAAATGGACCAAGACCTATATAAGGAGAAAGGAAAATTCAACATGTAACAGTTTTATCTCATACTTTAAATTCATATTTAGGATGGGTTTGAATGAATAGTGAAGTGCGTTTATCTTACTTTTTATTTCATATTATAGTATTGCTACAATTTCTAATATTACCATCATCGTTATTTTTACACTAACAGCAAATAAACATACCGCCTATTCAAATCCACCCTTAATGTAGAAGTATAACAATGAGCCTTTTACTCTCAGTGATGATTATTAAGCTAAATTTCGAAAATATAACATTTAGTCATATGGTTGACAACTTTATTATGAATATTCTTAGAATATAATGAATCATTACTTTCCGACACATCTTCATAAGTATTATCTCATACATTAAATTCATACTTTATGGAGAATTTTACTCTCAATGATAATCATTAAGCTAAAATTCAAATTATTTTCATCTTTGGCATCTCAATCATTCATCATATATTTTTATACAAATAAATTTGTTAAATTAAAGAAATATATTAAATAATTTATTAAAATTTGTTATTAGTAATACAACTCAATATTATTAAATAAGTTTTCTACTTTATAATCCAAAATTTGAGTTGCTTTCCATCCAACACATGCAAATAATGCAGCTTTAATGAGCAACAATAGTTGTCAACTTATATCTTCAAAGGCAAGTACTGTAAAAACGTATGATATCCAAATAAATTATATTGAATAATATATATTTAAATAATATATTTTGTGATTTATAATAGAAGAAAATTTTTGCCATAATTATCTTAATTTTTTAAAAAAATTGAATTTGAGTCTCATCTTATCCCTTAAAAATTAAAAAGTGTAATCTGGGTGCTTCAATTACACTTAGTTCAGTGGAATTCATTAATTATAATGTTTACCCAAACATGCCATAATTGTCTTTGAGGTGAGATATTAGGACTTGGTAGAGTAAAAAAAGAAATTTGAAGGATGAAAAAATAAAAAATAGAAAATTAAAAGGACTGAAAATTAAGAAGATACTTACATAAGAATAGTTTACTTACAATTTATTGATGTTCTATTTCCCATCTAACAATCACGTGGTCTACTAATTCTCAACACGTTGGAAACCACTAAAGACTTTTTTTTGGTAAATTGTACCCAAGATCACTAAGTTATTAGTAAATTTATGTTTTGGTCATTTAACATTAAAAAGTTACAAAATGGTCATTGAACTATTCAAAAGCTTTCATTTAAGTTACTAGATTGTTAAAATCGCTATTGTATGACATTCTCTGTTTGTATCACCCACACTAATTGAAAGCTCTTTTTCTTCTTCTCTTCCATAGTTCAATTTTTTCATGAAACATCTTTGAATTTCATGAAACTACGAACCAGAATCCAAACAATTTTATTTTCCGTTCTCTAACACTGACTGTCAAATCGGCTTGGATCTAAGGTATATTCTTCTACTCATCGATGGGTACGTATCCACCATATTGATCATTGAATCGTCGCTTGAAACTCACTAGCCGAACTTTAAAAAAAAAACCATAATAGCCTAGTGACTTAAATAAAAACTTCTGAATAGTTCAGTGACCATTTTGTAACTTTTTAAAGTTGAGTGATCAAAACATAAACTTACTAATAGTTTAGTGATCTTGAGTGTAATTTACCCTTTTTTTTTTCTAGGAAGAAAGTTCATTTTAAGATCTAATATAAAATAATCCTTTCAAGATTTGTGGTTGCATCTTTCTACACTATCGTCTCCAAGATTAGTTCTATTTTTTGAGAGTGTAATGTATCTTGTCATTACACGCAACACTTATTAGTTAATTGCATTAGACATCCTCAAACATTAGAACATTCTAATTGAGTCTTCAACATATCAATATTGTGTCAATAATGTCTTTCCATCAACCTAACCACCGTTAGCTTTCAAGTTAAAAGTATGCTCAAATATAATATATACATATTTAAAACATGTAGATCAAATTGTAATTGTGTTTAAACCTAGGGCATAGATATTTTGGATCTTACAGTTGGTAATGTGAAAATTTTAAATTACTTTTAAGCATTTGATTGACATTTTCTAAAAAACATAACCAAATTATTAAATTTAAGCACAAGCCACTACAAAATGGCAATTAAATTTCCTTTGTAAAATCCGCAGAGGAACTTGTACTTTACATGTACAAAGCATTACTGCTATATATTTTTCGCTGCAAAAATAGCCGAGCAAAAACCTAGCAAACTAGGGCTCTAAGCTTTTCGATGACGTGCTCGATCGAATATGACAACCTCTAAACCACTTGAAATCAACTTGAAATTTCATATTACGGATCCATCTTTAATTGTTGCATTCTTCATTATGACTGTAATTCCGGACCTAATGTAAAAGCCTTGTTCTGGTCTCTCAGCTTCTTCAACACCCTGAATACCAACGTAAATGAAAATTATTTGAAAAAAAATCTAATTATTCTAAACATTCATGAAAGGAAAGCAATACTTACATCACTGTTCGATATGATCACATTTTTTCCTATCTTGGCATTCTTGTCTATTATGCAATTCCTTCCAAAACACACAAGTTGCAACAATAAGGAAATATTTTTCAAAACAATAATTTCCATCTAAATCTTACATTTGGTTTTTCAATCTAAATCTTACTTGATCTTGGTATTTTGTCCGACACCGATCGGAACCTTTCCTTCTTTCAGGAGAGACATTATTTCCATCTCCGTTTGGTAGAAGTCTGCTCCCATCATCATGGTATCCTACAAAGAAAGGAACATATAAGATGAATAGATATGTGGTACTGGAATTTGCAGAGCTTTTAGATGTTGTGGATCACCTCAAGCTCAACACCGGACTCCAAACGCGACCGCACCCCAACTACAGAGCGTTTTACACTACAGTTCCTCAAGAAACAACCGTGTGAAATTATGGCATTAACAATCTGCAACAATCAATTTACCGTGGGATAAGACGACTAGATTTATTAATCATAATATAAACAAAAGGCTTGAAGTAAATACCCTGCATTGATCAATTTTGCTAGGAGGCAAGAATCTCGGAGATGTATAAAAAGGTGTCTTTGGATCATAAAATTCGAACTTTGGTGGCTGCATAGAGCATACAAAGAGATCAATTTTCAGAGAACGAATACCATATCCCATGCCGAATAACATAATAGTGCAAACAATTCACATATCTATATGCAAACCTGATCTGTGAGGGCTAAATTAGCATCAAAGAAAGACTTTATTGTCCCAATGTCTTCCCAATAATCATTGAATAAATATGCCTGCAAACGAGTACTTATTAGCATTTGATTACTAGTGAAAATTCCAAAGAGAAAACCATAGGTAAAAGTCCCTTGTAAAAGTTTTCTTGCCTGTACGTTATGTTCCTTTACCGCGGATGGAATAATCTCCGAGCCAAAGTCATTGCATGAAGGATAGCTTTGTGTCAAAAGCTTTAACAAGATATCCTTTTTGAACACATACACACCCATTGATGCAATGTAAGAATATTTTGCAGCATCTTCCGTTGATAGCCCTAATATCGAGGTATCAACTTGCTGCCATACAAATGTGAAACAAGCCATAGTATATGTAAATATATACACAATTATGTTAATGGGATTAAGAAGTAATGGAGTAGTAAAAGCATGTACCATAGCGTTAAGATCCTTGCCCTTCGGTTTCTCAGCAAATTGAATAATCCGTCCTGTTTCATCTATCTTCATCAATCCAAAATCCGATGCACGGCTGCACAAAACTCGATATTAATAACTATTATAGCCACTATAATCATCATAACAAAATAACATTGATTAAGTACCTATTATCCATTGGTAGACATGATACTGTGATATCAGCATTTGAATCAATATGCTTCTGCAAGAACAATAACTGTAGATTAGCCATAATGATTTTCTGAGCTACACCACGGCTCCTAGAAATTGAACTGGTTACCTGCACAAAATCCATATAATCTGCGCGGTAAAGATGATCACCAGACAATATCAGTACATGCTGGACATCCTTAACTTTGGCATCCTGTTAGAAAATAGCCGGTGAACATCGAATGATTTCAGCTTGAATAAAACTTGTAACTAACCTCAAAGACCCAAATGAATTGCCTCACGGCATCAGCCGTTCCTTGAAACCATTTCTTCCCTGCTTCTCCTGATGTTTGAGTGGCAGCAAGAACCTGTTACAGAGCCAATATAGCTTCATCAAAAGCTTCACAAAAATAAGCTATAATGTTAAATTAAAATTGGCTTACCTCCATAAATCCATCTCCAAAATTTACACCATTACCAAAATTGTATGTCCTAGCCAAGTGACGATTTAGTGAAAAAGAATTAAATTGAGTTAAAATAAAGATCTTTTTGATGCCACTGTTGATACAATTGCTCATTGGAACATCGATCAGCCTGTAACAACCACCAATAGGAACCTGCAAACCAATAAAAAACCATCAAAACCTCTAAATCTAGTCATTTGGATTCTAATTTTATTCATAAAAAAGAAAAAAATTGAATTCCTTACGGCTGGCTTGGCTCTCATGCTAGTAAGAGGAAACAGGCGAGTACCAGCACCACCACCCAATATGATAGAAGCCACTTCCTTTGGATCTGCTTGTGGACTCTCAAACATCTAGGAACTTAAAATTCAAATACTTAGTGATGATCAAAATACCCACATTGAAAATAATAATAATAATTTTAACAGAAAAATAAAAAACTCTTACCGTAGGATCATCATTTTCATTGGTTGGGGTTTGAACACAGTGAACAACACCAGACTTTGCTTTTCTAACATCATTTTCAATTCTCAAACTCCTCCATACAACTCTTCCATAATCCCTACTTTTAATAGACCAACTGATTCTCTCACCCCAAAAAACAGAACCACCATAACTACGACCTTTGATAAGGTTATAGGGATTGACATTGGCGTTGAGTGATATGAAGTGAGAAGCCATTGCTGAACAAATTTTAATCAATAAAACAAAAATAACCAGAGGATTCTCTCAAGATACTAAAAAGAAAAAGAAAAAAAAAAGAAAAAAAAACTATTTTTCTTTAATATAGATAAAAAGATATTAAAAGGCTGTAGACTGTGTCTTAGTCAACAAAATACTAAATTCGAAACACCCAGATCCGAGAATATCTCAAAACCTTAAAATCTAAATAAATAAATAAATAATTTTGAAGTAAGAATAGTGATGAAGCATCTAAATTTGTTTAATTTTCATTTTATAATAGTGCATAAGAGTATAATTAAGTTATTTTTACTTTCTAAATTATGATTAAGTATTTGAATTTGTAGAGTTTTAAATTAATCTTTATAAATTAGAATATTCTATTAAATATCATAATTATATTAAATAGGCTCTTTTGTGGGTGTATTAGTTAATTTAGGTGTTATATGCTAATTTGAACATGATGTGAAACATGTTTAAAGCTTGCAATGCATATTTATTATGAGAAGAGCTTGGGTCTGAATTGTCATAACAAAATACTCCATATTAAATTTGAGTTGACATTTAATGTTTGTATTGATAGGTAAGTTGAGTTGGCAATATTTATAGGTAAATTAATGAAAGGAACTAATTGATACCACTTTACTCAAGTCTTATGCCAATGTATTCCTAAGTATAACCTTCAAACCACTCAAAGAGTATCCTAACAAGACTTTAGGTCTAAATAAGCACACCAAAAAGAGCACACTAAATAACACGAGAGTTGAGAGAATGCGGAAAGCGTTATTACTCTTAAGCTAGCTTATTTTACAATGAGAGAAGGTTGTCTCCTTTATATAGGCCAAGTCCCTTTGATCTAATCGTTTGAGATTGAATATAATGAACAGTTAAGATCATTTATCTATGAACAATCTATACAAGTCTATACAAGTATTTATAATGCTAGACTCTTCTAGACCTTTCGAACAATTCTACATGAGTTTACAAGGGTTCGATTCCTACTTTAGATTTTCAGATAATTTCTAGAACTTCTAAAGTGCTCTCACATATTTTAGAACATTTCGAGACATTCAAAGAACCCTTGGACTCATTATTCTCGCATATGCACCATTCTTGCTCCTGCTACACTTGAGGAGGCCCTCTTAAGCCCTTGTTAGTGGTTGTCTACACTCTTAGTGGCCCCTCTATCCCCATCTGGGGCATTTGCCAACATTAAAATGGGTTTGTTTCATCAGTTGGCTGACTTATTCATGGGCAAACATTGACATGATACATAGGTTGATTATATGTATAAATTAAAACATGCTAAATCATTTTATAAGTCTTTAAAATTATTTTTATAATTTTATATAAATTTTATGAATAATATGAGTATTATTTCAAAATTAAAAAAGTTAAAACTTATAAATGGTATATTCAGCGAAATGTAAAATGAATAGTGTAATTTTAAAATAATTAATGTAAGTTCATTGTTAAGATATTTTTTTTCAAATTTTAAATTTGATAGTATAAATTTTAGATAAGTAAAAGATAAATTTCAAATTTCAAAGGAAATCAGTTATGTATATTTTAAATTTTAAGATTTTTTTAATTTTAATTTGATATTATAATATATTAAGATATTTAAAGGTTAAGTAAGCAGATGAGATTTTCATACGAAGTTCAAATGTATTTAAATATGTATTATCTCTCGATTTAAAAATTTTAAAATTATAGATAATACCAAAATTGTATCAACTTGTAAATTCTTCTAACTAAGAGATTATTTAATGTTTCAGCTAAAGATATAGCAAAAATCCAAAATCCAGAGTCCTATCCTACATAATTAGAAATGTACTAAATTGAATAAATTATAAACTTGAGACTATTTCAGGTCATTAGATAGAAATTGGCAAGTCATCAAGCTGAAAGCGATGTGGGTGACAGATCGGTGGTCAGGAGCCAGAGTAAGAGACGCAGATGGGTTGATAGATGCCATGTAGCTGTCACCTTCTTAGAATCTATGTCTCTGTCAAATCAAGAAAGATAAATTTTGATGGTGGCCAACAAAAAATTTAATTGTAAACGTTGGATTTTATGATCAAATAGTAAACTAGGTGACAATGCGGGAAATGAACCATTCCTCAAGATAAAGTAGGTACAAAGAATGTTATAACAATTGAATTGAGTAGATTGTTAATTTTTATTTAATTATCATAAATTAATTTTTAATTATAAAAGTGAATAAGCATAAATAACTAATAATGTGAGGATAAATATTTATTTTATAAATTATAACAACAAGATTAAATATTTAAATTATTATAATAAACGTGAATAATGGCAGTAGAACAATCGTAAAATAATAAAAAAAAAAAGAGCACACAGATTCAACATGAATACCCTTGCAAAAAAAACACGGGTAGAGAAAAAAAAGTTTACTAATATTGAAAAATGAATAATACAAAAAGAATTTTGACTAAAGGTTAAAAAACCCTATTCTAATCAAAATTAAATAGTAGAAATATAATTTTATACAAACTTAACTTATTTACCCCGCAACCCAACTTACGACCCTTAACTTCTCATCTCTACAGATTTCCTTAATTTGCCACTATATTTACTTTCTTAATAAGTGACAAAATTTTAATCACACAAATTCTAAAATAAGCTACTTTAGATTTGGTGACACAATTGATGACAACATCATAACACTTTGCCCCACTCTTTGTGTTTAATCAAAAAGAAATAATATTTAATTAAATATTATTAAATAATTTATTTTAATATTATGTGAAAGTTTGAGGTTCTTGAAATTCTGTGCCATTGCCCTTCACTGCGCAAAGGACATACAAACCTGATCAATTTGTCCAAAACAATAATTTAATTTTGAATTAAAAAGAAGAAGGAAATATCAACATGATAATCTTATTCAAATTTTAACTTCTAAAATATTAAAAATAAAGAGGTTAATGGGATTGCTGATAGGGTGAAATTAGAAAATATTTTAAGCTAAGTTAAATTATAATTTTATCATGTATGAATTTATAATTTTATCATGTTTGAATCGATTAATAAAATTTGTTTTTTTTTTTTATCTTTGAGAAAGTTAAAGTATAATTTTATTGTATATTAATTTTAATTTTTAAATATTAAGGGACTAAAAAGTCAATTTTCTATTTTTTAGAGCCAAGGCACTTGCCTTCCCTCAAACAAAATCTCTACCATCACCCCTACAGCTAGAGATTATGGAGAATCCAATACTTAAGGGTGAGAATCCAATACTTATGGACATCATTCCCTCTCAATCAGCAAGCAAAGCCAACTTAGATTCTTCAGGGGATCATTGAGAACATAGTATCTTATTGCCCTTATTTTTGCACGAGTTGTTAAGGAATTTGCCACACCATTTACCTCACGATACACATGTTTAATATGAACAATTCATCTCCACTTTAACATACGTTGTATTGCACGGATCATTGCATTTGATGAAAGCTCCTGGTCTCCTTACCAATGAGATTAATAGTTGTCAAGCTGTCCGTCTCAAGAATCGGATTTTTAGTCCCCAATGACCATGCAATATTTAAGCTATCATAATCCATTACTTTTGTGTCCATTTTTATCCAATACAATTTTAATTACCATTTAAAAGTATGATTTTGACAATTCATTGATGGACTCTACACATTTAAATAATGATGATTAATGTATTAGAAAGCAATGGGTGAAAATGTCTTGGACAGTATCCAAACCCATTTCACCCACAAAATGAAAGTTGATCAATAAAAGTGACAAGAGATAAATTCTATAACAATAAAAATATCTACGTTCTTTTATTAAATGGATCAATTTAATTTTTATACTATTTGTGAAAAATAAAATAAAATAAAATAAATAAAATAAAGAATACACAAATTTTACGTGGAAACCCTTTCGGGAAAAAAACCACGGGCAAAGGAGAAGAAAATTCACTATGTCGAAAAATTTGAATCAAATACAAGAGGAATAAACTATGTCTATTTATTGGCTTGCAAAGCCATATTCTAGTAGGATTGAAACACCTTATCCTAATCAATATAAAATAGATGGAGTTTAATAAGGTTTAAAAACCTTATTCTAAAATAAAATAAAAGAAGTCTAGTTCTATATAGATTTTACTTTTATTTTATTTTCCATCGTATTTTATTTAAATAAGAATTTGGGTCACTTAATTCTAACAATCTTCACCTTGACACAAATTCTCAATAAACAAGTTCTTCATCGCGAACTTTCAATAAACAAGTTCTCCACCTCTTCCATAAAACCCTTTAAGGGTTTAACTTCAACAATGAACACCAACCAAGTCTAAGCAATGCTTAAACTTGGTTATAAGAAGTGACTTAGTCATCATATCTGCAGGATTTTCATGAGTACTAATTTTTCTCACAACAATATCACCACGAGCAATAATATCACGAACAAAATGATACCGAATATCAATGTGTTTTGTTCTCTCATGAAACATTTGATCTTTTGTAAGAAAGATGGCACTCTGACAGTCACAAAATACTGTGCTGATTTGAAGGTCTTCATTGAGTTCACTAAATAGTCCCTTCAACCAAATAGCTTCTTTACAAGCCTCGAGAATCGCCATGTACTCAGCTTGATTGGTAGACAAAGCGACTGTAGTTTGCAAAGTGGCTTTCCAACTAATTGCACAACCTCCGATTGTAAAGACGTAACCTGTGAGAGATCTTCTTCTATCAAGGTCTCCAGCAAAATCAGTATCAACATACCCTATAACTCCATCTTTAATTCTTCCAAACTGTAAGCAAACATCAGTAGTGCCTCGTAAGTATCTTAAAATCCACTGAACTACTTTCCAATGTTCTTTACCGGGATTTGCCATATATCTGCTAACTGCACTGACTGCATATGATAAATCTGGACGTAAACAAACCATAGCATACATGAGAGATCCCACTGCACTAGAGTATGGAACATGTGACATGTACTCAATCTTATCATCTGATTGAGGAACCAAGGCCGATGAAAGTCTGAAATGCGCTGCTAAAGGAGTACTAACAGGCTTAGCACTCTGCATATTGAACCTGCAAAGAACTTTCGCAAGGTACCCCTTCTGACTTAGGTACAATTTACTTGCTTTTCTATCTTTGAGAATCTCCATACCAAGTATCTTCTTTGCTGGTCCTAAATCTTTCATCTCAAATTCTTCACTTAGTTGGGCTTTAACTTTTCTTATATCTACTTTATCTTTTGCTGCTATCAACATGTCATCAACATAAAGAAGTAGATACACAAAAGAACCATCACTGTTTTTCTTAAAGTAAACACAACTGTCTAAACTACTTCTTTTGAAATCATGAGAAGTCATAAATGAATCAAACCTCTTGTACCCTTGTCTTGGTATTGTTTCAAACCGTAAAGGGACTTTCTCAGCAAGCAAATATAGTCCTCTTTTTTCGAGACTATAAAACCCTCTGGTTGTTGCATGTAAATATCTTCCTCAAGTTCTCCATGTAGAAATGCAGTTTTTACATCTAACTGCTCAAGCTCCAAATCATGCATGGCCACAATACCAAGCAAAGCTTGAATCGAACTATGCTTAACAACTGGAGAGAACACATCTGTGAAGTCCACTCCTGGAATTTGACTGTAACCCTTTGCAACAAGCCTTGCTTTATATCCGGGTTCTTTAACTCCTAGAGTCCTTTCTTTCTTTTTAAACACCCATTTACAACGAACAACCTTTTTACCTTTAGGGAGTTTCACAAGGTCCCATGTTCTGTTTTTGTGGAGTGATTCCATCTCTTCCTGTATAGCAAACATCCACTTTTCTGAGTCTTCACAGCTAACCGCATCAGAATAATTAGATGGCTCTTGATTCACATCTATATCTTCAGCCACATTTAAAGCATAAGCAACTAGATCAACCTCGGCATACTTCTTTGGAGGTTTAATTTCTCTTCTAGTTCTGTTTTTGGCGATAGAGTATTATGGTGAAGAAGCAACTCTATTCTCAATTTTTGTTCTGGCTTGAGGAGTTGACTCTGTATTAATCTGATGCTCCACCTGCTTTTGATTTTCTTTATTGGAAGAATCTTTAAGAGATAAGTTAGGTAGCATAGCAGTTTCATCAAAAACAACATCTCTGCTAATCACAACTTTTCTATTTTCAGGACACCATAACTTATACCCTTTTACACCAGCTTTATAACCAAGAAAAATGCATTTAATAAATCTCGGTTCTAATTTTCCATTATCAACATGAGCATACGCAGGGCACCCAAAAATCTTTAAATCAGAATAATTAGCAGGATTACCAGACCATACCTCTTGTGGAGTCTTTTTCTCAATGGCAACGGATGGAGATCGGTTGATCAAAAAACATGCAGTAGAGGCCGCTTCTGCCCAAAATGCCTTCGGTAAGTTGGCATTTGACAACATATATCGAACCTTCTCCATGATTGTTCTATTCATTCGTTCTGCAACGCCGTTTTGCTGTGGAGTATGACGAACTGTCAAGTGTCTCATGATCCCTTCTGACTTGGACAATCTATTAAACTCATCAGAACAAAACTCTAAGCCATTGTCTATGCGGAGGTATTTTATCTGTTTTCCCTTCTGTTTTTCAATCATAATTTTTCAAGACTTAAATGCGGAAAACACATCACTTTTTTGCTTTAGGAAAAACGCCCAAACTTTTCTGGAAAAATCATCAATAAAGGTTAGCATATAATTAGCTTCACCTCTCGAAGGCACTCTGGATGGCCCCCACAGATCAGAATGAATATACTCCAATGTTCCCTTCGTGTTATGGATTCCTCTAGTGAATCGAACTCTCTTTTGCTTCCCAAAACACAGTGCTCACGAAATTCGGTTTGCAAATTCCTTGCCCATTAAGAAGTCCTCTTTGCTTAATTCATCATGCCATTCTCACTTATATGCCCTAGGCGCATATGCCAAAGTTTAGTAATATCATCATCGACAAGGAAGAGGAAGCGGCAATTGCATCACCGATATGATAGAACCTGTAAAACATATAACTTGACAATCTTTCTCCGCCTTTCATCACAACAAGGACCCTTTGAAATCTTTAAACCCCACTTTCAATTGTGTATCATGCACTTTTGAATTAAGAGTACTCAACGAAATTAAATTTCTTTTCAATTACGGAACATGTCGCACGTCACTAAGTGTTCTGACAACTCCATCAAACATCTTAACTTTAATTGTTCCAACACCTGCGATTTTACATGAAGCTTTATTTCCCATCAAAACAACACCTTCAGATACTGTTTCGTAAATTGTAAAATAATCCCGATTGGGACTCATGTGGAAGGTGCAGCCTGAATTAAGTATCCACTCCTCGCTTACTTTAGAATCATTGACAGAAGCGACTAGAAGTTCACCATCGCTGTAGTCTTCTACAACATCAGCTTCACCGAAATTTTCTGGTTGTTTTCCCTTTTGATTCGTAGCCTCCCTTTTAATCTTATTTTGTAGCTTATAGCACTCAGATTTAACGTGCATTTTCTTCTTGCAGAAGTTGCAAGTTTTACCTCTGTTTGAAGACTTCGATCTACCCTTAGATTTACCACGAGGATTCCGTTCCTGTGTCCTACCACGATCATCATCAGCATTCCGATCTTGTCTCCCATGAACAATGAGACCCTCTCTCTGAGAGTCGGGTTTAACCACAAGATGCTTCATCTTATCATACGAGGTTAAAGAATCATAAACCTCATCAACTGTGAGAGACTCGCGGCTATATAAAATCGTGTCTCTAAAGGTTGAATAAGGCAGGGCAACGAACAAAGTAGAATCAACCCTAGATCTTCCTTATCATCTTGAACCTCCATGGCCTCCAAGTTTGAGAGAATTTCTTTAAACAACTGTTAAGTGTTGAATCTGACGCACCTTCCTCCAAGCGATGAGCATAAAGACGCCGCTTCATATGCAACTTGCTTGTTAGAGTTTTTGACATACATATTTATTCTAGCCTCTTCCATAATGCAATGCGACTTTCTCTTTCATCACATCTTGCAAAATTTTGTTGGACAAATGCAGATGTAATTGTGTTAATGCCTTTCGATCCTTACGCTTCTTCTCTTCATCTGTTAATGTCGAAGGCATCTTATCTATCCCTAGCAGAGCATCCTCCAGAACCATCTGTGCAAGAACTGCTTGCATTTTAATTTGCCACAACGCGAATCTGGTGTTGAGATCCAACAATGAATTTCATACTTCAAGACGCCATTACCGTGATCGAGATGAATAACCGGAAGCTTCGGATACCAATTTGTGAAAATAAAATAAAATAAAATAAAGAAAATAAAGAACACACAAATTTTACGTGGAAACCCTTTCGGGAAAAAAACCACGGGCAGAGGAGAAGAAAATTCACTATGTCGAAAAATTTGAATCAAATACAAGAGGAATAGACTATGTCTATTTATAGGCTTGCAAAGCCATATTCTAGTAGGATTGAAACACCTTATCCTAATCAATATAAAATAGATGGAGTGTAATAAGGTTTAAAAACCTTATTCTAAAATAAAATAAAAGAAGTCTAGTTCTATATGGATTTTACTTTTATTTTATTTTCCATCGTATTTTATTTAAATAAGAATTTGGGTCACTTAATTCTAACACTATTAAATAATTAAATAATATCAAATTTTAATGAAATTAACAATCATAGCAAGATCACTTCTCAGAACAATTTTTATATTAAAAAGGTGTGAAAGTAATCTTAGTAACAAATAACCTTTGGTAATGGAAAAATTAGCAATAATATGATTGTATTAATGTTATTTCCAATCTTAAAGCCTCTTCTCCTTTTGAACCTTGGGCTGTTGAGCATGGCACTAGGTTCACTGCTTAATTTAGTTAAAATTTGATCCCTCTAAAAAATAATTTAATCCTTATTAATAATTTCAAATTAATAACCTTATTAATTATTGCAGATAGAGTGATGAGGTCGATTTTTAATGTAAAAAAATTGTACATACTATATTTACTACAAGAAAAAGTTATTGACAAAAAATCCACATCATTATTTTAACGAGAGCGATTAACAATTTTATAAACTTGGATATACTAATATCATGTTTTATTATAAAGAAGGATTAAAACTTGTAGCGACGTAAAAATTTTACTTTCGGTCGCTAATTGTGGCGATTTAGTGAAAACTTGAAAACTGAAGTTTGATTTTGAAATAAAAGGGGGAGTCGCCACCGATCCTTTTTATAGGTGTGATCGGACACCTAATAAATTTATTCTTAAAACAAAAAAGAAGGCGGAGTTTAGGTCTACGTCAAAATCCAGAGAAAAAATAGGGTTCGGGAGTCAGTTACGCGCGAAGAAGGTATTAGCACCCTCGCGATGCCCAAAATCGGTATCTTGTAGAACACGCGTTGTCTTGATTTTCAAAAATACGAATTCAATGTAAGATTAAATCGTGATCCGGTTGAAAAGACGAGAAATTTTATTTTTTGTTTTTTTCTTTTTTAGAAGGGCATACCGTTTTAACACGAGTCGATTGATGTTCACCCAACATAGCGATGAAATCGACGACTTAGTATTAACTGATACATTGCCTCATGCATTGAAATTAATTAGAAAACAAGAATAAGATTTCGAACTAATGCAAAGCAAATAAATAAATGACACTAGTCTATTATGTATATAATTCAGTATGCCAACTATTAAACAACTTGTTAGAAATGCAAGACAGCGAATTAGAAATGTCACGAAATCCCCTGCTCTTGGGGGATGTCCTCGCCGAGGAACATGTACTAGGGTGTATGTGCGACTTGTTCAGATCATGGGTGAGAAAAGAAACAACTTTTCAGTATCAACGATCCGCACGATGAATAGAATGGGGTTCGTCTGTTCACTATCTAAAAAGCTAGATCTACCATATCCTTCTATTGTGTATGAAATTTATGGTACAAGTGTGACAATAATCTTAAAAATAACAAAGATATAGGCGATATTAAACATAATACTAGAATTGAACACGAAATAGAAACAATGAATGCATATACATAATGATGATGTTAGGAGTATGTACGTAATATGGGAGTGAAAAATATTTACATAATAATACTAAATAGAGGTACATAATATATATATATATATATATATATATATATGCATGACATATTTAAAATGAACACATACGATAAACATATATAATAGACACACACTAATAATAGTAATAATAGTAATAATAGAAAGATATATGTATACCAAATAACACCTAACAATAATAAGTGGCAATATGGAAAATAATAAATATATTAATGAACATAATAAAATAACGCTATATAACAATATATATACACGTATAGTAAAATATATGTACTAATATTAATAATAAGTATAATAGGGTAAAATAGATATAATAATAACATGTACATAATACAATAAAGATGTATATACGCATATGTGGTAAAATATTAGAAAATGTACACAACATATATATAAATAAGGTGTTTAAAATACATGCATGATATAGTCCTTAAGATGTATGCATAAGATAGTACAAAAACATAACTAATATGGTATTAAAATATATACATGGAAATAGTGTATAAAATATAACTAAGAATATTGAAAATATATACAATAATTTAAACAACAATATTGAAAAATATATGCATAACACATACAAATACAAGGTTAAAAAGGTATATAGATTAAGTAATATATAAAAACATATGTATAATATTAAAACATTTACATAATATATACACACATAATTATAATATTAAAAAACATACTTAATATTAATAACAATACTAATATTGCATAAAGATATACCTATATATACATTAAAGATATATACATATATAATAAAACATATACTAAGATTAATAATAATAACAAGGATAATATAAAATATATACATGAAGTAATATAAAAATATATAACTAGTAATATAAAAATAAGAAATATATACATGATATATACATAAACATATACGATATATATATATTAGAAATGATAATAATAATAAAAAATTAATACAATACATAAATACGTACATGTATATACATATATAAATATTAAGTGAAAATCAATACTAGTACTAATAATATTATTAATAAGTATAATAATAATAATAGTATGTTAATAACAGCAATAATGTATAAAATAATAATATGGTAAAATAATAATAATGTATTAATAAGAATGATAATAATAAAATAAGATTATAATAATAGTATTATAAAAAAACATGAAAGAAATAGTAATAATAATAATAATATTGAGATACAAAAGTTACTATAATAATAAAAATATAAAAATAAAGTAATAAAACTTTACTACATATATATATACATTACATAAAGTATACACTAATACATAATAATAATAATAATAATAATAATAATAATAATAATAATAATAATAATAAAAATAAATATAGTAGTGAAATATAAAAGAAAGGGCACAACTGAAACAGAACAGAAATGAGGGGCAAATTCGAAAACAAATATATAAAAGAAAAGGACTAATTGGAACACGCCAAAACAAGGGAGGGATTAAAAGTGAAAATATCCCGTCCTCTCAAAACGCAGCGTTTTGTGCAGGATCAAATTAAAAACGTGCTTAAATTTTAGGCCAATTTAAAAGAAATGAAAATTTGATTGCAAAAGTTTGGAAAAGCAGAAGGGTCATTCACGCAATTAGACCCTTCCGCAAAAAACACGCGGATCCTCCTAGCGGGTCGAGTTGAATCAGATTGGCCCAGGGCAAAACGACGTCGTTTTGTGCCCTGGGCCTTTGAACTAAAACGGCGTCGTTTCATGGGTTTATAAAACCCAAAAAAAGTTTCAAAAATTTCATTTTTTCTGCATTTCTAAAAAAACAAATTGAGAGCTCTCCCCTCCCTCAGCTCTTGCGATTTCAGGTGGGATTCCGGCGCCCTCCTTCGCCGCCGACGACCGACGCCGGCCACTGCGCAGGGTAACCCCTTTTTTTTTAATAATATATATATATATTTATGTGTATAAAAAGAAAGAAATAAAAAACGAAAAAAGAAAGAAATAAAAAAAAATTCGAAAGAAGAAAAAAAAAAGAAAATGATGCCGATCACCTTGTGTTGTTTCTTTATTTTTATTCTTGCTTCTGTTTTGGTCTTATTCTCTGCTTTGGTGATATGAAATCACTTGTTTTTGTGTTCGAAAATTTAGTATATGTGTTATCCTTTTTTGTTGAATCCTCCCCCATTTTTTTACATTCGTTTTTTTGTTGGCTTTATAGTCGAATGAAATACAACATTTTTTCTACTGTTTCGTGTTGTCTGTTGCTTCTTTTCTACTTTGCGTGTTTCCTTTCATTTTGCAGGTGATACGGACGATGGGATGGGGTTAGGTGGTGGCAGCAGACAGAAGGATGGGCATGCTGGCCTAGGTACGGCGGCTGATAGTCGGGGCAAGGATTAGGGTTTCCAAATGTTAGGCTATTTGGGTTTTTTGTTTGGGTTAGTTTTGGGCTTGGGGTATATTTTGGGTTTAATTTGTGATAGCCCTATTTTTGACCCTAGTCGGAAAGTGGTTTCGGGACCACAAAACCGAGTCACAAAAATAATTAACCGTTATATCTTATGCTTATTGTATGTGAACCTGCATGTGTGAAAGTTTCTTGCTTTAATTTTGTCAATTGTATGTAAAATTTATTAAATAGGACTTATGTGAGACAATTGTGAAATGTGATAGGTAATTTTAAATATGGTCTACTAATGCATGTTAAAAAAATGGACTTGCATGTCAAATTATCCATTTTTCTTTAGTGGCCGCCATGTAGTTGATTCATATATATTATATGTATATTATATTAACATTAATTTAAACTAAATGAATTAAAGAATAAAAATAAAAGAATAATGGCTTAGTGGGGAGGAGAAACCAAAGTTGGTTCATCCTTTGATTTCTTTGGCCGAAAATTTCAAGAAGAGAAGGGGGGAAAAATAAACATTCGGCTACCCCTTCCTAGCCTTAATTAGGGTATGTTTGAAGTGTTTTGATAGAAATTTCTTGTGTGTTTTAGTATAGTTTCTTAATTCCTCCATAACCTATGTGCAAATTTTCATTTTGGTAGCTATAGGAGCAATCGGTCATGAGAGGATTTTTCATTTAGAAATGTTATGTTGATGTTTTGTTGTGAATCAATAAAAGTACTCTATCTGGTTGAGATTATAAAAGTATGTTAAGTTTTTGAATTTGTAATTGTAAAGATTAAGTGTTTGTGTTATAGCCGAATATACATTGAAAATTTTAATGGAGAAACTCTTATGATATAAGCTTGTAAAATTGAAGTTATAAATTGTGTTTTGTAGTTTAAATGATTAAAGACTATTCGGTTATAGCCTTAATTTTTCATGAAGAAATCAAGTTAAATGTAATTGTGTCTATGCCATGGCCGAATGTACTATGGCTGATTGTGGACTATGATAAAATTTAGTAAGGTATGTGCTTTAAATGTGTTATGAACTATTATAGGTTAAGTTAGGTTGAAGCTTGGTGAAATTGAACTTGAAAAATGATTTGAGCACAATGTGGTATTGATATTATGTATAAGTAAATTTATAGATATATATATGATGAAATTGATTGGTGAGATACATGCTTAAATAATATGTATGCAAAGAATGTGTGAAAGAGTGAATTGGTAATAATCTACTTGGGACAGCAGCAGTAAGGTGATTTTCGAAAATCACCATAAATTGTAGGAGTTGAATTAGAAGCTAAATAAATTATGTAATTAAAGCTTGATGAGTCTAGTTTTCTATAATAGAAACCTAAAAGTAAAAGAATTACCAATCATGAAAAATTTGAAGTAATGTGGGACAGAGTCAAAATGACTTCTAGATCCCCTGTTCTGTTTTTATAAAATCATTATAAAATGTATAAAAATGGTCATAGAATAAATTTTATATGCTTAAACTCCTTAGTGAGTCTAGTTTCAAATGAAATAAACGACAACATATTTTGATTTCTGTACAATGAGAAATTTATTTCGTAGTGAAGAATGGTCAGATTTTTCAAACAGTAAAACAAGGGAAACTTTATAAAAAATCTGGTATTGATTGGCTAGACTAAAAATTATGAAAATTTTATGGATAAAAGATAAATGAGTCTATTTTCAAGGAAAATTTACGGCAATTGATTTGGAGTTTCGTAGCTCCAGTTATAAGTAATTTAATGACTGTTGCTCAGGAATTCAGCTTATAGTGAAATTGTGATTATATAGTAAACATTGATAAAAAAAAAATTGCTAATGAATTGCTTATTGATTTCTTATAAGCTTACTATAATCTGTATGTGTGAAAGTCGAATAAATATGTATTATATTCTGAAAGTAATACTTGAATAATTGATTAATGATTAGTTTAAAATTTATTGAATTAAAGCTCAAGAGCATAGAGGGGCAACCTCGGATAAGGGAAAAGCTAAAGTCGCGGAATAGCCAACCCGAAATTGAATATCCGTGCGAGCAAGTCCGGGTTAAAAACCTGCAGGCTGTGCTAGATATGTGTTTCGAGTCCTAAGACTTGACAAGACCGGTGTCAGTAAGTTAAGTATGATTACGACATTGAATATCCGTGCGAGTAAGTATTATATATGTTATACCTGCTAAGGTACGTATTACGTACTCATAAGTGAATTGACTTCAAAACGAATTATTAGTATCAAAGAATGGTATATATATATATATATATATGTGAGTGTGTGTATATGTATGTGAATGAATATCGTATTTAAGAATAAGAGAATGACTTATTTAGTCAATGTATGTCATTGTAAAAGCATGTGTCTTAAAGAAATTCTATGAACCATATAGTATAGTGAAATATGTACTGAGAATTTTCTTGTGTATTCATGTATATATATATATATATATTCGGCCAATAGGTTATAATTAATGTACTTGTGAGTTTTTGGCCAAGTAATTTACAAATTAAATTTGGGTTCTTGTGATACTTAATGTTAGATTTTAAATGATACGTTTTAATTGTTTGAAACACTTAAAACTTACTAAGCCCCGAAAGCTTACTCTGTTTTATTTTATTTCTTTGTTTTATAGATTGTCAATTTTGGCCACCGACTCGGGGATCATCAGCAGTTCATCATACTATCGATCTTTTTGGTACAGTTATATTTTGGCCTTGGTATCGCATGTATAGGTTAGGCCGGTGACGGTTATGTTTTGTATTGTAAATATTTTAGCCATATGAAAATGACATTTATATAACTTAAAGATCAGTATGTACTCAGCTTAATTTCTGTCTTTGTTGATTGATTATATGGACAAAAAAAAAAAGAAAAAAAAATTTTAATTGTTTGGCTCAGTAATACCTCATAGCCTAAACCGGCGATCAGACTCGGGCTAGGGGTGTTACATAATTTGTATTGGGTGTTGGGTTATGGTTGTAAATGGGTTTTGGGGTTATGAAACGGGCTGAGGTTTAAGTGGGTTAATGGTTTTGTAAGGTCTGATGTGTATTGGGTAGGTTTAGTTTGGGTTCAATTTGTTGGGTTTGTAAAAATGTAAATGGGTCATGGGGTTTAATGTAAATGGGCCAAAATTGGCCTATAACAAAACTAAAATTAGACCAAATTTTGTACTCTTTCAGAAACTTCGAGGTGATGACAATTTAGACTTGTTTATAGGTCGGGCCATTTGTTCAAGCTCGAAGGCTCACTCAAAATTTAAGAGAGTTTAGACAAAAATATTAAGTTTGAAAAATGAGTTTGGACAAAAAACTTAGGCCCATTTAAAATATGAGCTGGGATTGGATTCAAGCATTCAAGGCCGATTTTTGACTTGACTAACCTATTTTCTAAGCTTGCAATATATTATTATAAGTTTATACTATGTTATTTTTATATATTACATAAATTATAACACATAAAAATAATGTGTATAGTAATATATAATACTATACATAAACATATTAAAAAATATGTTAAGTTGCTTATGAATATGTTTAACACCCTCAACCTGACCTATTATACGGAATCCTAATTTTTGAGTGTTACTACGCAAATCACTTAACTAAATTTAGAAACACTTGGCGAGTACTCATTACTTAAAACAATTTTCTTATCATTTATTTAAGGACACAATTTCAAGAAAATAAAAGAAAATATTTATATATAAATTATTTCATCAAGTTTATTGCATCACTCTAGGAACACAGAAATTTGTTTAAACATACTCTTAGGGTGTAATCCTATATTAAGGCTTATTTACAAATAGCCCACTGTAGGAATAATAATTCAATTCGTCACTTTCCTTGTCATCGTCTCTTTTGGCATGTTCCTTTACCACACTACCTAAAACATAAATAATTCACTTGTAAGTTCAGGAGGGACGATGTCAGGAATACGCTAAGAAAGTGACGAAGTGGACTATTATGCATACAGTGGGCTATTTGTAAATGAGGCGTATTGTAGGATTACACCTAAGAATCTATCTTTTGTAAATGTTTGTATTGTAATGAGTTGTAATAAATTTGATGTAATATTTTGTTTCTAAATATTTTCTTTTAATTCTATGGAGTGGAGTCATTATTTAAAAACAATGAGGAAAAATGCCTAAAGTAAGGAGTTTATGTCAACTGGTTTGAAATTTTGTTAAGTGGTACGTGAAGTAACACCCTAGATTCGGATCCGGTGAATCAGGTCAGGTTCAGGGCGTTACAATATGATTTTAATAAGGTGCGGATTGAGTCTTAACTCGATTGGCATCGACATTGTTGCCAGTGCAGAAGGACATGGGTTCGAGCGCGTTGAAGCATGTTTATCCTCCTATTTAAGGGTTGGGAAGGGATTATGGGTAGTTCTAAGCATTGTGTAAAAATGATTTTAATAAAGTTAAAATATGTCATAATTCCTATACTCTTTAAAATTTTGAAATTTAGTCCCTATATTTTTTTTTGAGATTTCAATTTTTAAATTTCAAGTCCAACTGTTATCATTGTTAATTTTTTTTGTTAAATTTAGGTTAATTGCAAAATATTTTTTAATTACATGGCTACCACGTGAATATATTTTTTTCAAAATCTCACACTAGCAAATTTAACAAAAAAATTTAATAGTGTTAATAGTTGGACCAAAATTTTAAATCTGAAAAGTGGAGGACTAAATTCTTGAAAATAAAAGTACAATGACTAAATTTCAAATTTTCTAAAAAGTATAGGAACTTATGACATATTTTAACCTTTTAATGAATGAAAAATATAAAAATCAATAAATATTAAACTGAAAATAATGTAAATATTCTTAAAATTTTAAAAATAATTTGGACGAACTTACAATGGATTTGGATTAAGTATTTACAAATATGAATGAAATCGGATAAAATTTTAAGCTCATATTTCGGATTGGGCCAGATTTTGACAAATATAATATGTGTTAATATAATAGTTAAGCTTTTTTTTTTGCTCATTACTGCCTTTACAACTTGTTAAAGCAAATATGGGAAACATAAACAAGATTAACGAATCCTACTTACTGAGGCCACACATCAACAATATAAAACTGACCTCCCAAGACCAAAGTTAACAAACAACACTGCAGAAATGACCACCCATAAAGTACTACAAAACATACTCAAAACCACATAGCATACACATGAAATCTGACATTATAAATCAACTCACCACCAAGCCTTAAACATAGTAGTTCTATTAGCCCCTGTAATAGCTAGAGAATCTGCCATTTCATTTCCATTCGCCACAGCGGCTGAAAAAGATAAGTCTCCCACCCTGCTCTACCTCCTTTCCAGTTTAGCAAATATAACTTGATGCGACCAACGTCTCCTTGTTTTCTCCAGAATCCAACTAATAACCTCCCTTGAACCTATTTCAATAATAAAAGAACCAGTCCTCTTCCAGCCGATTTCAATAATAATATCAAGAGCAATGATTATAGCTCCCAATTCAGTTGACTCAGCATCACCAGCATCAATTGGACTTGAAAATAAGGCTCTAACAATTCCATCCTCACCTCTCAACACTCCTCCACCACCCTGAACACCTTCAAAAACAATACCGCTAACGTTAAATTTAAACCAACCATGAAGTGGAAAACACCAACCCCCAGGATCAGACTTAGATAAACGACACTTATACGGACAAAGCCACCATAATCTTTCATGAAACCTACACTCATCAAAAGCAGCCCTGCTCCACAATAAAGCCCTCACCTTTGCATGGAAGACCAAGGTATCCATTGTCAACACTTTATTTTCAAACACCATTTCATTTCTCGCGAGCCAAATTGACCAAACAGCAGCTGCAATTGCAATCAACCACAGACTTTTACAAGATCCTAGAATTTTCACTTTGAAACAGCATGAATAAAATTCTTCAAAATTTTTCACCCTTTTCCATCCGATGTCCTACCAATTAAAAATCCTCTTACAAAAACCATTAATAAAAATGCAGTTAAAAAACAAATGGTCCGTCTTCTCCCGCTCCCTATTACACCAAGGTCATACATTAACAGTATCAAGAATTTTCACCCCTTTCTTAATTAAAAAATCCTTCGTGGGAACTCTGTCAATTGCTATTAACCAAAGAAAATAACGCACTTTAGGAGGAACTTTCAACTTCCATATTCTATCAAATGTAAAACTAAAATCAACCCCCACCCCATCCACCATTAATTTAGTTAACTGCTTCACAGAGAACTCACCATTTTTATCGTGTTTCCATAATATCCGGTCCTCCACCTCCGGGATCAATACCATACCACCCACCCAATCCAAGAGACGACTTATCATCCCCCACTCCCTATCCAGCAAAGCTCTGACGAAAAACCCTTCCCAATTAACATTACAAAATCCGCCTTCCAAAGAGTAATAAAAAACTGAACCATTTTTGAATTTAGCTAGATGAAAAAGTCTAGGGAATTCAAATTTTAATGGACAATTACCACACCAATGATCCCCCCAGAACAACGTATATTTTCCATTCCCTACCTTCCATTTGAAATCTTTATCTCCCATCCATATATTCACTCTAGCATCAAAAGAGTTTTCCACAATCCCTCTCCAAATCGTCGACATGTCTTTCAAATTATTCACACCAAATCGCCATTGTTTAGCGTTAGAACCATACTTTGCTAAAATCACCTTGCTCCATAGCGCATTTTTATCCACCATCACTCACCACCTCCATTTTGCTAATAATGCTTTGTTCTTAATCTCAAGGTTAACCACTCTGGCTCCTCCATTTTCTTTTGGTCTGCAAATCTGCTTCCAATTGACTTTCGCCATTTTCCGTTTTCCATCCAAACCACCCCACAAAAAATTTCTCCTAATTTTATCAATTCTTTTAATTACAGACACTGGGGCCTGAAATAACGACATAAAATAGATTGGAAGAGACGATAACACTGCGTTTACCAACACTATCTGTAATATCCTGATTTTGGGCCTAGTCGGAATAGTGGTTTCGTGACCACAAAATCCGAGATAGAAATAATTATTTTATGATTATTTTAAGGTCTATGATATGATTGCATGATTGTGTGAAAATTTCGTGAAGAAATTTTATGCATAAAGTGCCTAATTTGAAATTTGGGACTAAATTGAATAAATTGCAAAACTTGTGTTCTAGAAGTATTTTGCATAAAATTGAATTAGATTATTAATTAGAGGTCCTTAAAGAGTAATTTTACCAATTTCTAAGTCTATGGACAAAATTGGACATGGATGGAATTTTTGGAAAGTTTAGTAGTAAGGGCATTTTGGTCATTTAGGGTAAAATGAATTAAAATACAAAATTAAAAGCCAATTTTGCTCATCTTCAACCCCATGGCCGAATATAGCAAGTAGAAACCATGGCTAGGGTTTTCAAGCTTCCAAGCTCGATTGTAAGTTCGTTCTAGCCTCGTTTTAATGATTTTTACGTTTTGGAGTCCGTAGCTCGATTTAGCTTATGCTAGCAATAATTTAACCTAGGGTTTATATTTGGAAAAATACCCATAGGTGAAATTTGTGTATTTTGGTGTTTTATGATAGAATATGAAGTTTTAAATTATGTTAGACAACTTGTGCTACTCGGTTTTAAGTGAAAACGAGCAAAAGGGCTTAATCGGTAAAAATACCTAATAGTCATAAGTACATGTTAGAGTGAGAATTTGATGTTGCCATAGAAGGAAAAATGATCAGCATGTCATAAAACATAAGAAAATAGGCTGAATTTTAATTTACGAGCTTTGGGGCAAAAGTGTAAATATGCAAAAGTTTAGGGGCAAAATTGTAATTTTTCCAAAATATGATTTTGGGTCAATTTGAATAATGTGAGTCCTAATTAGACTATATTTTAAATGATAGAGCAAGGAAAACTGAAATTCGGGCTAAAATGGGGAAAATACCAAGTGGTGGACGAAATGGTAAAAATAGCCATTTTCAGCATACGAGGTAAGTTCATATGTAAATGTTGGTAACATAGTTATTATTTTAAATGTTTTAATGTTTTTTAATGATATGATAATTATTATGAAATATTATACTTGTGATAATTGTTTGATAATATGTCAAATTATGTGATATACTTGGAAAATGTGAAATACTACGAGAGTATCGATATCGGCATTCCGTAGAAGATGGTTGAGACACATGATTGGGAAAAAGGTCCGTTGAACCTCAGGAATGGATTAGGATACAAGTGACATGTCACTGGGATATTTGGGCATCCGAACTCGTTGAGTTGAGTCCGAGTTCACTTATGGATGCGAGCGTCCGAACTCGTTGAGTTGAGTCCGAGTTCGTGAGATGTAACTAGGCATCCGAACTCGTTGAGTTGAGTCCGAGTTCACTTATGGATGCGAACGCCCGAGCTCGTTGAGTTGAGTCCGAGTTCACTTATGGGCGGGTTACATGGTAGCTTGGCTACATATGTGGCACTTATGTGCAAACTTTCCATGTATCCGAATTATATTCGATGTGTTCAACGGGTAAAGTTCTACTCAAATGGAGGAATACTCAAGATGAAAGGGACGTATTGGTAAGTGTTGTGAAATGGATAATTTGAACAGGTATGTACTTAACCCTCGGGTTGAAAACTCGATATAACAATAATATGGTAAGATGATAAATGAAAAGGTGATATGAATGTCTTGGTGATGATTATGCAAATGATGTTTTATGTTTGCTTATATGGTTATGTTACTTGCTATTTGCATGTGAGCTTACTAAGCATTTATGCTTACTCCTCCTTTTCATTCCTTGTAGTGTTGACAAGCCAGCTCGGAAATCGGAAGCGGTTGAGGCACGCCACACTATCCAGTATACCATCTTGGCATAATGGCTTGTATATTTTGAGTATGGCATGTATAGCATTATAATCATTTTGTATATATGGTCTTATGATATGGTTATTGAGTTGTATGGAAATAGAAATGCTTGGTAATGATTAGCCATTGGAATGGCTAATCATGATCATATTTGGTATTATGTATGTCAAATTGCTAGCTAATCCATGGAAACCATGAAATAGGTAAAATTTACCATAAAATAGATTCAGACAGCAGCAGTGACGTGAGTTTAAAAAATCACTAAAAATAGTAGAAATGGAATTAAATAATGAATAAGTTATGGAATCGAAGCTTGATGAGTCTATTTTCATATGGAATAAGCGAAACAGGTATATGAGCTATATTTTATGAGATGTTTAAATTTTTGTGAAACAGGGCCAGAGGGATTTCTGGATCCCCTGTTCTGACTTTGGAAATTCACCATAAGTTTTACAAAGATAATTAGAAGTCATGCTTTATATGTACAGATTCCTTATTGAGTCTAGTTTTATTAGAGATAAACGGTATAGTCATTGAAGCTCTGTACAGGGAGATATCTGATTCGTAATACACAGAGGTCAGAGTAGTTGAACCCTGAAACAGGGGAGACTTTAACTAATAAAATGTACTAATTGGCCGAACAAAAAATTCTATAAAAAAATTAGTAGATATATATATGAGTCTAGTTTCAGGAAAAATTTACGGAATTGGATTTTGAGTTTCTTAACTCGAGATATGATTTTTAAAGCGACTATGATGCAGTTAGCCAGCTTGTCTGGAAATTTTAAAATGAATTGTATGAGCTGTTTAATTAATGAATTAAGTCCGTTAACACCTTGTGTTCGACTCCGGCAATGGTCTCGGGTACGGGGTGTTACACTATCCTAGCTGCCCATGACATACTTCTACATTTCCATCCCGCCAATTTCTTTCTAAATTTCTCAACCACCACGTCCCAAGTAGCCACCCTTCTCGAATCTGCTCCTAAAGGAATACCCAAATAACAAATAGGTAACACTCTAACCTTACATTTACATAAAGCTGCCAAATGGTATAGAAATTCCTCATTACTCCAAACCCCACAATACACGATTTTTTGAAGTTAATACTCAACCCCGAAAAAGTCTCGAGGCAACGGAGAATAAATTTCATATTTTCCACTACCATTTCCTCTGCCTTTAAAAATAAAATCATGTCGTCCGCTAACTGTAAGTGTGAAATCGTTTGACCCGGAAGAACTCCATGAATCCCTTCAATAAATCCCAATACCTCCGTTTTTTCCATCAATAAGTTGTTGTAGGCCAATTTTGGCCCGTTTACAAAATACCCAGGCCCATTAAACCATTTAACCCATCCTCAAACCCAAAACCTAAAATTAACCTAGCCCAACATCCAAGCCCAATTCCAAAACCCTAGACTCCACTTGCCTCTTCCCACTCTCCCATCTTTATGCCACCAGCACCACTCCCACTCTCCCATCTTTGTCTGCTTGACACCATCACACACCCATTTTCCATGCCCATGCCACGCAAACAAGCAAAAGCAGAAGCAAGAATAGAGAATAATAATAAAGTATGTAAAAATTAGGCTATATAAAGCCACCCAAACAACAAAAAAATGGGGAAAAGGATAAAAAGTTTGTATCAAGAACACAAAAAAGGAAAGCTCGGAAGGTGAACTTCAATTTTTCTCTGTTATCTCAATCTTTCATTTATCTTTGCTTTGTTTTATTTTTTCTTTAACTTACTTTAAAACGAAAAAGAATCAAGGAAGAAAAGAGTATAACCGGATCTACCCGTGGCGCCCTTTCCGTTCGGCGCGGTGAATCGCCATGATGATGGGTGTTGAAACCTTAATCGAAGAAAGGAGGAGAGATAAAGAGGGAAGCAAAAAAAATCCAGCAAAAATTCCAGCACCAAAAAAATTTCGAGAAAAAATTTCCAGCAAAAAAAAACCAAAAAAACAATAGAACGACCCAAAACAAATTCAAATTAGAGATTGAAGAAACAAAAAATCTAAGGTGATTTTTTATATTTTATTTTAATCCGATTTTAAGTTTTTAACCTATATATATTAAAACATAAAATATAAATAAAATAAAATAAAAACAAAAAAAAGAAGATTTTTTTTTACCTTTCCAAAGAATCAGTGTATGGTGGTGTGGCCGGTGGCCATGAGCCTCCGGTGACCGGCCGCCAAGCCGGATTTCCCTCCCCTCCCTTCTCTCCCTTCTCTCTTCCTCTCTCTTCCTTTTTTCTTTCCCTCCTCCAAATGATTTTTTGGGTTATTTTGGCCTTATATAGCCCTCAAAGCAGCGTCGTTTTGGGGTTGTCATTAACCCCAAAACGACGTCGTTTTGACTTGGACCGTTCGACCGACCCGACCCGCCTAGGATCTGCGTGTTTTTTAAAGGAAGGGCAAATTGCGCTTTTAGCCCTTCCGCTTTTATTACTTTACAATTAAGTCATTTTTGTTTTTTAATTTGGCCCCGAATTTGTCGCGATTTTCAATTTAGTCCACAATGATGTCTGCATTTTATGAGAAGGAATATTTGCTGTTTTGGTCCCCTGATGTTTTCAGCGTGTGTTTAATATAGTCCTTTCCTTTTATTTTTATTTCAATTTTGCCCCAAATATTTTGTTTTAGCTCAACTTAATCCTTTTAGTTATTTTACTATTTAATTAAATTATTTTAGTATTATTATTATATTTTATTCACTTATGTAGTGTGTTAATATTTTTATCATTTCTAATATGTATATATATATATATATATTATGTGTATTATATATATATATTATGTATATATGCCATTAGTTATATATTTCTTATGTAAATATTCTTAAATACTATTATATACATATATATATATGTATATTTTAAATTCCATATTGTGTATATATTATTATTACAAATTATTACTATTGCTAGTATTATTATAACTATTATTATATTAGTGTATATTTTATATACATATGTATATATATATATATATATATTTTTTTTTGCACATATCATTATTTTATATTATTGTTGTAAGTTTTTATGTATATATTTTTATGTACGTTTCCCAATATTTTCTTTTATTGTAGATATTATTATTATTATTATTACATACTTTTATTATATATATATACATATATATGTATTTTTATGTACATATTATTATTTTATATTATTATTACCAAATATATCATTTTTCCTATTTTATTATTAGTACATGACTTGTTTCTATTTTGTAAATATCATTATTATTGTTATTTTAATATTCTAGTATTCCATGTTAATATTTTTCATTAATGATATCATTTTTTTTTCGTTCTTTATCTATTTTAATTTCTCACTTTAGGAATATTTTTCTCATGTTTTAATTAATTTCAAAAATAAGGCAATGTACCGATTTAATATTAAGCTATCGATTTCATCGCTATGTTGGGTGAAATTAAATCGGCTTGTGAAACAGGACACCCTTTCTAAAAAAAATCGAAAACTAAAATTCCTATTTTTCAATCGGATCACGATTAAATATTATATTGAACTCGTATTTTTGAAAATCAAGTCAATACATGTTTATGAGATACCAATTTTGGGCGTCGTGAGGGTGCTAATACCTTCCTCAGCAGAATCGACTCGAACCCCAATTTTTCTCGAACTTTCACGTAGACCTAAATTTGGCCTTCTTTTTGTTTTAAAATAATTTTATTAGGTGTCCGATCACACCTATAAAAAGGATCGGTGGCGACTCCCTTTGTTAATAAAATCGGAAGTTGGTTTTCAAATGTTTAATAAATCACCATAATTAGCGACCAAGCGTAAAAATTTTTTTCGTCGCAACATAAGTGAAGCACTTCCATGATTAGAATGAACACGAATGGAGATAAAGGGTCTCCTTGGCGTAATCCACGACCAAATTTAAATTCTTTTGTAGCCGACCCATTAACCAGGATAGCTGCTCTCACCGTAGTAACACATTCCATCAACCAACAATGAAGATCTCTAAGTGGCACCTAGGGGTGAAGCCAAAAATCTTTTTTAGGGGGCCCGGAATTAAATTGTATACTTTTACGATAATAAAAATATAATTTCACTATTTTAATATCTATATTTTTATAATTTTTAAATGATTAAATCAAATTTTTATCATTTTCAAGTAGTCAAGGTATAATTTTATTTTTATTAATTTAAATTTTTATAAATTCTAAAGGGGGTTAAATGAAAATTTTTATTTTAAGAGGAATTTGACCCTACAAGTGCTTGGAAACCCTGGTTGCACCTGTTAGCTTGAAATACCACCTGTTTAGCTTGAATATTTTCTTTCCACGTGTACATATATTTTCGTTTTCTTGGTAGATTATACAAATATTAGGCGTTTCTTAATCAGACTCATATCTTATTAATCACTTTCCTTGTTCTTTCCCTTATGATTTATGAAGATTCGAGAAAGAATTAAGGTCTAGAGTTATTTATGGTTAATTTTATCAGGCATCCTCAAACTATAATTTAGATTATAAATTGGTCTTTAGACTTCAAGCGTTCTAATTGAGTCTTTAAATATATATATATATTATATCAAATAGGTCTTTATGTTAGCTTTGTCATTAGCTTAGGGTTAAACACATTCAAAAACATGTGTGGAGTTACTGTATGAACAATTTAGATTTATGTGTTAGAAGAAAGAAATAATCCAAGTTGTACATGCTGTAGATACACGTATATTTATGATTTGATCTATATGTTTTGAATATGTTACACATTATATTAGAATTGACATTTAATGCCTAAATTAATAGACAAATTGTTAGTATGGTCTGATTACTATAATACTGATATTTTGAGGATTCAATTAGAACATTTTGAAGTCTAAGAACCAATTTAAAATCTGGGTGATAATTTGGTAACCTTTGGTGCAATTGACCCTTTAGATTGTCATTGAAATCAAAACTTATTATTATATTCTATCCTCATCAAAACACCATCTTTCATTGATTTTCTTGACCATTGACCTTAGTAACAAATCTTCTAACTTAACTTCCAAGTTTTTCATATAAATACAACCCATACTGCTGACCAAATAAGGCATCCAAAATCCAATTTTGTTCGAATTTAGCTAGAGAAAAAGAAAATTTTTAATTTTGGGTTTTTCTTTCTTTTTCTTTTTTTTTTTTTTAGAAATATATGGAAGAACACTCGTACAACAATAATAATGTTCCTCTGCGTAGGATGATGTTGGCTTTGGCATTTTTGTTTTGGTTATTCATCCATGTAGATATTGCTAAAGCTCTTTCAAACGAGCTATTGCCTATTTTCATCTTCATCAACTTCATCATCTTTGCTCTTTGCTTTCTATCTAGCCATGATGACGATGTTGGATCTTATCGAGATGACTTCCCCATCGACGACGTTGAATCTGTTTCTTCACTTTCTGAGGAGGAAATGGAACGTTGTTGTAATTCGGAGGAGATCATAGTGGACAAGCATATCATCCTAGTGGAGGATGATGTTGGGGATATGGGTGCATTTAGTTCGAACAACTCCGACGAAGATTGGGAGCATGTTTATCCGTCAAATATTGACCCAAATTTTAATTGGCAATTCTTTTGACTTATTGTATAATTCTATAGATTGAAGATTTCTTTGTGGTGTAGCAATTTAGAATGATGAGAAGTATGTAATCTCTAAAGGATTAGAAATAGTTCGATACGAGATTGGATTAATTGAAAAAATAGCATTTCATGTAGAGGATAGGAATTGAATTTTGTTTTGAGTATTGAATTTAATGTTGTAAGTATTGTTTTGAATATTTTCATAATGAATTTAAGCATTCGAGATCAAATTAAATTAATAAAACATATTTTCCATTATAGGTTTTAAATTTATAAATATATATTTAGTACAATTTTTTAATTTTATAAGATTCAATATATCTTTGATTTAAATTTTATTCATTAACATAAAATAAAATATTGGCTTAATGGTATTATAAGCACTCAAATTTTTGCAAAAAAATCAGTTAAGATTCTTTAAACTTTTTGCACCCAATTGAGCCCTTAAATTAACAAAACTAATCAAATAAGCCCTTTGATTGATGTTGATAGTTAGTATTTAATAACAACGCTGATGTGGCTGTTAAAAGATGCCATGTCAACATTGTTTGTTGACGTGGCAATACCATACCAGCAAAAAATAAAATAAAAATAAAAATTCTAAAATAAGTACATAATGAAATGGATAAAAACTTGTCCAGATTCATTTGAATATGGACATCCATTTGACTAGATACATTTTGAAATTATAAAAAATAAAATTTATAAAATTTATTAGAAATTAATTAAAATCATAACATGTTATAAAATTTATAATTTTTTTATATTTTAAATCAGAAAATGCTATAAAAGTTATTTTTATATTTTATATTTATAAAATGGGACTAGAAATTAATGAGCCTAAAATCAAATTAAAACATAAAAAAGATCTTATCCTTTCGAAACAAAGACAAAATTGAAATTAGAAAGCCCAAATGAAAATGCATAGTAAATGGGTTTATCCAACATTAAAGACCCAAATGTAGATGCTAAGTAAATGGTCTTGAATCAAACACTTGGCTCAAAATCCAATTTAGTTCAATTAAAGAAATTTCTTTGGTGATTAAAACGATTTTACATAAACAAAAAATCATTTATGTTGGATGAAATTCGATGCCTCTATTAGATTTGGAGACGGATTCGGGTGTTCTCGAGATGAAGGTAAATTGTGGGGGGCACCACAGCTTCTACTTCAAGATGTTTTCTGAATGCTTTAGTCAATGAGGAGATTTGGTGATCGAGAAAGAAAATAACATGAGCAAAGACAAAGGTAGAAAATTGCTTTGGAGGCAAGAGATGAATTATAAAGTTTTGGGGTCAAAGTATAATTTTATTATTATATTAATATGTAATTTTATAAAAACTTAAGAGAATTAAATGAAAAATTTACCATTTTTGGAAGGCCAATGTCACTACTTGTCCTTTTTGCTTTCGTCCCTGAATATGGGGCTGAAGATAATAAAAGATATAAGAAGAAGATCACAGAAAGATGATCCTATAAAGGATAATACCTCTTGTCCTTGTGAAGTAATACTCGAGATTCGGACTCGGTGAATCAAGTTGAGTTTAGGGCATTACAATATGATTTTAATAAGGTGCGGATTGAGTCTCACTCGGTTAACATCGACATTGTTGCCAGTGCAAGAGGACATGGGTTCAAACACGTTGAAGCGTGTTTTATCCTCCTATTTAAGGGTTGAGGAAGGGTTATGGGTAGTTATAAGCATTATATAAAATTGATTTTAATAAAGTTAAAATATGTCATAATTCCTCCTATACTCTTCAAAAATTTGGAATTTAGTTCTTCTACTTTTCAATTTCCAAATTTTAAATTTCAAATTCAACTGTTATCATTTTTTTGTTAAATTCAGGTTAATTATAAAATCATTTTTTAATTATATGGCTGCCAAGTGAATAAATTTTTTTCAAAATGCCATACCAACAAATTTAACAAAAAAATTAACAAGATTAATAGTTGAATCAAAATTGTAAAATTTAAAAAGTGAAATATAATGACTAAATTTCAAAATTTATAAAAAATGTAACAACTTATGAATATTTTAACCTTTTAATAAATGAAAATATAAAAAACTCAATAAATGGAAAATAATATAAATATTCACAAAAATAATTTGGATTAAATACTTACAAATATGATTAGATTTAAACAAAAGGTTAACCTTAGTTGGATCTGGCCATGAAAACCTCCAGGTGGCACCTGTTTAGCTTCAATACCTTCAGTCCACGTGTACATATGTTTTCGTTTTCTTGCAAGATTATACAATGGTTCCAATTCCTCAATATTTATTTTCATAAATAAATTAAAAAGTCAACAAACGATGCCAAAACGTTCCTCCTTTATCGAGAGTTATTAGGGTTAATTTTGTCAGGCATTCTCAAATTATGACTTAGATTATAATTTGGTCCTCAGGCTTTAAATATTTTAATTAAATTTTTAAATATAAATATCGTATCAAATAGGTCTTTGTTTAGCTTTGTCATTACCTGGGGGTTGAACACATTAAAAAACACGTGTCTAGTTACATAGATTTATCATCCTGCCAAAATTTATTGACATTGTTTGTTTTTTTTTTTAGACTCGAATCTAAGTTGTAAATGTTGTTGATACGCTTATTGAATATGTTACATATTATATTAGAATTGATATTTAATGCTTAAATTAATAGATAGGTGGATGATAGTATGATTTGATTTTTATAATATTGATACTTTGAGCATTTAATTAAAACATTTTGAAGCTAAAGAATCAATTTAGAATCTGGTGATAATTTGGGGACCTTTGGTGAAATTGACCCTTTAAATTGTCAGTCAAGTCAAAACTTAGTTTTATATTCTGTCTTCCTCAGAACACCAACTTTTATCGAGTTTCCTGGCCATCGATCTTAGTTACAGATCGAGGAACAGAATTCACCAGAAAAGAGATAGATCGAGCCACCTTATTTCCGACCGTATATAAATAGAAGAATGCAGACTGTTCACCAAAATCGAAAATCCAATTTTGGTCGATCTCAGGTAGTGAAAAAGAAAATTTTCAATTTTGGGTTCTTTTTGTTTTGTTTTGTTTTTTTTTTTTAGAAATATATGGAAGAACACTCAGACAACGCTCCTCCGCATGGGGTAATGTTTGCTTTGTCATTTTTGTTTTGGTTATTCATCTATGTAGATATTGCTAAAGGTATTTCAAACAAGCTACTGCCTATTTTCATCTTCATCATCTTCATCATCTTTGCTCTTTGCTTTCTATCTAACCACACACGGCTCAGATCTCCTTATGTTGTCCGCGATGACAATGTTCGATCTTATCGGGGCTACTTTCCAGTCGATGATGTTGAATCTTATCGAGGCGACTTCCCCGTCGACGATGTTGAATCTTATCCAGGCGACTTCCCCGTCGATGACGTTGAATCTTATCGAGGAGACTTCCCCGTCGATGATGTTGAATCTTATCGAGGCGACTTCTCCGTCGACATCGACGATGTTGAATCTTATCGAGGCGACTTCCCCGTCGACGATGTTGAATCTGTTCCTTCACTTCGTGAGGAGGAAATGGATAGTTGTTGTAGCTCGGAGGAGATCATGGTGGACAAGCATATCATCCTAGTGGAGGATGATGCTGGGGATATGGATGCGTTTAGTTCAAACAACTCCGACGAAGATTGGGAGCAAAATTATCCGTCAAATAGTGATCCAAATTTTAATTGGCAATTCTTATGACTTATTGCATAATTATATAGATTGAAGATTTCTTTGTGGTGCGGATATTTTAGAATTATGAGACAGATGAATCTCTGAAAGATTAAAAATAGTGTGATATGTGCCGATTGGGTTTTAGTTTGATTGGCATGTGCATTGTTGGATGTAGGTTTAAATGCATTAAAATACATTATCTTCCTGTTTATGAGTTGGGGAGTAGCTATGACTAGTTCTAAGCATAATGCCAAACAGAGTAGATATAGTCAAAATTTATAATGAGATTATACGAGATTAGATTAATTGAAAAAATAGCATTTCATGTTTTTGAGTATTAGTTTAATGCTTGCTTAGTGAGTGTTGTTTTGAATATTTTCACCATAAATTTAAGCAATGGAGACGAAATCAAATTAATAAAACATATTTAATAGCATATGTTTTAAATTTATAAATATATATTTAGTACATTTTTTAAATTTTATAAGATTCAATATCTTTGATTTAATTTTTATTCATTCACATAAAATAAAACATTGGTTTAATGGTATTATAAGCTCTTAAATATTTTCAAAAAAATCATTTAAGACTCTTCGAACTTTTTGCACTCAATTATGCCCCTGAACTAATAAAACTAATCAAATAGGCCATTTGACTGACATTGATCGTTAGTATTTGATAACAATGCTGGCATGGCTATTAAAAGATGCCATGTTAACATTGTTTTTGTTGATACGGCAATACCACATCAATAAAAAATAAAAAAAATTTTAAATAAGTACACAATAAATCGGATAAACAAGTGTCCGATTCATTTGAATATGGACACCCACTTATCCGGATACATTCGGAATTATAAAAATTATTAAAAATTAAAATTTATAATTAAAATCATAACATTTTATAAAATTTATAAAAAATATTTTTCTATATTTTAAATCAGAAATTATAAAAAAATCAAGCTCATTAATTTCTAACCCTAAAATCAAGTTAAAATATAAAAAGATCTTATCAATCCAAAACAAAACAAAATTGAAATTAGAAAGCCCAAATGAAAATCTATAATAAATGGGTTATCCAACATTAAAGACCCAAATGTAGATACTAAGTAAATGGTCTTGAATCAAACTCTTAGCTCAAAATCCAATTTAGTTCAATTAAAGAAATTTCTTTGGTGATTAAAACGATTTTACATCAACAAAAAATCATTTATGTTGGATGAAATTCGATGCCTCTATTAGATTTGGAGACGGATTAGGGTGTTCTCGAGACGAAGGTAAATTGTGGGGGGGCACCAGAGCTTCTACTTCAACATGTTTTCTGAATGCTTTAGTCAATCAGGAGATTTGGTGATTGAGAAAGTAATATGAGTAAAGACAAAGATGATCATGTAAGGGATACTACCTCTTGTCCTTGTGCTTGGTCCCAAGCTTGTTTCTTATTGATTGTTGGTCTAAAGAGTGATCTCGTATTATATTAAGTTGATTTGGTGGTGTTTAACAATTAATATTTGGGTTAGTATTGCTTTTAGTTCCTAAACTTAGCAATTAAGTCGTTTTGGTACATGTACTATTTCTTATCCACTTTGGTATTTGAATTTGGCAACTAGATCTATTTTGATCCCTGAACTTGACAAATGTAAAAAAATTAAAGACATGACAGTTTGAGATTGTGCCACATCGTCACTTAAAAATCAAAAAATAATTTTTTTAAAAAAGGTGATGATGTGGCATAATCTCGTTGTACCACATCATCAAATTTTGATGGAATTCAAATTCAGGGACCAAAATAGACCTAACTGTCAAGTTTAGATACCAAAGAGAACAAAAGATAACACTTTCAATATATTTGTCCCTAATCGCATTATGATATAACAATTCTAATTCCATTTCATAAAAACATTGGTTTTTATTGGCCTTAATTGCTTTTCTTTTTTTTGCTCATTTTAACCTTGCTTTTATATGACTCTTTGTACAAAAATGGAAAAAGAATCATAATGTAGGAACCATCTTCGAACATTATTGCCATTGCAGGAGGATATGGGTTTGAGTGTGTTGAGGCGCATTATCCTTAGGGGCGATGTAGAAATTTTTTTTAGGGGGACCAAAATTAAATTGTAATTATCATTTTAATAGCTTATATCTTTATAATTTTTAAAGGATTAAATTAAATTTTTATCATTTTTAGGAGGCCAAAGTGCAATTTTATTTTTTTAACTTAATATTTAAAAAATTCTAAACGATCTAAATGGAAATCTCCATTTTAGGGGGTAGGACCCCAACCAAGCCCTACTAGCTACACCCATGATTATCCTCCTATTTATGGGTTAAGGAGAGGCTATGGGTAGTTCTAGATATTGTGTTAAAAATTTTTAAGATATTTTTATCGTTTTATTTTTTATATAAAATTTATAAAATATTTACACATAATTGAATTTAAACTTAAAACACTATTAATTTTATCATTTTAACTAATACCTTATTTGATTTTTATGTAATTTTTTTTCATTTATATTATAGATGTACTATATTCCAAAATTATCCTATGTTACTAATACGTGACACTTGTACAGGACAACCACTCTTTAGCCTTGAAAACAATGCCCATTTTTCAATTCTTAAATCCAAAACAATTACCTTCCACCTGAAAAACAAAGCAAAACATAATTAATTAAATTAAGAGAGTGAAGAGATTGGAGCTTCAAGTCTTGATTCAATTAATCAATCCAAACACTTAAAATTAAATTATATATTTTAAAAAATTTAAAGTGTAATTTTATCATGTACAAACTTATAATTTTATCATCTTTGAAACGATTAATAAATTTTTTTTTTCGTTTTTGAGAAAGTCAAAACATAATTTTATTATATATCAAATTTTAATTTTTAAATATTAAGGGACTAAAAAGCCAATTTTCTATTTTTTTAGAGCTAAGACACTTAACTTCCCTCAAACGAAATCTATACCTTCACCCCTACAACCAGGTCAAGAAGTTTGGGCAACTGCTAGAGGTTATGAAGATTCCAATGCTTAAGGATGAGATTCCATTGTATGCATAACAATCTATTCCGTCACTTTCTTGGAGTATTCCTAACGCGTTCCCTTACCACACCACCTGAAACATAAACAGTACATTTGTAAATTCAGGAGGGACAACGTTAAAAATATGCAAAGGAAGTGACAAAGTGGATTATTATGTATACAATAGGCTATTTGTAAATGAGGTGTATTGTAGGATTATGCCTAAGAGTTTGTCATTTGTAAATGTTTGTATTGTAAGGAGTTGTAATAAATATGATTAATATTTTCTAAATATTTTCTTTTGATTCTCTAAAGGAGAGTCTTTATTTAAAAACAACGAGGAAAAATGCCTCAAGTAAGAAGTTTATGTCAACTATTTCGGAATTTTGTTAAGTAGTATGTGAAGTAACACCTGAGATTCGGACCCGGTGAATCAAGTCAGGTCCAGGGCGTTACAATATGATTTTAATAAGGTGTGGATTGAGTCTCAACTCGGTTAGCATCAGTATTGTTGCCAGTGTTCAAGCACGTTAAAGCATGTTTATCCTCTTATTTAAGGGTTAAAAAAGGATTATGGGTAGTTTTAGGCATTGTATAAAAATGATTTTAATAAAGTTAAAATATGCCATAATTTCCTATACTCTTCAAAATTTTGGAATTTAGTCCCTCTGCTTTTCAATTTTCAAATTTCAAATTTCAAGTTCAACTGTTATCATCGTTAATTTTTTTGTTAGATTCAGATTAATTACAAAATTATTTTTAATTACATGGCTATTAAGTGAATAAATTATTTTTTATTTCAAGATGCCACACTAACAAATTTAATAATATTAATAGTTAGACCAAAATTTTAAAATCTGAAAAAATGAAGTATAATGACTAAATTTCAAAATTTCTAAAAAGTATAGGAACTTACGAATATTTTAACCTTTTAATAAATGAAAATATAAAAAATCAATAAATTGAAAATAATATAAATATTCTTAAAAATAATATGGAGGACCTTACAATGTATTTGAATTAAGTATTTATAAATATGAACTTGGATCAGATTTAAACAAAAGGTTAACCTTAGTTCGATCTGGCCACGAAAACGTCCAGGTGGCACCTGTTTAGCTTCAATATCTTCAGCCCACGTTTACGTATGTTTTCATTTTCTTGCAAGATTATACAATGATTCCAAGCCTTCAATATTTATTTTCATAAATAAATTAAAAGTCAACAAACGCTATTCTGTAACGTTATTAATATCTGATTATTAGGTGTTCCTTAATCAGACAAATATCTTATTAACCACTTGCCTTGTTACGCCTCTATCGAGAGTTATTTAGGGTTAATTTTATCAAGCATTCCCAAATTATGATTTAGATTATAAATTGGTCCTCAGACTTTAAATATTTTTATTGAATTTTTAAATATAAATATAGTATAAAATAGGTCTTTATGTTAGCTTTCTCATTAGCTTGGGGTTAAACACATTCAAAAACACGTGTGTAGTTACTTAGATTTATGTGTTAGAAGAAAGAAATAATCTTCCCAAAATTTAGTGACATTGTTTGCTTTTTTTTTTTTAAGACTCAAATCCAAGTTGTACATGTTGTCGATACGTGTTTTGAATATGTTATATAGTGGAATTGACATTAATGTCTAAATTAATGGATAATATCGAAACTTAGAGCATTTAATGAAAACATATTGAAGCCTAAGCATCAATT
Organism: Gossypium arboreum; assembly: GCF_025698485.1. Lineage (NCBI taxonomy): Eukaryota > Viridiplantae > Streptophyta > Magnoliopsida > Malvales > Malvaceae > Gossypium > Gossypium arboreum. The sequence goes on from NC_069075.1 coordinate 142,654,318, forward strand.
TAGAATCTGGTGATAATTTGGGGACCTTTGGTGCAATTGACCCTTTAGATTGTTATTAAAATAAAAAATTATTTATTATATTCTGCCATCATCAGAACGCCAACTTTTATCGAGTTTCTTGACCGTTGACCATAGTTAAAGATCGAGCGACAGAATTCAACAAGAAAGAGAAAGATCTAGTAATCTTACTTCCGACCATATAAATTAGCTTTGCATAACTATTCACCAGATAAGGCATCCAAAATCGACTTTTGGTCGATCTCAGTTAGTGAAAAAGAAATTTCTAAATTTTGGTTTTTTTTTTTTTTAGAAAAAAAAATGGAAGAACAGCCATACAACTCTCCTCCGCATGGGATAATGTTTGTTTTTGTCATTTTTGTTTTGGTTCTTCATCCATGTGGATTCTGCTAAAGGTCTTTCAAACAAGCTACTGCCTGTTTTCATCTTCATCATCTTCATCATCTTTGCTCTTTGCTTTCTATCTAGCCACACAGCGCTCAGATCGCCTTACGTTGTCCGCGATGACAATGTTCGATCTTATCTCGGCGACTTCCCCGTCGACGTCGACGATGTTGAATCTTATCTCGGCGATTTCCCCGTCGACGTCGACGATGTTGAATCTTTTCAAGGCGACGTCCCCGTTGACGTCGACGATGTTGAATCTTATCGAGGCGACTTCGCCGTCGACGTCGACAATTTTGAATCTGCTCCTTCACTTTTTGACGAGGAAATGGAAAGTTGTTGTAGTTCGGAGGAGATCATAGTGGACAAGCATATCATCTTAGTGGAGGATAATATTGGGGATATGGATGCATTTAGTTCGAACAACTCCGACGATGATTGGGAGCAAAATTATCCGTCAAATATTGACCCAAATTTTAATTGGCAATTCTTATGACATTGTATAATTCCATAGATTGAAGATTTCTTTGTGGTGTGGCTATTTTAGAATTATGAGACAGATCGAAGGATTAAAAAAATATATATTTCATACGTGTCAATTTAGTTTTAGTTTGATTGGCACGTGCATTTTCGTCAATACAGGAAGACATGGATTCGAGTGCGTTAAACACATTATCTTCCTATTTATGGGTTAAGAAAGAGCTATAGTTAGTTCTAATCATTATGTCAAAAGGAACAAATATAATCAGAATCTATAATGAAATTGATACGAGATCAGATTGATGGAAAAAATAACGTTTCATGTTTTTGAGTATTGAATTTAGTGAGTGTTGTTTTGAGTATTTTCATCATGAATTTAAACAATAAAGACCAAATCAAATTAATAAAACATATTTAATAGTATATGTTTTAAATTTATAAATATATATATTTAGTACATTTTTTTAATTTGATAAGATTCAATATCTTTAATTTAATTTTTATTCATTCACATAAAATAAAACATTCGCTTAATGGTGTTATAAGCTCTCAAATTTTTCTAAAGAAATCAATTAAGATTCTTTGAACTTTTGCACTCAATTGAACCCTGAGCTAACAAAACTAATCAAATAGGCCCTTTGACTGATGTTGATCTTTAGTATTTAATAACAATGTTGGAGTGGCTGTTTAAAGATGTCATGTTACCATTGTTTTTGTTAATGTGGCAATACCACATTAGCAAAAAATAAAAATTTAAAAATTTAAAATAAGTACACAATGAATCGAGATAAAAGGTTGTCCGGATTCATTTGAATATGGGCACCTAAGTTGTTCAGATACATTCTAGAATTATAAAAAATTATTAAAATTAAAATTTATAATTAAAATCATAAAATTTTATAAAATTTATAAAAAATATTTTTCTATATCTTAAATCAGAAAATGTTATAATTTTTATATATATATTTTTTATATTTTTTATTCAAGTGAATAATAAGACTAGAAATTAATGAGCCTAAAATCAAGTTAAGACATAAAAAAGATCTTATCCAATCCAAAACAAAAATAAAATTGAAATTAAAAAGCCAAAATGAAAATCCATAACAAATGGGTTTATCCAACATTAAAGACCCAAATGTAGATGCTCAGTAAATGGTCTTGAATCAAACACTGCTCAAAATCCAATTTAGCTCAATTAAGGAAATTTCTTATCAACAAAAAATCATTTTTGTTGGATGAAATTCGATGCCTCTATTAGATTTGGAGACGGATTCGGGTGCTCTCGAGATGAAGGTAAATTGTGGGGGGCACCATAGCTTCTACTTCAATATGTTTTCTGAATGCTTTAGTCAATGAGGAGATTTGGTGATTGAGAAAGAAAGTAATATGAGCAAATAAAAAGATGATCCTGTAAGGGATAATACCTCTTGTCCTTGTGTTTGGTCCCCAAGCTTGCTTCTTATTGATTGGTGGTCTAAAGCGTGAATATTATATTAAGTTGATTTGGTGGTGTTTAACAATTAATATATGGATTAATATTACTTTTAGTCCCTGAATTTAGCAATTAAGTCTATTTTGGTATATGTACTATTTTTTATCTATTTTGATACTTGAATTTGATAACTAAGTTTATTTTAATCTTTGAACTTGATAAATATAAAAAAATTAATGGCATGACACTTTGAGATTGTATCACATCATCACTTGAAAATTAAAAAATAATTTTTAAAAAATTTAGGTGATGATGTGACATAATCTCGTTGTCCACATCAACAACAACTAGAACGAATTCTTTTTATTTGCATTAATTGCTTTTTTTTTTATTTGCTCATTTTAACCTTGCTTTTATCTCTTTGTACAAAATGGAAAAATATATCATCATGCAGGAACCATCTTGAAATTTGGTCAGGATAAAGTAATATTTAATCTATAAATTTGATATATTTTAATTTTTTCGTTTAGATTAGTCCTTAAATTTAAATTTTATCTAACATATTAAATGAGGTAGTAAAATTACGACGTGTTATCTATTTATTGATTTGACATCACGTCATTAATGATTTTAAAGACAAATATCATTTTAATAAATGGAATTAAAGATCGATGCAAAAATCAAATATCTCAATAAAATATTTGTTAAAGTACATGAATTAAATTTAACATTTTAAGTAATTAATTGATTTTTATAGCCCTTCAATAGTGAATACTTAATTTATATTGGTATTAACCTCCACACTTACCATATTTGAAATCTCTAGTTGAAATAGTGTCACGAGTTAATTAAATATCATATCAATTTAAAAATAAATAAAAATTACTTTTTTTACTAAAATAATAAATATTAATTTAAAGGTGTTTTTATCGTTTTATATTTATAAAATTTATAAAATGTTTACACAAAGTTGAATTTAAACTTAAAATTAACACTATTAATTTTAGCATTTCAACTAATACCTTATTTGATTTTTATACAATTCTTCTATATAATTTTTATTTTCATTTACATTACGGATGTAACATAATCCAATATTATTCGTGTTACTAATACGTGACAATTGCACAGGACAACCACTCCTTAGCCTTGAAAACAATGCCCATTTCTCAATACTTAAATCCGAATCCATTACCTTCCACCTGAAAAACAAAGCAAAACATAATTAATTAAATTAGGAGGTTGAAGAGATTAGAGGTTCAACTTTTGATTCAATTCATCAATCCAATCACTTAAAAATAACAAGAATTAATAAATAATAATTTTTCTTTTTAAAAATATTTTAAAATTTTTAACATTATTCAAAATTGATAAAATAAACGAAAACATGAAAAAAATCCAAAAATTATTATAAATATAAAAATACTCGATTTTTTTTATTATATCCAATTTTCAACTAGTTCAAAACCAAAGTTTTAGAATTAGACGGGTGGTCCAATTGGTTAGAACATTAGTTTTTGATTCGACCAGTTTGTACAATTAAATTGAATAAATTATTAAAAATATAAAAAAAAGCAAAAGAAAAATAGAAAAATCAGTTTGATTAATCCGTTTAACCGGTTCGCGACTCAACCAGTCCAATCCCTTATTTCAAACCGATATTCTAATTAATTATTGGTCTAATCAATAACCAATCAATCTAGTCCGGTTCTGAAAACAATGTTAAAAGTAGTTCAAATTATTTGAATTATATGCCATCGTTTAGACCTAATCCAATCCTAAATAGTTATCAACATTTTTTGGGACTTTAGGGTTATTTAAATAGTTGTCAATAGATAAAGATAATATATAACCCAATGAAGTACTATAAATAAATAATGAAAACTTGCTTGTATGTGGTTAGTAGACGGTGGAGAAAGACGAGCATCATAGCTTTAGCCATGTTGATTCCCAAGCAAGTCCTTGCTCCCATTCCAAATGCTAAGAAGCTGTATGGCTTACAAAAATGTTCATCCTATGTGGTGCAAAAAAAACACACACACACACACACATTCATCATTCTTCCACGATTTTATAAATCAAAATGGTTGTTTTTTTTTTAGCATAAGCAAAGATACTTACATCAAACCTTGAAGGATAGAAGTTGTTGGGTTCATTGTAGAGTATTGGATCAAGATGTATTGATCTAGCATCAATGTTCACATTCCACCCTTTCTTTATCTTGTATCCTATTGGCAAAACAATAAAAAATATAAGATAGATCTATGAATTCTGATTTGAGTTAAATTTAATTCAATTTGATCATATAAACATTTAATAATTTGATCAAGGTTAATCTAAATTCGAAAATGACTTGAATTCAAGTGTTAAATCTCAAATAAAAAACTCAAAATAACCTGAACCTGAAAAACTTGATTAAGAAACTCGAATGGCCCTAATTAAAATTGAGTTAAACTTGAAATAACCTAAGCTCAGGAGCAAAGTCGGAAGTTTTTTTTTATAGGTACATAACTTAATTATAAACTTTGGGAGGGTTATAAATTTATCATTGAGAAAAGAGGACAAGAATCCTTGCCTCCACCCGTCAAATTCAAGATTAATTGAATCCCAAACGATTCAAATCCTATGAAAATTTTAAAATTTAAGTTAATCCAATCGAAATTCAACTTGCTCAATTCACATTTCATTATTACCTAATATAAGAAAAATAACATTAAATTTAATCTTGGTGGTAGAAATCAAACCTTCAATCTCACAGTCTTCGAGTACAAGTCTTGGGAACCATGGTACGACAGATGCCATTCTCAGTGACTCTTTAATCACCTGAGATCATCACCTTTTACTTCATTAATATGTTAAGCTATTGCTTGAAGTTGAGAAAATTTAAAACCTTGAAGAATTTAAAAAAAATGCACCATTTTCATTTTGCTTAACCTTAGAAGCATAGGGCATTTCATTGAGATCGTCCAAAGTAAGAAATGACTTTTTTGAAGTTTTTTCCGCAAGTTGACGTTGCTCAGCCTGCTCTAGTCATTAAAAACCAAAAAGTAGAATAAGTTACTTAAATCTAACTCAAATTATTAAGTAGGATTGAGTTAATATACCATTTAATACTTGAATTCGACTTCAATATTCAGCTTTAGTAGAAAAACATAAGTATTTAATTGGGACAAAAGAAAAATTCAGGTACAAAATTAAACGTTAAAGTCAAACTCAGATACTTGTATGAAACAAAGAAAAACTCAAGAAATAATTAAACAAAAACACTCAGGTACCAAATAAAATATTAAAGTCAAACTCAAATACCAAATTAAACATTAAAGCAAACTTAAGTATCAAATTGAATGGCAAACTCAATTACCAAATAATATATTATTTAAATTACTTAAATCTAACTGAAATCATCAACTACCATAAATTTGGCTTGAGTTGATATATCATTTGGTACTTAAATTTGACTTAAATGTTTAAATTGATAGACTTTTTTGTCCCAATTTGGTATCTAAGTTTGACTTCTATATTCTATTTGGCATCATGTGGTACAATAAATATTTAAGTACTGTAGTATAAAAAATATAGGTACGTAATTGAGACAAAAGAAAATTTCAATACCACAAATTTACCATTGAAGCCAAACTCAATTACTTATATGGAACAAAGAAAAACTCAAGTATCAATTAAGAAAACAGATGTACCAAATTGAATATTGAAATTAAACTTGAGTACCAAATAGTATATTAACCCATTTGGATTTTTCTACTTGCCTTGATTGCCTCAAGGGCCTCTTCATTTTCCCCTAGATACTTGACCATCCATGTGATTGCACTTGCTGTTGTATCTTGGCCTGAAATTTGATGAACAAAGGCTAATTGAAGATTATGAATGATGAACATTGTAATGAAAGCAAAAAAAAAAAAGGGGGGGGTCACCTGCAATAATCATGGTCAATATATTATCTTGAATCTCTGCATCTGTTAGTCTATGCATTCCATCAAAACTAGAATTGTCATCCTTTGCCAATAGACATTGAAGGAAATCTTTGGAATTACGGTCTAAATCCGTTCTTCTTCTACTAATGATCTTCTCCACTGTGCTCATGATTCTTTTTCTAGCCTGGTTTTGTAATTGGAATTTCAAAGCTCTAGTGCTAAATTATGGGATTCATGGGGTCAATTTTAGAAAAAGGAAACCTCAAAGGGTTCTTTTTTAAATTATTATTCTGATTACCTGAAGGCCTTTGTAGAATCCTGTCCGAGGAAACCTCAAAGGGAATGCAAGCATCGCTTTACAAACTTGACTTACATCTTCTTGCAATAACTCTAGCTCTACTTCACTTTCCAAACTTAGCAACATTTTGCACATTGCCTTGAATGTTATCTGCACCCAATTCAATTTCCAATCTATCAAATAATAATCTCTATATATTTTTGATTTATGTTAATTTCTTTTAGAAATACTGTATTCTTTAGTCTTGGAACCAAAGACTACTGAAGTATTACAGGCAAGAACACTTGAGCGCATCAGGATAACACATTTTTCAATCACACATCACAAAGCATGTGTTGAGAGTCTTTCATAACTGAGCTACTCTCTCACATAAGGTACCCATATAGCAAGGTCTAGTCTATAAACATCTCATCCATACAATCTTCATTATTGTACTTGGCTTGCCCTAAACACTTATCTCGCTATTGTTCGACCCTCAGGGCTCTCATCATCATTATGCGAACCTCTCCCTTTACTCATCGTACTAAATTTTACATCAACATTGTTTATTAACATAATACCCCAATATTTGCTACTTGTTGTTGGGGCTTAACATTGTAAAAGGTCACAAAGCATTCAAGAGAATTCAGCTTGGATGAAACCCAAATAAAATTTGTTATACTTACACCTAGCAAGTTGGATCATCTTGCAAGCTAAGAAAACTTACAAGCCCAAGACCCTGCAAACTCAAAACTCTATGAGCCCAAGTCCTCGAGAAATTACACAATGGGGACTCTTAACGTGGACAGAATACCTATCACTTGTACATCTCATATATTTGTTGGTTTGACATTACAATCATACTTACGAGAATAGGATATTAATAGGTCAGTTAAGTTGTAAAAATTATTGAATTAATATGAGAATGACATGTAGTGTCTAAGGAATGACTAGGGGCACCTCTTTTAAGGTCCACAGACTTCAGAATAAGACAACTCTCTTTCATCACACACTCTCAGCAATCTCTCCCTCCCTCTTCTCGAACTCTAGTTGTCTTGAGAGACTCAAATTTCAATCATCTTTAATTGCCTATAACTCTCCACCTGACAGATGTACTGTCATGAACCACAACAATCCCAACTTTATATCAACAAAATTAAAAGAGCAACCCATCATGCCAAATCATGTATACACCTAAATCTTGATCCAAGAAAAGGATATTTCATTGGCAAACCTTTAAAGCTTCATCAAGTACTATGATAGTGCCACCATGTTCCCACCCATTAAGAGCATCAACAACGAGTTGGTCGAACTGTTTTACCAACAACGATATGGAATTCGAGGAGAACAAGTTGATTAGCCTCGCACGAAGTAGCTTATGATGGTGGGGCGAAGCACAAAGCAAGCTTTGATTCCCCACTAGCTCAGCAATTGACTTTATGTACCTCTTTGTGAATCGACCCTGCTCATTGTTTAGTATTGTTTTGGCTGATTCGGTGCTCTTTACAAACACATGCGTCTCGCCAAATATGTTGGTTTTGAAGCAATTCCCGTATCTGTTTTACAAAATGACTCTTTCAGCAAAATTTGATAGTGACCCCATTGAAAACAACAACACATTCATTTGCAAATTGTTGAAGAAAATTATATTCTTTTTATCAACTCGATTGGATGCTTTGAAAATTTGGGTTATTGAAAAAAATGTGCGAAACCCCCGAAGTCGATGCTTATTCCCCAAAGAAGTGTGGGTCTTAAAAACAAGGCTTTTTTAGACTTTTTCATGAAAGCTGTGCTTTGGAAACATAGTTGAGGAATCTCAAACAATTTAGTTTAGTATAAGTGGGAAGCCACAAAATTTTTATGGGGTCTGAATTTAGTTATATTATGAATTAAAATGTAATTTTACAATTTTAATAACTCATATTTATAATTTTAAATGATTAAACTAAAATTGTATCTTCTTTGAAGGGTTAAAATGTGATTTTACTATTTATTAAATTAAAATTTTGTAAAATTTAAAGGATTTAATAAAAAAAAATCAATGGTTGTTCAATTTGGTATCTGAGTTTGACTTTAATGCTCAATTTGTTACTTGATCTTAGCTTCAATGTTCAATTTAATATCTAGACCAATTGACATCATGTGACCTAATTAATATTTGATATTTGTGCTCTAGTAAAACAAAGTAATGGTACTTAATTAGGAAAAAAAAAAGGTCGTGTACTAAATTGAATATTAAAATCAAACTCAGGAATGTAATTGGGACAAAAAAAACTTAGGTATTAAATTGAAAAAAAATCAGGTACCAAAATAAACATTGAAGATAAACTTAAGTAGCTAATTGAGAAAAAAAACTGAAAGTTATTGAAACCAAAATTCAAGTATCAAATATGATATTAACCCTTTGAAAACAAAGGCACCATAGTCGTACATACCTTTCGCTTCGTACACGTACGAAGTCATAAAAACCTTTGTCACCATTAATGGCTGCCATAAACTGGATAGTTTCCCCGATAAACGGCAACCCTAGACTCCCCGGAGGAATATTACTGGTCCCGGAATATTCCCCGTTAAGCTGCCGCAGCACCATCTTCTTCCACAGCTCGCTCGCAACAAAAACAAAGGCACCAACACCCAAAATTGCGTATAAACAAAGGCCATAAGGACCTACTTCCACCAAAACCTCAAACATTTTTGTTCCTTTTTTCTACTATACTCTCATTTGAGAGGGGATGATATTGATGATCAACAACTTCAAGATTTCATTATATGCTTATCTGAAAAGCCTTTGAAAATTTCATATTGAATCATTGAATCGGAAAAAATTAAGCACGTTTACGGTTTAAAAAGAATGATATGTTGGTGTATTGGCCTACAATGATTTTGCCTATGGTGCTTGAAATCATTGGTTTTCCTCTATTTTCAATGCTGAGTGCACTTCGAGTGGATGTTAGTACACTCTAGAGTAGTGGCACTAGGAAGTTTCTGATCCGGTTGGGTTTAGACCGTGTTAATGTACAATCAATGGCAGATTTTGGGAATAATTTTAGGGGGTTTAATTAAAATTTTCAAAAACTTTAGGAGTTTAATGAGATTATTTTTTAAAAGAATTAGGGTTTAATTAAAATTTTTAAAAATTTTGTGAGATTAATGAGAATTTTCAAAAAATTTAAAAGAGCTTAATTTTTTAAGAAGACATAATGAAAATTTTCAAAAGTTTAGGATAAGGACTAATTAAAATTTTCAAATAATTTCAAGGAGAAATGAAATTTTCCAAAAATGTTGGCCCTTGGACACCATTAATTTAAGAAAAAATATTTCTTAAGAAAAGGAAAAAAATATGATATTTAGTAACTTTATATTTTTTATTCCAAAAAGAAGTTTGAATTTTTTAAAAGGTATCCATATTTATAAATGATTGGTTAAAATTTATTTAGGTCAATTTATATGAATTTAATAAAAATAAATTAATTTTTATTTAATATTTAGTAATTTTATATCTTTAATTAAATTTTCATGCCATAAACAACCTCACATATTTTTTAATATTTAGGTTATATTCTTATATATCTAGTTTTCATATGATATATATTATATAATATATATATATAAATAAAAGAAATTTAACATATTTTGAAATTGAACTCGTTAAGCTTTGAGCTTAATAAATCATCTTAAAATTTAAGCGTACATTTGAACTTGAATGGATAATTATAATGTTTTAAAATCGGATTGGTGGTTTAATCGTTCAAATCATGGGTTTCTGTTTCGATTATCAGCCTAATAATATTTAAATTTAAAATATTTAAAAAAATTATAAACTGACTCAATTGTCGATTTTTATCTTAATTTTTTGATTTGCTTGAAACTCGATTCAATTCTTTTATTTGGACCAATATACCAATTAATTCAATCGGTTTGATTGATGAATCCAATTCAATTCCAACAACATAAATTTAACAAGAAAAAACACACAAAAAAAAAAACATAACACGCCTAACGAAAATTATCGAAATTCAGCCATCAATTAACTAAATTATACGAAGCCAATATGAATCGTGATGGGATATTGAGAATATGTGTATCAAAATACAATCCCATTACAATGGCTGGTTTCTACTGTGATGGAACTTATTGCGATTTCCAATTTGATTATGGTTTTACCACTTCTTAGTGAGGGCCATCACCAAATTGATGTACTTGGTTCTAGACTTGGACAAGTGAGTCCCAACAATGCCTCCATATCTAATGAACAAATCATCCATGACATCAGGTTCGATTCGGAAGTGAGATTCGAGCATCGATTCAACAACAGCTCGGATGGCTTTGGCCACTCGTCGTCCGACCGATAGCTTCCCATGAGGGGTATGGATATCGGTCACAGCACCACCATCCCAATCGATTTCGAAAGCTTCAAGGCGATCAATGGTGAAGGACCCTTCTTTTTCTATCTCATCTTTTATTTCCTCAGTGCATGGAGCATAGTATGGGGCATTGAAAGAATCAAGTTTTTCCTCTTCAATTCGACCCTAGAAAAAGTTCAATAAGATATATTAGTCATATAGATATTTGGAAAAAGTTCAATAAATTAATTAGTTAAATATATTATGATTTGGTCCTTAAATTATATTAATTTTTTATTTTAGTATCTAATTTTTTATCTCATATTAATACCTACACTATCAATTACATATGACGCACCATGTGATGTTCCTTTACACAACAATTGGTGACGTGATATCCGTTACAATAATATTCAAAATTCAAAAGGAAAATATAAAATATCTAATATATACATATATAGAAATTCAAAATATATGTTAAATCAACCTAGAAAGCTCAGTCCATATATATACTTCCACCTTTTACTGATTTATACCATTCAAGAATTTTATTCTTCTCTAATTCTTGAGGTGATTCTTTTCATAAGTGATAAAAAGAAAAGAGCTAATAATAACATGAAAAATCCCAAAATTTTGGTAAAGTTTGAGATTTATTCCTTATCCCTAAAAAGTGTAAAAAATTTTAAATCATTTTTTAATTTAAGAATTTTAGTTTAATGTTATGTTGTCAATATTTCATGTCAAAGTTTGTCAACATGACATGGTAATATATAATTGACTGAAAATAAATATGGTAAGTTGAATTTTTTATAGAAATTAATCAATCAACAATAAATAAGACGTGGATACGAACATATTTTTCCTCTGATTTAAATTTTATTTTTTTAATTATAAGGATTAAATTTCAAATTTTGTTAAAGTAGAAAAACTAACAACATATTTTAACATTTTTGTTCTCTTTTGCGGTAAAAAGTATTGTAGCTAGCATGACCTGAACTCGGTTACGAGTTGTTTCACAATTTAATTATCTCCATCGTCTAAATAGGTAAAAAAAATTAAAAGGTTGTGGAATTTTAAATGAGAATAAAATGGACAAATTTTAAACCTTAAAGTCCACATGCAAAACGTTGCATGGCTTTGATCGATTCTCATCTTGCATTTAAACCCTTCGAGTTTGGCCTAATCTCGCGACATGACGTGATACCCACATTATGAAAATGAAATAATCTAGTTGTAAATTTATGAGACTAAACAAAAGCAGAATTGAAAAATATAAACTCAAATTCTAACCTAAAGCAGACTAGGTCAATCCAACTGAGCATGCCAATCTAGTGATGAATACCACTATCGGGGTGAAGTAAAAAAAAAATAGGGGTAAAAATTACCATAATAAAAATATAATTTCACTGTTTTAAGAATTTATATTTTTATAATTTTTAAAAGATTAAATTAAATTTTATTATTTTATTTTTAGAAGGGTATAAATGAAAATTTTTCATTTTACGGTACGCAGCTGACCACTACATGCATGTAATTAAATCAAAATTAACATTGAAAAGAAAAAGCAATATATATACCTCTCTAGCCAAGCTCATGATTGCTTGGGCCAACAGCTCCCACTGGTAGCAGCTATTTTCGGTGGTGGGATCGGTGGAGCTCCGGCCCATGAAAGAAAGGACCATGCGGCCGCCTGCAACCAGTTCCCGGGAACGTGACTTTATAAACAGTGAAAAGTCATTTCGGAACTGCAGCAAGTAAGCATCCACCACGCTCTGTGGGCTGCTCTTTGAAATATACAGCTTTCCCTTATTCAATCGTTTAAGATCATTGCTCTCCAACCCGGCCGGAACCTGTAATATTCAACGAGTAAATATCTTTTATGTTGGTTTTACAGTTTTGAGAAAAATTTAAATTCGGGTTAAGTATTATAAGCACTAACCTGTGAGAGCCAATGAAGACTAGAAGAAGAATGCACGAAATGCAAGCTGTTAGTAGGGAACAATCTACCATAGAAAGACCCCGGGGCACCCAATATGAAACAAGACTCGCACTCGAGACCTTTCTCTTCCTTAAGTCTATCGTAGAATGCTGGTAACGACATGAATATGTTGTTGAAATCATTGCTATAAAGATCATTCAAGAATACCCTGAACTCCGATACCATCCGACGACCGAGAAGACGATTCGCAGCTTCCACCGTGTCCATGATCTCGGAGATTACTGATAAAGAGTTCGGTCCCGACGAGCAACCTAAGTCCGCAATTCCCATGCTTTCTATCACATTGTTGCATAACATTTCTAGCACTGCTTCTTTCATGATTGGTTTACCAACAGATATGATTTTGCTCTGAAAAAACATGAAAATTTTGAAAAAAGAAAATTTTATGAGCAGTAAAACATACATAAATAATGCATTGGTTTCGAAAAAAAGAAATCCAAATATTTAAAAAAAAAAAACCTGAACAGTGGAGTTCTTTGCATAGCTAGTGTCCCCATTGCCTTTGTTCATGTGAAGTACTTGCATTGTTAGCTACTTAATTGCTTTTGCCTTGCTACTTTTTGTTCTATTTCGAAGGCAAAATGAAGAGCACCCTTTATATAGAATGGCAAATATTGAAAAGAAATAAAGTTATGAATGTGGTAGGTCAAGTCTGGTAGGTCCATTTGTTGGAATATTAATAAAATATTTCAAAAGATTTCATGATTTCTTTTTATATATTTCCTTCAATTTGATAGGAAAAATTGAACATTGAATATATTGTCCATGCATGAAACATGCAAATGAGAATAAAAAATCAGAATTTATGAATAAATATCAATAAATTTATTTAAGTGTAATTAAATATTAATTATAATTATTATATTTTTATATTTGAGTTTGGAGTTTGGAGTTTATGGTTTAGATTTTAGGAGTTTCGAGTTTTTTTTAGATATAGTTATTAGTATTTATTCATAACTCCACTATTTTTTTTACTAATAGGTTGAGAGTTTAATTTCACCCATGAAAATTTCATGACTAGTCTTTTACCTCTTTGGGGAGCACCTTCGACCAAAAAAAATATTCAACCTTTGTGTTATACCAAATTCAACATTTTGTATTAATACGAGTAAATGTTTGATGCACTATCAGTACATGAATCGCATGTAACATCAATGAATAATAATATGACATATCATCGCTAATGAAATTAAAAAAAAATAATGAAGGACTTGTAAATAACGTTGTTAGTCTTCCTTAAAGTTATGACAGAATTTAAAAAAAAAATTAAGCATTCGTTTATAATGTAAATTTATTATTAATTGAACATGATTAACATAGCTATGCAACTTAATAACGACATTGTACTAAGATCTCTGCCTACCTCTTATATTCGCCTCTAAATGTACTAAATGAGGTTACTTGGTTTTTTCTTTAAAAGCACATGTCGAAAAAGAATTGGTGAATTTATCCTCATGTTTTGAAAGCTTTAGTAACAATGGGGACCGAATCCATAGATGAAGTAAACATAAAAATCGGGAACCTAATCAAAAGAGCATATGCTAAGAAAATTAGATCAAAATATTCTTCAATTACTATCAACACATTTATTTCAAACATTGCATGCCCTTTGCTTGTTGGAACCAATTTGCAGTTGTTTTCTCTACAGGGAAGAAGGATAATTATTTAATTCGTATATGAGTTTGAGATTTTTTTTTGATATTTTTGTTATTTTTTGGTCCAATGTGATACTATAAAAGTTATACGTTTTGGAAGATAAAATGTTTAATTCAGATTTTAGAATTGATTTAAAGAAAATTTATAATTAATTAATAATATTATAAATTAACTTTAATCAAATCAATTTTAAAACCCAATTAAATTAGATTCATGGAACTGTATTTGACAAGTTAAACGCAAAATTAAGCGAATCCATCAAATCAACTCTAAAATTAGAATTAAACATTAAAAAATAATACTGTTAAATATATAATTTTGTCAAATATAAATAATAGACTTGACAAAAAATAACACAAGTACCACATTGAAAAATATCAAAACCGGATATCAAATAATATATTAAATTTTAATTTATATTTAAAATTAAAGTTAAATAAAGGAGATAGATAATCTTCGAAACAACTTTCCTTGTCTATGTAGACAAATAAGTCTATCATTGAATACCACTTGGAAATTTATTCACTTGATATTAATTAATGAAGTGTCATAATATTGTCTACGTGGACAAACAAACCATTTAATGCCACACTACAACTCATCAAATTAAGATTTTCAAATCGAAAACTTTGATAATTTCGATTATTGAATTTTAAAAATTTTAAATTGAAATAGTATACATGAACTTATATATTTTGTTGTAAATTAGTTCTTTCGCATTTTGTAATTTAATTATCATTATGTTGACCACGAGTTTTAAAGTTATTCTATACTCAAGATGAGGATTAAACTCTCGATCCTTAGTTAAAGTAAGAAAGGCCATTGCCATCTCACTTAACTCTTGTGGTTAATTGAATCAATTTATATACAATTTGATGATATACAAATGATTTTAAGAGTATTAAACAATTTACAACAATGTGAAAGTGTACAAGTAATTTTAAGAGTATTTAATTATTTAACAATGTTTCAATTTAGTTACATTTTAAGTTTAAATCATGTTAAATTTTAATCTTTTTATATCTAAGTCTAGATGATATAAATTTAAAATAATTCAATTTTGAAGACATTAAAATTTGCTTAAATCCAGCTTTAACTCGAATTTGAGTTAAAACTCAATTATTAATTTTGTAAATACCACATTTAATTTTAAAAATATTTTGTAAAAATATAATAAAAGTAATATCTACATGCAAATTTGAATTTTTTTTATTGAATTTCTAGGTAAGAAAAAGAATTACAGGCAGAAGGGAATGGTCCACTCACATGTAATTAAAATTTCTCTGCATAGTTCACTTTTCGAAGCAATTTAATGTGCAGGCAGAAGGGACTGGTGCTCTCACACATGTAATTAAAATTTCTCTGCATTGTTCACTTTCCAAAGCAATTCAATGTGCAGTACTTTTAAAACTGTGGTAATTTGTTTTTTCAAATTTTAAGTTCATAAATGGATGCACTTTTCCAATGATTGAAACGATTGGGCAATAGGAAGCATGACAGACGTTCGATTATTCGTTTATATTTGCAGGTTGTTAAAAATATAATTTTTTAAAAAAACATTATGTTAATTTAAAATATAAGTCGAGGTCGGGTTTGAATATTCAAAGCTGTTCGAGCCTGATTTATTTTTTAGTTTATAATGTTACTCTTATGCAAAAATTAAATAATGTTAATATGATTATGTAAAAAATTTTAATAAATAAAAAATATATAAAATTATTAGATATTAAAATAATATAATATAAATATTTTTTTAAAAATTTAAAAAATAATACGGGCAGGTCTAAAATGATCTTAGGTTAATTTTTTGCAAATATGAGAGGGTTTTGACAAAATTTTAAGATCATATTTCAGGCCAGACTGAGTTTGAGTAAACACAAAGTATGTTAATATCATATTTAGGCTCAACCTAAATTCGACTCGATCCGACCCATATACACCTCTAAACATGATAAATATGTATCAATTATGTAAAACTTAATCTAATATAGATTATTGTTGTATATAATATAGATATACAGTATATACATATTTGCAACAATTTCATAATGTATATTACATGAAAGAAAGAAAGAAGATAAAGACATGCACTAAGTATGAGATGATCATCAATTTGAATTGTGAAACACAAATCATCAAGTTGGTTCAAGGATATTACCATTAATGCCTAAAGGATAAATTTTGATATTAAAAATCTTTCTTTTCAAACCAAATAATGGTGCTGTTTGAGTAGGAGTCGGAAAGGTTGTATGCTTTAAAAGAGCTATATAGGTACAATAAGGTTATTTGAATAGCATTCAATTGGGCGATTGAAAGATTGGAATATTAGTACGAATGTAACAGCCTAATTTTCAGTGGTATCGGGAATAGAGATTTGAGATTACCAAATTCGACGGGTGAGTTAAAAATTTAATAAATTAATACCTATGAGTCAAATACGAATATAAAAGCATTTTTGAATTAGTGAATTTGGTGATTTAAAAGAATTAATTAGGTAAATATGATCGAGAATGAGGTATCGAGACCTCAACTTCATAAATCGAGCATAAATATTTTTAGAAATATTTATGGAGTGTTGGTGAGGTAGTATTAAAATTTAGTCAGAAAATTTTTACGTTTGGGTGGTTAATTAAATAAAAAGGACTAAATTGAAAAGGGTGTAAAAGTTGCTAGAAGGATTAAATAGCTCAATTGTCAAATGAGGAAAGACCTAAAGTGAAAATAGTCCTAAAGGAGATATTTTGGGCGGCAATAGCTGAGAAAAATCAGGAAATGGATGAAATAAGGGCAAAATTGGAAAATTGCCAAAATTGGCTAAATAAAAATGGGACTAAATTGGAATATCCAGAATTCTCTTCATTTCTCTTCATATTCATCAGCTGAAAAACAGCCATGGAGGAGGGTTCAAGCTGGTTTTCATACTCTAGCTTCATGTAAGTTTAATTCTTGCTTTCTCCTTGAAATTTTTATGTTTTTGTGACTTTTACAACTAGGTCCACTTGTTGAATTCATTAGTTTTTGATTCTATGAAAGAAATTGAAAGTTGTTATGAATATGTGCTGGAAGTATATGATGATTTGGCATGGAATTGGAGCTTTAAATTATTTATATGCTGATTTTATTGAAAGAATTGAATAGAAAGTGAATGTTTGGGACCTAATTGTAAAAGAGTTTGAATTTAAAGTTTCATATAGAAATTCTGAATTTCAATAGTTATGAAATAACTTATAATGTCTAGAAAAAGTGTTAATTGAGAAAATTATCTTAATTGAGGGGTTAATTGAGCAATGACTGAATTGTATGAATTGTGAAATTTGGGGCAAAATGGAAATAAACATTTTGCACTAAAACTGTTTTAGACAGCAGCAGTAGTCTAACTTTAAAAAATCACTAAAAATTATAGAAGTCGAATTAGAGGATGAATAAAATATGAAATTAAATTTTATTGAGTCTAATTTCTTATAAAAGAAATTATGTAAGCAATGGAATTGTAAATCATCAGATACAATAACTTTTGTGAGACAAGGTCAGAATAATTTTGAGTTCCTCTGTTCTGACTTTGGAAAATCATAAAAAATTGGATAAAAATAATTAGGGGCTTAAATTTATATGTTTAGAATTATGAATGAGTCTATTTTCAAGAGAAACAAACGAGGACATCATTCAAATCCTGTACAAGAAGATAATTAATTTTTAGTGAAGAAAGGTTTGGAACTATCAGACAGCAGAACAGGGGAGACTTCAATGAATAAACTGTATTAATTGGCCCAACCAAAAATTATGAAATTTTTATGGTAAGAAGGTATATGAGTCTAGTTTCATATAAAATTAGCGGATCTTAATTTGGAGTTCTGTAGCTCAAGATAAAAATAATTTAGTGACTATAACACAGATAGATAGCTTGAATATTCACATAAGTAGATAATGAAAATTATGGATAATGTTACTTACAAGTGTGTTGTTTATACTAAGGATGTGGATGGAGAGGAGGAGGAGGAAAAATATACATATATATGAATGACTCGTGTATAAATTGATCACATGCCCGGTTATAATCGATGAGTGTTGGATTAGAAATGATATAATGTTTTATTTGGAATATTTATTATGAAATTATGATTATCGTTATAATACAAAAATTGAACTTGTGAATTTATATGGCCAAATTTTAGTGATTATTTGTTAATTTTATGAATTTTATGATGAGTTATTTCATATGTATTGATGATAAAATCGTGAATAATGTAAAAGCATGAAAATTGAATAAATGATCAAATTGAGCATTTCATTCAAAGTGACAAGATGAATTGAAGGAAAAGACCATGGTGGACCATGGAAACAAGTGATAAGTGATAGCTTCGCTACACTTATCGATCAAGGACAAATGAAAGTGATAAGTAATAACTTCGGCTACACTTATCTGATTAAGAACAAGTGAAAGTGATAAGTGATAGCTTCGGCTACACTTATCTGATCAATGGCAAATGACAACTGAAAAGTGGTAGCTTCAGCTACCTGATCAATGAAAAGCGGTAGTTTCAACTACCTGATCAGTGAAAAGTGGTAGCTTCTTCTACCTAATCAGTGAAAAGTGGTAGCCGGCCACCGATCAAGGAAAAGTGGTAGCTCTGCCACCGATCGATGAAAATGGTAGCACCAGCTACCTGATCAATGAATAGTGGTAGCTTTGGCTACAAGTGACAAGTGACAAGTGACAAGCAATTTTTGTATAAGACCATATCTGGGATATGGTATCGGTGTGATATATGCTACTGTATAAGACCATATCTGGGATATGACATCAATGAGATATGTGATTACGTGTAATACCATAGCTGGGCTATGGCATCATTATGTAAATATGTGTAAGACCATAGTTGAACTATAGCATCAAAAAAAAAAAAACGAAATACTCAATTCCGTAAGATGTTCACTAATTTGAAGAAGTTTGGTAAGTATTACATGGAATTATGTGACATAAGGAAATACGAGTTGATGAGACATGAGCATAAAACTTGGTTGATGGATGAATTCATTTGTGATTATATATTTCTACGCCTTGAGTGTATTATCCGTATGAATTGGTATTCTAAATGGGTTAATGAGAAAACTTCTAGTATTAAATAATCTGAGTTCGAAATGAAATATCATGAAAACGTACTTGAAATACATTGGTATGTATTGTATATGCTATTTGAATTCATAAATGTGGAAAGCAAATGTATGTGGAAATATAAGATGATGATATTTGTACATGGAATTTATTGATGAATACGTACATCAAAATTTATATGATAAATTTTAGTGAACATTGAAATTGGATGAATAAGTGATTTGGCAATTTAAATTGTAATTGGTAGGAAGAGTTAGTGAATTGCATATTTATGAATTGTTACACGTATTTGTCTGAAATACGAGGAAGTGATGTAATTGATACATGGAAATATGAAACTATGATATATATATAAAAACATGGAATATGTTTAATAAATGTGTTCATTCATAATTATAGAATTATGTACCTCATGTGTGCTATTTGCATAAAGATGATATTTCAAATACTTTAGTGAATAAAGCTTAAATATGAAATAGTATGAAATCGAAACAAATTGTTATGAAAATGTATTTAAATTATCTGTAAGTGTTTCGTGCTTCTCGGTAATGCCTCGTACTCTATTCCGGCGACAGATACGGGTAGGGGGTGTTACAACGAAGAAGAGCATTGAATTGGACAAAAAAAAAATTAGTTGTACCGGATTTTTAGTGGTTTATTTAATCGAACGGAACGAATCAATTAGATTAGTAAATTGATGACTTGATCAGTTCGACCACTGATTCAATCTTGAAAACCTTAAGATACCTCTTGATACTTTATATAGACACTAATAATCAAAATTGAGAGATGACTTGAGTTCTTCAATTCTGAGTGAAATATTCTATACAGAATCATTATTTCATTTTCGAGTGTTTTCATCTGAATTTATTTTGGTTGAAAAACAATTCAAAAATGCAGTACGAATTGTTTTGTTTGAATAAAGACATTATATTCCGAGAACAATATTTCTTGTTTATTTTGTATAAAAATAAGAAATATTTATTTTTTAAAAAATTCAAACAAGTTATCTGTATAATTTATAATTTTTTTTATTTTGGATCCAATCAAATTTTTCATACAACAATTATTACCATGTCACCATTTATATGCATACATAATTTTTTTTCATAAAATTTTACTGAACTGCGTGTGTTTGATTAAATATTTACATTCAAGTCTTTAATTTACATTAATCTCAAATTTGATCTCTTGATAATTCTATATTTTATATATATAAACTTTTCATTAAAAAATGTTAAAAAATGAATGGATTATTAAATTATAGTTGTAGGTAGGTTTGTTCATGGGTTCAACCGAAGGCTCGTTTGAAAAGTGGAGGGTTTTGGTAAAAGTATAGGTTTAAAAAATGGGCTTGGGCAAAAAAATAAGATTCTTCTAAAAAATAGGTCGAGCCTCGAGTAAGGCTTTTTTGGCCAGAGCTCGAGTCTGGCCTAAATTTGCAAAAAGAAAAATTTGTTGTTTTCTTGTTGTTTCTTTTTTATTGTTTTGTTGCTATTTTCTTATTGTTTTCTCACTATTTTGCTACAATTTTACCACTATGTTGCTACTATTTTATTATTATTATTTGGATATTGTATAACTCTTATTTTGTTATTAATTTTGTTACTATTTTAGAGGCATTTGTTTGTTAAGTTGCACCTATCTTGGTATTATTTAAATATATATATTTTTAATTTATTTTTAATTTTCAGGAAAACATTTATTTTAATATTTTAGTATTTCTAATGTATTATTTTTAAAATATATATATATAAAATTAATAAGGGCAGATCAGGTTCGGGTTTTATCATTTTTATCTAGGTCAATTTTGAACAAAATTTTAAACCTATTTTTCAGGGTCAGCCCGAGCCCAAACCTGAGCCTAATAAATGGATCTGAGATTTTAATTATGCCAGGCGGAACTCAATTCGGTTCGACCCATGAACAAGATTTAAGCTTTTGAAATGTTTTAAGCTATTCTTCTCCAAATTGTGCAATAATTTTTCCATGAGTAATTCTAATAAATTAGGACCATTAATTTTAATTAAATATGCATAGTCTTAATTTAGGAAAATATTCTTGCTTGAGTGATGCAAAGAAAAAAGAGAAAAAAAAATCCCAAAATTCGTTTAATTTCCCTTTCCTATCCAATAAGGTCATCTAATATCTATTTTAGTTCTTTGTCAATATTAATAGGTGACACTTTTATAACTCTCTTCAATACTAACTCAAATAGCATATATGCCATTGACAAACTCTTAAAATCTATCGGCTTGACAATACATAGAGGTGTGATTTACCATCCATCAATAATTAAGAAAGAAATCTCCAAAGAATCTTTCGAGTTCTTTTTGTCAAAATATGTTGTTAGTGTTTGTATTGTGATAAATTTTGAAATTTAATTCCTATAGTTTAAAAGTTAAAAAAAACTGAACTTTTTCGATTTAAAAGTTCTAGTACAATCATCAAAACGGTTATATGTCAAATAATACGAGAGCAACCTAATCAACAAGGTAGGTTAGAAAATTTTGACAAAAATACTATCTGTCTTAATAGTTGAACTAAGATTTTGTAATCGAAAAAGAGAATTTAATTTTCAAAATTTTAAGTACATAGACTAAATCTCAAAATCTAATAAAATATAAGGATTTGCGACATATTTTCTTTTACTTCCTCTTATGCTCAAGTGATGAAGATAAAAGGGTTGATAAGGTGTCTCTTTCCTTCATCTTTGACTATTTAGTAGAAAAAGAAAAGCAAACAAAAGGCATTCATAAAGTGAAAAATAAGAATCTTTAAAAAGTTTGATTACAAAATTTCATCCATTGTTTTGAAACTTATTTATGAAACATGTATAATTTATGGGTAAGAAACATATTCTCGTTTCTTGAGGATGATGTATTTTGTATATTATCAACAATATTTAATTGAACCCAGATAGATCATTAAATTGGAGGGAAATTGGAATTTAGAATTTCATTATGGACTAGATTGGAATGGAAATGAAATATGAAGGATTAAATGTAAAATTAGACCTTTGTTTTAATATTATGTTGGAGGACTTTTTGGGTTAATAAACCATGAGAAATGGGAAATCATATATTAACTTTAAACTTAATTTTATGAATGAATTGTGGTGAGGAGGTAAAATGGACGTCATATTAGAATTTGTGATTAATGGAAATTAGATTAAAGTGAGGTTTAATTCCAACCATTAAATTGCCATTAACTTTGTTAGAAGTAACATTAGCCACTAGATTAGGTTAGTGGAATAACATGGAGAAAGCAATATGAAAATGAAAGGAAGAATAAGGAACTTTCTCACGATCTCATGCATATAGCTGGTTCAAGTGGAGTAAAATGTGTCAAAAACATGTGGTGGCAATAGGTTAGATTGACATGTAGTCCACAATGCATGTATGAGAACGATGGTGTAAGGGGGAAGTTGTAATAAACTATTTTATGCATTTACATTCACATGACAAGAGAGAGGATAGAGTGACAACAAGCATTTTAGAAGACCCTTCTTTTATCATTTGACCAAGAGGAAATTGTACAGAAAAACTTGTCATCCCATCCTTTCCTTGCATCAATCTATTAGGTTTTCATGATACCATAGATAGACCTCACCAACTATGTCACTGGAAGATTATTACTCATCAAAGGAAGTGTTGATTTGAAGGAGAATGCGAAGGAGAAGCTAGGTTTTAAAGTTGAGGTGTTAAAGTGGTGAAGGGTGAGAAAGTATGGTTAAGTTG
Source organism: Gossypium arboreum (assembly GCF_025698485.1). Classification (NCBI taxonomy): domain Eukaryota; kingdom Viridiplantae; phylum Streptophyta; class Magnoliopsida; order Malvales; family Malvaceae; genus Gossypium; species Gossypium arboreum. Next base: position 142,677,689 of record NC_069075.1, read on the forward strand.
CATTCATGTTTAAAGATATGTATTAGAATTATATTACATGTTATCTGCTTTATGAAATGTGATTGATTTGTGTTATTATATGTGTTTTGTGAAGATAAAATGTGTTAGAGTTGCGTGACTTAAATTTCTGTTAAAATAAAATATAACTGGCAATATAGAAGATTTACGAGCTGCGGAACTTATATAGAAGTTTACTTCCTTTATTTGATATTTGATTAGAATAAGGTGTTTAACCTTATTGCATTACTTTTATTAAACTTTGATCCTGTAATTTTTTCCCGAAAGGGTTTTTATATAAAATTATGTATGTTCTATTTTTTTTTTTACGATTTAATGTCATTATAGACCTTCAATTTTTACAAGGGATGTGGTGGAACCAAGGGTAAAGAGAAATCAATATTTATTAATCAAGTCCTTTCATCAGCCTACTTGTTAATTTAGATCTAATGTCAACCGTGTTTAATACACTTAAATCAAATTGTGAAAACGCACACACTATTACATGGATAACTTGGATCTAATAAATTAAAAATAAAATTTAGAAGGAATTTTTAATATGTTATATCGAAGTTGTCTATATAATAAGTACAAACCTGTTAATAATCCAAGTCATATTTAAATTAATATTTAATGCCCAAATTGATTAAGCTGGCCGAAGGACTTAATTGACAGAATATTAATATTTCGAGTATTTAATTAAAATATTTTAAAATTAAAGAAGCAATAGAATAAACACTATTAAATTATAATCTTAAACTGGAATGGAAATCCTAAAATTAATAAAAACCTATTTGAGCTGTGCAGCCAAAAAGAATTTTCAATTTCAATTTCAATTTTCAATTTTGTTTTACAGTCAACTAAAAGCTGAGCTAATACTGATTACAGTCTCGCCATTTTCCATTAAAAGAAAATTAAAATTAAAAAGTAAAGCCGTCCTGTCAAATTTTTTTCTCTAATTAGTAATTTTCAAGACGAAGATGATGATGATGATGATGATGATAAGCTACAACGCTTTGTTTTCACTTATTAACTCATTCTCGATTTTATCGATTTTTTACAGCTTTTAATTTACTCTACATTGTAGAAATTTCCCGATCAGGTATTTGATTCGTTTCAAATTTTTTTTTGAATTTTTAGCTATTGTGTTTTTGTTGATTAGTTTATGAATCGCACCCGTCGTAGATTAAAATGGAGATGGTGATTTTAGACAAAGAGGATGCGGTTGATTGGGTTTATAGAGGTGAAGGAGCTGCTAATCTTGTTCTCGCTTACACTGGATCATCTCCCTCATTTGTAAGTAATTTTGAATTTTATTCAAAAAATTTGATATTGGAAATGTTAGTATCATGTTTGCTTATTTTATTTTTGGTTTGGGATTTTGTTGATATAATGATGAAAAAAGATTGGGAAAGTGATGAGAATACAAAAGTCACAACGTAAGGGGAAAAGTAGAGTGAACGAAAATGAAGTTCTAACAGCGCATGAACGGCTTCTTTGGCGAGAATATAAGGAGCTAATGGTGTGGCCAAACAGAGAGATTGTACAGCAGCTTTATGTCAAGCATGTAATGAGCCCATTGTTAGGACCACAACATGTCGATGCCGGGGTATTGTCAAATAGATATATGTACTACTTATCATAATTCTGATTTCAGTTTTTATGAGCTTTTTATAATTTGCATATTGATTGATACTTAATGTGTTTGGTTCTGAGCTTGCCAGATGCGTGTTCGTGTAACTAAGGAATTCCTCTTGTCAGTTGAGAAGAATGTGACTTGTCGTCGGCCTGCTTGTCGAATTGATTCATCACAGGTTGATGTGAATCGTGATTCTGTTCTGATCATATCGGATCATTCAGTCTTTATGAATGGTAAATTTCAATCTTTTCCTTATAAATTTTGATGCTTTGTCTCATGTTTTTAGAAATGTTAAGGGAGGATATATTTTTTTCTCACTCTTACAGACAGTGGAAAATAGGACTTCTTAATCTTGTTCAGCTAAGTTTAGTTAGATGGGTTCATAGCTACCTTCCAATCTAGAATGCTGGTGCCAAAATATTTTCCTGATAGAGTTTGATGGCAAGGAAAGGACTAGGAACTAGCTGTCTATATGTTTTCTATATGGAATTTTGTACATCTAAAATTACTTTGAGCAAAGTAGCCAGATGAAGATTCTTTTTTCTTAATGTGATTTTTTTAACTAGATTGGTAAATGGTAACTTGTACCTGCGCAATGTGTTTATGTGCGAAAATCCAACAGTTTGAGAAGAGCTTATAGACATGTATGTGGTCTTCCTCAATTTCATTTTCCTAGAACTTAGCTCTGATGTCAAATGCAAGTACTTGAATATAACCAAATATGAAACTGGGTTCCATTAAAAAATAATATTTAAGTTATGCAATATGGCAAAGCCTTCATTAGGATTTCATATCATTGCACTTTCTTTATTTCAGGTTCTGTTAAAGGTGGACCATGTATAACAGTTGAGATAAAGGTGGATACCTTTTTATGTCTTTTTTCCCTCAACATCTGTGTTATCAACTACGTTTGTGTCTGTTATGCATTTTCATTCGCTCTACTAAAGTTTTACTTTCCATTTGTTTCGGTGAAGTAGCCCAAATGTGGATTTCTCCCAATTTCAAGATTCATAGCTGAAGAAAATGCTGTTAAAAGAACTCTAAGTCGATTTAAAATGCACCAAGAACTGAAGTTGCATAATCAAGAGGTAACTTTTGTTTCTTTATATTTTATCGTTTACTTAGTTATTTAATTATTAATTTGTGTGTGTGCTAAGTCACTATTATGTCCACATGCAAGAGAAGAGTGCCTATTCTGGCCCCTTTCTTCCCCTGATATCTAATATGGTCATTTTTTGTTAATATTTATGTTTATTCTCACTTCCTTAATTTTTCTGACATTTCAAAAATATTTACAGATTTCAGAATATAGTGAATATAATCCACTGGATTTGTTCTCTGGATCGCTAGACAGGATATGCAAGGCTATTGAAGCTCTATACGCCACCCCTCAGAATAATTTCCGTGTATTTCTGAATGGCTCTATCGTATTCGGGGGCTTGGGTGGTGGTGCAGGCAGTACTACTGTTCTGGTCGGTGAGGCCTTTGAAGATTCACTCAAGGATGTCATTAAGGCAGATGATGGCATGTGCAAAACTAGCTTTATACAGCTTGTTTCTGAGACAGTTTACAGTTCGGGAGTATTAGATCAACTTCTTGAAGTTCAGAAGCTCGATGCTTATGACATTGAAGGGGCAATTCATGCATATTATAACATAATTTCTCAACCTTGTATGGTTTGTAGAGAACTGAGTAAAGACAAATTATCAAACCGTCATACTTCTTTGCACTCCATTCCTTTGGAAGAAAGCTTGAAGATTGTGAAGGATTATTTGATATCTGCTACTGTAAAGGACTGTAGTTTGATGATTAGTTTTAGACCAATGGTTGATGGAGATGTGCTATCTGAATCTTCTCACAGTACTGTATATCTAGGATCAACTAAGCAAGTTTTTGAGTACAAGGTAGACTTTCTTGCCATTCTCAGTTGCATCTTCTGTCCATTATTAAAGCTAAAATATTTTATTTAGTATTTTCATGGCATTTGAAAAGGAATCTCTTGAAATGCTTTTTTTGATACGCTTTGGACTTCTTGTTCAAAACCGTTTGAGGTTCTAAAGTCAAAACCGTTTTATGGTTTGCAAATATATTTTTGCTGTGGATTTAGTAATTTTGCTCAATCTTTGTAACAAATCCAGAGAAACCATCATATAGCTCTCTGGTTTAATATAGTAAGGAAATTGTTTTGGGCTGAAATTGAAGTCCTTTATCACAAGGTTTGCTACTTTCTTCTCGTGTTACTGTATATCTTATCTAAGTTGCAAATTTCTAGGTGTATTTCATTGATCTGGATTTGAAACCTTTGAAGAAAATGGAGGACTATTACAAGTTAGATAAGAAGATTGTCAACTGTTATTGTCAGATGGCAAAAACTGAGCATAAAAGGTGATAAAGCTGCTAGAAGGGACACATATGAAGAAGTATTGACATAAACGATGTGCTTTAAAAGACATTTTCTTTTCCTGAAGATTTGTACTGGTAAGTGCAATTAGTTCTTATATGTTTCGTAGAAGTAAAGTTAGTGAATATGAGAATTACTTGGGCTCAAGTTCTTCCTTCACCTCATTTTGCAACTTTTGGATTTCCCTTTGAGAAACTAATTTATTGCTGTATATTTTGCTTAGAGATTTATTCTTGTTTATTTTATTATTATTATTTTCTTTCTTCTTGTGTGGAAATGAAATGGTCCTCTACTTTCACAGCAGTTGCGTATTGATTTATGGTCAGATTTGCCTATGAGAGGGGCTACTTGGTTGGAATGCTTGTCCAATTTGTTGTATAACGCCCAGCATAACATGGACTTTCTCGAAATCAGATATGCTATGCATAACTCTGAAATTTGCTATCCAGTTTGTCTTACTCTTACCATAGGGCTGATAATTTACCAGAAATGTTACTCCTATACTTTGTTCTTTCTAGCCTATAAATAATTTATCATTTTTTATAGAACTACACTATTTTTCAACCCTTGAAGGAAAATTCGTTTTTTACTGGGGTTTTGCTAGACCAGTTTGCCATTGAACTTTTCCTGTTTATATCGCTTCTGTTTTCAGTTTTGCTAGTATCATGTAGAAAGATGATTCTTCATGCTTGAAAGAGTTAATGCATTTGCACTCAAAACATTATGTAGTTGTAATGCTTACAATACGTGCATGTCATCTGGTTTCAGGAGTGTGGATTCATTCCATGACCAGCGGGAGCTTCACAAGAGAGAAAAAGAGAAAATGATACGACTGCAAGGGTTTGGGCTAACAGGGAAAATGATGATCAACTATCAACCACTTACCGCCATTATATCATGAGCCTGCACAGCCAATTAATTCATACAGCTGGATATTGAAATTACTGTTTTTACTGGAAGCTTTGATGGTATTTTATGGTGATGAAAATTGAAGTTATTAGCAGACTTTCTTAAATGCACTCTTCCTTTGAAGCTTATCAAAGCAGAATATTTTTTGTGAAAATCTAATTGTGAATGTTCTTTTTCCTTCTTAAACCTGATCAATTCATGTAATGCTTGCATGTGAAATAATTAGCATAATAAACTTCTTATAGAAAACAGCTTGAGTTATGATTGGAACAGATACTAAAAGCATGCCTAACAGGGGTGTGATTTTCGGTTTACATTAATGTGCATTTTCATTTTTCATCATGTTTCTTTCTGTAGAAGCTCTGCTGTGCTTTTGTTTTTGACTGATATCTTCTGTGCGTGGTTAACATGGTCCATGGTCTCCTCGGCCATAAGCCTGTAACTTAAAATGCATTTGATTTGAAGATATGACCTCTTCATGAAAAGCTCTACCATGTTTTGGGATATGTGCGAAATCAACATGGTAGATTGTTTAACTCTTGATTTGAAGTTTATGCTTACTGAAATTATTCACCTCTGGGTAGTCTATATTGGAATTTTGTAGACCTTTTGTCCAGACAGAAATGGAGATGCCAGGTCTAGAAAGCTTGGACGGTTGAGCGAGGTCCATTGTCGTCCTAGAGTTCTATGTCTGCAATTTCACACGTATTTCTGGCTTGCCAGGTATTTGTTCAATGCTTCAATGTTATTTTTATTTGTTATAGTTCAGTTGATTCCACACTTATGAGAAAGATATTTCAATTCTTGGGAGATCATTTCTTAGCTTTATCTGCTCTTATTGATTCGAGTAAAATCATATACTACCTAACTTGGCATTGTAGGTAACAACCACATGTTTTCATTTCTGCTAATGTTTGAGTAGGATAAACTGGGTAAAAGTATCATGGCGGCTCTTGTACTAGGAGTCAGATTGTATTTTGCCTCCTTTATTCAAAAAATGAGCAAATTAGTCATTGTACATTAGATCAAAGAGTAAACCGGTCCTTTTTGTTAAAAATTTTATCAATTTCTACTGTTAAAAAATAGCATGGTTGATAAAATAATGAAACAGTTATTTTGACATACAGGGTCTTATTTTTAACAATAAAAATGGATGGATTTTTTAACAGAAGGACCATTGTGCTCTGTAATCTAATGTATAGGGGCCAATTTGCCCATTTTTTGAGTAAAGGTAGCAAAATGCAATTTGACTCCTAGTACAAGGGCCTCCATGATACTTTTTCTGGATAAACTACTCCTAATTCAGGGAGCTAGATTCATTAGCTTAGAAACATTAAACTTTTGCATTAGTTGCCAAATGTCCATCTCTACCAAAGCCTATTATACTCGATAATCAGCTTTGTTTTTGATTGTTGTGAAGTCTTGCTTGTATGTAAATGTATATTTTAAAGTTGAAGGCTTGAGTGAAAAGGACCTAAATGAATGGTTTAAGTCTTTAAGTTTTGTCCTTTCAACTCCGAACCACCACCGAGTTTATCTACTAACTCATTCTACCATAGTCTCCTTAAGAGGAGGAATAAATGTGGATAACCATAGAGAACCTTGTTAAGTTGTACTTAAAAGCTCGAGTAATGCCAATGAGGCCTTGGCTTGTTGGTTAAGGCTGAGACGAGTCCTTGAGTACCTAGGTTCAAGTCCCATCAAGCACAATTGTGATGTGTGGGCCTTCGTCCCACCATGTGCATATGCCATGAGTGAGTTTGTCTACGAGTTTGATTCTACATTAATAGTTGGTCGGACATTATATCTATACAACTTGTATTGTATTTGTAATAGTGAAAAAAACGGAGACCCTGAGTCCTTGAGTACCCAGGTTTGAGTCCCATCATGCACAATTGCGATGTGGGATCATCCCACCATGTGTGTATGCCATGTGAGGGTTTAGTCCAGTTTTTTGTCTGTTATACTTTGTATTGATTTGATTCTACATTATAATTGGTCAGATATATATCTATACAACTTGTATTGTACTTGTGAAATCTAATGTATTTGTAATAGTGAGACAAACAAAAAACTCGAGTAATAGAGCTACTACATCCAAATTTCAGACAACACATGCATGATTCGTAAGGACGAGCAGAATCAATCATGGACTGGAAAGACGTTACGATTTTGAACTCAGGAAAAGACATGCCAGAGATGTTTTTGTATGTTATGGAGGATGATGATCTTTATAAATCTCACATATTCCAGATGTATTACTTCTTGTACGTTTAAAAGAAGCTCCATTTCTTTTTAGTAGCTGATAAGCATATATGGCTTGTTCTTAGTATTATCTTAAGCTGCCAATTCTTTCGACAAATTTTAGCATGTTTTAAGGTTACTTCTTTTATGGAAGGAAAATGAATGTAAGTTGATATGAATGATCGTTCTTTGGAATAAGAAATTGATAATTTTAATTTTTTTTTTTTATGGATCGGTTTAATTTGAGTTTTAAAAAATTAAGATAATTTTAGTTAAGTCAATTTCAAGTTTGAATAATTTCGATTTCAAAGTTTACAAGGTTAGGTCATTGCAAATTTGAATCATTTCGAGCTCAATCGCCTCAATGTCAAATCATTAAGAGTTAAATTATATTTTATTAAAAAAATAATCAAATTAATCTGTCTTTATATTAAGAGTTAAATTACATTTAATTTCTTTATTAAAAAAAAGTCCAATTAATCTCAAAGAGTAAATTTTATCCATTTTCAGCATTAAAAACAGCATTATAAATTGATAAAGCATAAACCAACAAGCTTAATCTAGCATATTACATCCCATTTTTCTTAAATGTATGTATCTATACATATATTTACATACTTCCCCCCTTACATATATGGTAGAAGATAACATATATATAACCGAACTGATTGCTTCGCTACCGTATGTTGCCACTGCCCAGCTGAGTTTATCGGCTTCCAACAATAATTCCTATTTACAATCGGAGTCGCCAATGGAACGACTGAGACATCAATAAGAACTTGTCAATGGTCTATTGACTGGAGCCAGAGACTGATATATGAAACACAATTAGACCTTAAAAGATTCAACCTAAATTGGGTTTATTAACACCACCTGTCACGTATATTTCTTCAAGTTCCTTTGAGCTCGAAACTGACCTAGCTTGTCTCTCAAGTCGGCTGTCGAAGAGTAACACAATGATAAATATGTTAAAAGAGACAAGCTACAATTGAATAGATAAGGGAAAGCGAGTGAGAGGATGTTACCGGCATCCTTGTAGCGTTCCTGATTGATAGCCTGGTTTAAGTCACAGACAATGTTGAACTCCTCTGTGTCGAGACAATGCTGACCACTTGGCCTGGAAATGTAAATTAAAGCATGTTACATTCTAACTGTTTGGAAACTGCAAGTGTAAGTGTGTTCTATTATCTCGATAAAAGAGCAAAAGCAATCTAACTGATCAAGTTCGGTGAATAATAAGCCGTCTGAAGCTGGGGACTGTGTTGACAGCTTCCCTGATTCGATTACGCGCATACCGTCACTGTATGCCAAGTACTTATTAACTTGTATAGGTACCTGCATAACACAAGCATTTGGTAAGAAAGAAAAAAGAAAGGGAATGGTAAAAGTACCATAGAAGCTCTTGTACTAGAAGTTAAATTGCATTTTTCCCCTCTTAAAAACGAGCAAATTAATCCCTATATATTTAGATCAAAGAGCAAATTAGTCCTTTCTATTAAAAATTCATCTATTTGTACTGTTAAAAACTGTTGTGTTTGATGGAATAACCAGACAATGTACGTCAGCGTGACAAACAGGGACTAATTTTTAACAGAAAAACCAATTTGCTCTTTGTTCTAACATATAGGGACTAATTTACCCATTTTTTGACTAGAGGGGGCAAAAAGAAACTATACTAAAAAATAACGCGTAACGAGTACCTTGCACCTCACGGCAATGTTGATGGCATCAGAAGGCCGAAGGTCAAAACAGACAGACTCTGTCTCATCACCGACCTGTAAGAACATCATCCAACATGAGTCGATGAAGACTATACAAGAATATCCCCAAGTTAAATGTCACACGAATGTGCTAATAGTGGAACCAGAAGTTCAACATTGAAGTACATGTATACCTTGGTCAGATAAAGCTGTGCAAAATAGGCCTCGTGTACTCTTTTAGTAACTCGAACAAGCTTTACCTGCAAAAACCCGACATAAACATCATGAATTCACAATCAGATCTCAAATGAATGAAGATAAGTCCGAATATGGTGGCGGAAATGAACTGTACCGTGTAGCCCATCTTGTCAATCATGTTCTTCACTACTTGATACATAGTAGGTCTAGCCTGGAAATGATAGTCAAAACATATGTTAGCATTCATATTCAATACAAAACCGATTCCAATCCTAACTTAATGGGAGAGAAAGCAATAACATACAATTTGGACATTACGTAATGCTGCCATGAGCAACGCACTCGGCATCTCCACTGAAATTGAAATCAAACGTCAACAATAAAAGCTAATAAACAGAGCCAAAAGATAGAAGGATCAAGTAAAATGATCACATACAAACAATGATCGGGAGAAGAAGACCGGTCCCATCTTCCATCTTCAGAACAATAGCAGGATGTGGTGCATAATCCGGAAGATGACCACCTTGAGGATTGTTATGGACACATCTTAAATGCTTACCATCCCTCATTTTGATCATAAATCCATTAGCTCCGCTCCTCACCTCAACTACATATGAAACAGACATACATATCATATCATATCAACAATTATCCACATACAAAAAACCGATTCTATATCTGAATTCATAGAACAACATATCAACAATTCTCTACATATAAAACCCGAATCTATATCGAATTCGAAGAACAACTTATCAACAATTCTCTACATACAAAACCCAAGTCTATATCGAATTCCATGACTGACAGCAGCAACAACAACACATCAACAATTCTCTACATATAAAACCCGAGTCCATATCGAATTCGAATACGACAATAACATCAAATACGAAGTAATTCATTAGCTTAAAAACCACATACCAGCTTCAACCACACTAGAATTAACATAATCTTCATTGTTTTCATTGAAATTCTCAGCCATACTTCCATTCCCATCGGAAGATGAACTAAAAATACACTGCACCGTGGTGTTAAACCTCCTCCGCCGTTTCAGGTGACCGGAAATGCCACGTGGCTTACCTTTTCCATCAACTATCCCTCTATATCCCCATATATCACTTTGATGCAATCTAGACCTCGGAAAAGGCCCATTAAACGGCAGCGTATAAACCCCAACTTGCTTGCTATCAACGGCGGGGCAAATCACCGGTCCTTGCAAACAAACCATCTTTCTTTTTGGTCCCTCTTTTAGAACCTACCCCACAATTTGAAACAAATAAAAATATCAAATATCAGATATTTTTTGTGTAAAGATCATATCTTTAAAGGGAAAAATAAAAACCCATCAAAGATCAACACTCAATTACAATAATTAAAGCATAAATTATTTTTTCAAATGAAAAAATTATAGATAAAAATCAAGACTCTTTAAGTGTTAGTATAGAGATGAAATTATCAAAAGGGTCGATTTTGATCAGCGATCAGAGCAAAGTTTTTAGAGAATTACGAATCTTTGGAAGTTGAAGGAAAGCTTGTGTTATGAAAGAAGCCTTTTTTGATGATCAAAATCAAAGAAAAACAAACGAAGGGAAAAAAGAAGGAAAATAAAAGAGAAAATCTAGAAAAATGGAAAGTAAGTAAATAAACCGACAGGTTAAGGATCAGACGAAGGAACGAGAGATAGGCAGAAGATAACAGATACTTTTCATAGAGGCTTGAAATTTTTTATTTCTATATTAGTCCCTGAATCTTGTGATTGTTCGTTTAAATTTTTTTCATTCGTGTTACTCCTTGAACTTGTCAATTGTTTCCATATTTAGGGACGAATCTAGAAATTTTTTAGTGAGGGTCAGAATAAAATTATAAATTTATGAGAAGTAAAAATATAATTTTATCATTTATTAATTTATGATTTCATTATTTTTAAAAAGATTAAATATTAATTTTTCATTTTTAGGAGTCAAAGTTCAATTTTACCATATATTAACTTAAAATTTCATTATTTAAGATGGATTAAATTAAATAATTTTCATTTTGGGGGGGGCAAGGCCTCTGCTTGTCCCCCTTAAATTCATCTCTACCCATACTGAGATTTGAATTTTATTTATCTAAGTTTAGAGATTAACTCGGACAAAAAAAAAAATTCAAGTCCCAGTGTGAACAACTGCTTACTTCATGTCTTAATATGAGAATAATTATCAAGTTTAGAGAATAACTTGGAAAAAAGAAAAATTTAAGTCCCAATGTAGGAATTAACGCCAAGTTCAACCCCAAAAATGGATTAACCCTAAATTATTATATAGATATAGCTATGATAATCTAATAAAGTTTTGGATTCGAGTTTTATATATATATATATATATATATATATATATATATATAATAGAGCTTTTCCTTTTATAAGATTATAGTTTATCTTGACTTTAGATTTAATCGAGATTCAATATGATTATTGTATATCAAAAGTTTAAAAAAATAAATATATTAATATTTTATTAAACTAATATATACTCTCTCTTTTTTTAATTTATTTCTTCTTTTATTTTAAAAAATTTAATCACTTTGGGTTAAAAATTAAAGTTCAATTCAGCACAATTTTAGTGGATTTTTGTTAAAATTAAATATGAGGCATTTTAATATTTGACGTCTTGATTTAAAAATTAAAATCCAATTAATTTCACACATTCAAATTTAATAAAGTTATTATTAATTGGACTTCAATTTTAAATCAAATAAGATAGAGGGATAAAATTTTTAGAGTTAAAAGTTACACGATTTATCTATTAATCATGTGGTCGAAGGTTCTATCATTGCTCATGAGAATAGAGTACATTTCATGGTCAACCATTTACCTCTTCGAGGAGCACCTGGGACGAGAGAATTAGTTACTGCTACAAATAGTGGATACTCTTGATTATGATAAAAAAGTATGGTTAAATTTTAAAAATTCGAAAGTAGAGGGTTTGAGAGTAAAATTAAACCATTAAAGAAGTATAAAGAAAATTTTAAGCTTACGTGATTGGAGGACTTGAGTTAGGGTCTCAGATATTGCATCACTAAAATTGGGACCAAAATTTAACTTTTTGACTTTAAGATGGCAAATTGCTTCATCATGAATAGTGTTCTCCAAATGTCACTATTTATATATATATTTTTTAAGCACTATTTATTTATATTTATTTTCTCTAAACATGCTTTGCCAACCTTTCAAGCTGGTCCATAGCCATAGGTTCAGCAATAATTTAGCTTTTGGTTGCGATCAATGAAAAATTGAATCTCATAATTTCGGCATGAATGTGAATAAACATTTTTTTTTCTCAGGATTCAGTAATTATATTGGATTTTTAAAATTAAATTGAGTTTGGTTGAATATTTAAATAGTGATAAAAATTTCAATAATATTTTTTATTTATAAGATTTAAACTCAAGATCTTACTTAAAATAGATCGAGCTTTAATTTAACTCAACAAGTGTTTATCAAAAAAATATTTTAAAATAAAATAATAGATTAAATATCACTTGATTAACACCCAAAAAATGCAAAAATATTTTCCTCTAATATTTTGTTAATGAACATGATTTACATAATAAAAAGAAAAGCAAAAAATATCTAGTAATATTTTGCTGTGTAAAAGAAAAGATATTTTAGTGGATGTTGATAGATTTATATTATTTAATTTTTCAAATAAAATTAAAGAAAAATTTAAAGGATTTTTTATACTAAATTAGAAGAAAATACGTGTTTAAATGTATTTGAATCTATGTTCGTTTAGTAATTGCAATAACAACGGTGCAAATTGAGGTAAGGCATAATCAGAAAAATTTAGAAAACTTATGGTACAACTCTGTGTGAGAAAAATTATATAATAAATATATTTATAAAAATATAATATACAAATAATTGAGGTTTGGTTCAAATTGTAAAGTTAATATATTAAAATCATGGTATTTTAAGATTAAATTTCATCATATACATTTTTTAAATTTTACATAAATTATAAAACGACAAAAATACTCTCATAATAATGTTTATTATTTATAAAATGAAAGAAATTTCTAATAATTTTTAATTAAATTGAGACCAGATTGATGAAAGCTTTCAATCATGATGGAACTTAAATTTAAGCATTAGGACTAACACAACCAATGCTACATGATGGAACTTAAATTTAAGCATTAGGACTAGCACAATCAATGCTTCAATTATGATCTATACTATATTCTAAAACCCAAATTAAATAATAATAATAAATTTTACGTATGAGAGATACACTTATATCAATGTAATATTTAATTGATTTTACACTTTTTATAATTTTTATACAACTAACAATATAATATTCTAATCGTCATATTTTATGCGCTATTTATATAGATCATGCACGTCAAGTTTGATATAAATTAAAAATTTAGAACTATTCATTTTATGTAAAATAAAAAACTTCCAATCTTTAAATATTTATTAATATAAATAATATTTCAAATTGATACGATAGAGATATTAGATCAATTCAAAATTTTACATTTATAACAAATACAAGTATATTGATAAATTTAACTGTTGAATTGTTAAAATATTAATCATATAAAAATTACGAAATAGTGTAAAACTCATTAAATTTTATACCAAGATAAGTGAATTATTCTTCATATATATATATATATATATTCTTATCATTTTCAAAGAAAAGAAATTAAAAGCATATATGAAACAAGTGAGAAGTAGGAAATTTGAATTTGGTAAAATAGATACTTTTGGTATGCAATATATAGGAGATCCTTTTGAAATTGATACTGCAACCATAAAATTAAAACAGTTCCAAATCATGATTTCTCAAACATGCATACTTGATCTAATCATTATAAAAAGTTTTAAAGCCATTTTCCATATAACTTCAAAATTAGCTCTTAAAAAAATATAATTGAGTTAGGGTATCTTTAAATGGATAGTGTGTATATTTGCAGTTAGTTTAAAAACAGTAATAACAATAAGATTAGATATTATAACGTAAGATAAAAATAAAGTTAAATGTACCGCACTGAAAATAAATGGCCATCCAAAGAATCCCTCAATCAATTAAACCACTAGTTTCAATTTTTATTTTTGTCATGATTTGTATTATTTTTAATTATATATCATCGATTAAATTGATGACTTCATCAACCAATTCAATTTGATTTTGACATGATTGATTTTTAAATGATTTTTGTTGTTCATAAAATAAGATATTTAAGTTTTACAAAAAAGAAATATATGATGATAAATTAAGTTTAGTGTTTTTTTGGTGAATTATAATAACGGGGTAAAACTCGAATAACAAATACAATTAGTGCGACTCAAATCTAGGCCACACCTAAAACGATGAATATCATTCTGAATATAATATTTATAAATTAATTTTTTAGTTTTTAAAATCATATAATATTATATAAATTGAACAAAAAGAATTAGATAATCTTAACATCCACTCTAGCCGTCTTATTTCCAACCGATAACGATGCCGGCGGTCGAAAATATCTTAGATTTCAGATGAGCGCCACGTGCATACTGTTTTTCTCATACGAACCGGATAAGGCAACTCATCATACTCGCAAAAATGAAAATATCTAACTGGCAGCCTTTGCTTCAAAATATCTCACAATTCATATAATGTCAAATCATTCCATTGTATACTAAAATATTTTTATTTTATTATAATTATATAAGATTTGAGTTTTTTTCTAAATTTAAAGTCCGATCATATATTTGAGAGAATTTACAATTTAGATAAATATTTTATGTTTAAAAATGAGCTCGAATCTCATTTAAAATATAATTTGAATTTAAATTCTAATATTAATATCAAAGTTTAGAGTTTTTAAGTTGATAGAATGCTTAGAAATAAGCATAACTCATCCCAACCCTTGAATAGGAGGATAAACGCTCTCCAGCATACTCAAACTTACGTCCTCTTAGACTAGCAACAATATCAATACTAACCAAATTAAGACTTAATTGGTGATTTGAGTGAAATTTTAAAATAGCATATATGATGCACCAACTTTCTTCTAATTATAATTATTTTTGGATCTAATTATAATCTTAACACAATATACAATGGATTCCTTATGAGTTGTTTTAATCAATATAAAAAAATATTATTCTTCTAGTTTTTAATGTATTCTATTGAAACGTATTTTTAATTTAATGATTGAATAATTTTCTAAAAATTAAAGGACGAAATTGAAAAAATTCATTTTAAATGACAAATAAAAATACCCTAAAAATTAATTGACCAACTAAATAGTTTACCTTTTCAATTAAAGATTTTATTTAATAGATATCAAATTTTTGTCCGTGTAAATTTTGTAGCTTTTACATTTTAATTTTGTTCATGATTATTAGGACTTTTTTCTTTTAAATTTGATATGATGTTTCTTTTAGATTTTTGCAAGTACTGAACCAAAAACATTGTTGGGTCCTAAAACACACCTTAACCCCAACTCCCAAAACAGCCCAAATCACAAAAAACAACGTAGACCCTCAATCAATAATGATTAGGGGAAAGTGATTGTTGTCTGGACTATATCGGTTAGTTCAACAAGTTAAATTGAGAATCGGATGGAATATTGATTCGAACTAAGATATTAAATTAATTAATTTAAAAATTGGTACAGATTAATTGGATAGGATTAAAAACCGATCAAACCAGATTTTTATTTTTATTTTTTAAACAAATTTAATGAATTATTTAATCGAGTTGTTTTTAGGAATGTACGGAGTGATAATTCTTTTAATTTTGTTTTTCGGCTGCGGAAGGGAGTTTGGAGGTGTAATTATAATATGGGATTGGGGTGGTTTTCATGTAGATAATTATCCCATTTTTAAGAGACGCGATGTTGTGGATGGTAAGTGGTTAGGTGACTAGTACAGTAAGAAACTAGAGTGAAAGGAGTAGTGGCGTGGGGTTGGTGAATGGATCAAGGGTGTTCAATATCTTCATCGAGGAATGGATGCTGGTGGAGTTCTTCTGATGGGAATGAAGTTCACTAGGTTGGGCCAAACATTCAGAGGAGTAGAAGGGATTGGTTTTTACTGGTAGTATAATGGCTGGTTCGTGTCAAGGTCTTTGTTTAGTAAGGTTGAATATGGTGCTGTGGGGAGTTTTCAAGTTCCGTGGATCGGTTTGGTGTCAAAATATACGGAGGTCCTGATTACAAGAAGACGAATCCAAATCTGCATTTTTTCATAAAACATGTATTTTGTTTGAGGGGCATTGAGAAATGGAAAAAAGTGGCTTGTGCTTTGTTATTTGTATAGATTGTGGCTACAAGACCGGATATGGCTGAGCTAATAGCTAATATAACAGCTTTGGCGCTGTTTAGTGGTATGATTAGCAGGTGAAAGTCCCGCTAGTTAATTAATCTAGTTTGTGTGTTGCTTTGAAGTGGTAGTTGGAAAGAAATGATAAACCGTGGATATTGCGGAATCCTTGGTTGATGCTCTGGCAAAAGCAGGATAAGGAGTCCTTTGTTTTTTTAAAGTCTGGAGGTGATTATTGTTTGCTGCGTACATTAGTTTTTGTTTGAATGGATGTTGATTGTTTCAGGTTGAGTGTTTTTTAGAGTGAAAGATTACTCTTAGGAGTTTTTCTATCCTTTCGGTCTTTGAGAGAGGTTGGTATTTTCCATCGTCTTTCTTTCTTTGTTTTTTATATCGACTGAGAAAAAAAAAAATTAATCGAACTGGTCGGACCGCATGACCGGCAACTTGATTGGTTCAACCACTAATTTAGTTCTAAAAACCTTTCAAAAAATGAAAAATTAAGGAGGAGAAAAAAATCTACTTGTAAAAATAGTGAGATTGATTTTAATGAGATTAAAAATAGTAATGATGATGAAATTAATTATCATAGCAGTGAAATTAAACACCATACATGAGAGAATAAAATCACTAATTCGCGATGTATTTAGATTCAAATACAACTGCAAGAAAAATGCGAGAATAAAAATTTACTATTAAAGACAATCACATATAAGACAAATAATAATTAGAAAACATAGATTAATATTGTCAAATGAATGGCCTAGTCAATCTATTCAGTGTTGGAAAAAATATGGACATCACATATATAATAAGAATAATTACATGTTATTTTTTTATTATCATAAGATGTTAGTCCAAATTAAAAGTGATCTAATTTGATTTTATGTTTATTGGGCTTAAGTTATTAAATAAAGTACGAGTCAAATATGTGTAGATCCTCTAGTAACTATTTCCTATTCGGAGATGGATTGATTATAAATTAAGGTCAATATGCAAAAGTTGTATATTAGAGTTATGGTTCTCAAATTACACATATGTAATTCTCCAGATATCCTATCTTCATAAAAGAGAGAGTCACATTCTCTAAATTACTTGTGCGCTAATTTAGAATATCAAAACCACAAGATTCAAAGATTTCAAGAAATTGATGGATTTAGGTATGCTTCTACATCTAGTTTTTGTTATTGGTGATTCGACATTATAGATCCTGCTTTACAGTTTTAAGTTTTATATCAGAGTTTTACGATTCTAACAAATGGCATCCAAACCTTCTCATGTCCAATCTTTGAGGACGAATTGATTTTCTATTATGCTTTACAGTTTTATGAATTTAAAATATTGATTTAGTATTCCTATTAATAAAAGTTTTGTTTCTTGATATTTGATTAAAAATATCTTCATGCGATTGAGTTGTTAATTAAAAATCCTTAAGTTCTTTATTTCTGGAAAATTGCATAAATTAGCTTGAACTTTATTATTATTATTATTATTTTAAATGCTCATAAAGTTGCTAAAAACATTGGGGCTAATATGCTAATGTTGCTAAAACATTGGGGCCAATATGCTAATTCTGTTTTTTAATGGATATGAGTTTTTTTTTATTATTCTTTTTATCAATTTTGTTTGATGATGTGAATATTTGGATTTGTTTATATATTTGGTTTTTAGGAAAAGGGACAAAGTTAATATGAAACGTGGGAATCTTTTTAGTTGGATGTTCTTTAAGTGTTGATTCCTTTGATTAGATGTTAAATCAGTCTTATGTTTTTTAGTAAGGCTTAATTTATTGATTGAAGTATATTTATTTTTTCACTTTAGTTTTTAAATTTTTTTCTCAATTTAATATTTGAAGTATCAATTATTTCTCAATTAATATCTAAAGTATGTTTCATTATATTTTTAAGTCTATTTTTACCGATGTTAAAAAATATTTAACAATCAATCACAAAGTACCACATGGTGGCTTTATGTAAAAAATAAATATTTTCTTTTATTATATGTACGTACACATTAAAAATACAAATAATGGAAATAATTATATTAAAATTTAGAAATATATATAAAATCTAGAAAAATATATAAATTATAAAACTAATTTTTAAAAAATACAATAATTGGGATGAAATTATATAAATTAATAATATTATTACAAAAAATGTAAAAAAATTTGCAA
Organism: Gossypium arboreum; assembly: GCF_025698485.1. Classification (NCBI taxonomy): domain Eukaryota; kingdom Viridiplantae; phylum Streptophyta; class Magnoliopsida; order Malvales; family Malvaceae; genus Gossypium; species Gossypium arboreum. Next base: position 142,696,259 of record NC_069075.1, read on the forward strand.
AAAACATTAATTTTTAGATTACGGAAACGCATAAGATTCCCTATATTTTAATAGTGAGAAGTCTAAAGTATATTCAAGTTTGTACGCATTCAGATATTGCGTACATTGTTGGGATGTTGTGTAAATATTTGAGCAATTTGGGTATGGATCGTTGGAAATCAACCAAACGATTTATACATTTTCTTCAAAAAATATTACATGCTCACATATTGGAGGTCTGATGAATTAGAGATCGTAAGATGTACAGAATCTGATTTTATGGTATCTTCAAGCAAGTAGTGGTGTTTTATTGGTGTGCAAATAAGTCGATGAGACCATGGTCTCTTCAAGCAACTTTCGCAGGTAATGAAAGAGACATTGAGAAGGTAGGAAATGTTGCTTTTTCGATGGCAGAAAAGAATGGAAACAAAATGGCATATTCCTTGGAGATTGTAGGTATAAATCGTGAGGAAATGTTTAAAGCTTGGTGGTGAGCTATTGCTTTGATGTAAATGTAGGTCTATTAGTGATTGAATGTGTTTTCTTTTGGAATGTTGTAATGTTAAACTTTTGAATCCTGTTCTGTTTTTTTTTTTTACAACAGAACATATCGAGTGAAGCACACACAAAAAAAAAGAAAAGAATATGATTTTATGGAATATGGATGCAAAATTTTGCTACTAAGGTGCAAATTGTGAGAACAAATTGTAGTCCTTTATTCCAATAACTGTAGGAGCACATTAAAGTTTAAGCACATATACTTTAAATTCCTGGTTGTCAAAGTAAGAGTTTAGAGTGGTCAGGTGTCTATAAAGAATATTGAAACAAACTCCATGATTGTGGATCTGCTTACTAAGGGGCTACCACCCAAGGTTTTTATGAGCACGCTACTCATATTGGTCTAATGTCATTTCAGGATATTCAATTTTAGTGAGAGTTTGTAATTTTAAACTTTTTTATGAGTTATTTTATACAAAAATAAGACTTATTTATTTTATTCACACTCTAATTTTGGTAAAATTTGATCTCGCTAAGGTTAAGGAGGACCAATTGAAAATATATATGTTTAGATCACATTGCATGCAATTTCTATGCTACACATCCATACTTGATCTACGTCATTTGGTTGTATTAATATACATGATCAGAGATAGATTTAGTTACGATATATGTAACGAAAGTCGTCTTGGTTCTATATTGACATAATTAATGGACAAGATTGTTTAGAATACCTTTTAGATATAATAGTAAAATTTTGATCTCATAAGATTATATAATGGCATGTAATGATAGAGCAATTATTATATATATGTGGCTCAAGTAGGAGATTGTTGGAAAAAACATGGACATCACATATATAATAAGAATAATTACATGTTATTATTTACTATTATAAAATATTAGCCCAAATTAAAATTAATCTAATTTTGTTAATGCTTATTGTACTTTAGTTATTAAATAAAGTATGAGTCAAATATGTATAGATACTCTAATAACTAATTTCTGATTGATGGGAGCTGATTAGAAATTAAGGCTAATGTGCAAAAGTTTTATATTAGGGTTATGATCCCCAAATTACACATACTTAACTTTTTTGACATCTCATCTTTAGAAAAGAGAGAGCCACCTCTTCTAATTTAGAATATCGAAATCATAAGATTCTAAGATTTCAAGAAATAGATGAATTCAAGTATATTTCTGCATCTAATTTTTGTTCTTAACGGTCTGACATTACAGATCCTAATTTACAATTTTATATTAGAGTTTTACAGTCCTAACATTGGATACACAAAATTCACTACTATATTGTTATACAAACATGAGTTTGAATTGAAATTTATCTTGAAAGTTGTGTGGTATTGTTTCACTGATTTAAACAGTTAAAAATGTTTTTCAAAGTACAAACTATATAACTTTAAAACCTAAATTTTAAAAAAAATTACAAGAATTAATATTGTTAATGGATTGAGCATGACCCATCTTGGAGATTTTGTACTTATAAGATTTGATCAAAAATTTTCATTTAAAATTAAAGTAGATTTAAAATTAAGGTAGGTTTGTTGATTGATTCTTAGTTTAATTGGCATCGACATTGTTATCAATATAAGAAGTATGTTAAAACGTATTTATTTTCTTATTTAAAAATTGAAAAAGAAATATCGGTAATTTTAAATATTGTATAAAAAAAAAAAGTAAGCTTTTATGAATTATCCCTCCTAGCTAGTAAAGTCGGCATATGGGCTTACAAAAATAAATTAGTATTTTATCATCTATCCCAAGGTTTTAATGTCTCTTAATTGTTCGTTAAATTCCTCTACTAAAGTTGGGCGGTGGCCAAAAGCTACCACTGCTGCCGCCTCCGCCGTTGTCGGTGGTCAAATAAGACATGCATGACAATGGTACTAGACATAGACCTCGGCTTTTAAGATCTTGCCTTGTTTCTTCTTCGTTTCCCATCTCCATCATTGAACCCTATAAACATGATCATTACAAACATTTTCAAGGTAAGAAAATAAGGCATTCCAAAGGGCTATTTTCCTTTGGCAATTAGATTGAATTTTTTTTTTCTCTTACCCCATGTTTGGATCTAGATGTTCTATTACGAGACGACTTCATATATGGAACACTTAATGTCTGCAAAAAAAATATATATTTTTCACTGAATTCTTACAAAATTATTTATAATCGAATAATACTGAATTTCTTACAAAATTCTCTTAGTTCATGGAAAGTTAACTTTAATGGTTTTTTTTTTCTTTTTCATTTTTATGTTGTTCCAAAAGATAAAAAGAAAACTATAAAAACTAGAGAATATGAGAATCCAAAGAAACAAAACTTCCATGTGGTTAAAGCTAATAGCTATACAGCTCCTACATTACAACTCTTATGGGATTGTTGTTAAAAAAAACAATGGTGAAAAGACTTGGTATATAAGAGTAACACAAAATATAGGGTTAATTACACTAGATGCTCCAAATTATGAATCAAATTTTAAATTGTCCAAATTTTAAAATGTTCTAATTAAATTCTCAAAATATCGTATAAACCAAAGTCTTTTTATCATCCAATTACTAGCTTAGACATTAAATGTCAACTCGAATATGATGTTGAGCATATTTTGAACTCATGGATCAAATTTTAACGTATATGATTGCATAGGCATCTTGGATCTAATGAGTTAATAAATGGCATTCATAAATTTTAATGATACTATTTTTTTCTTTAAAAAACACGTTAGATACAAAGTTTTCATATATTAGGTATATAAATTTAATTCACGTGTTCTAAACATGCTCCATGTCATATTCAAGTTAGAATTTAATTCCCAAGTTACAAACTAGGTGAACAAAAAGACTTTATTGATACAATGTTGATATATTTATTTTTGGTATAACCAAAAGTATCTTTCATATCCATTTTTATGGTTTATGAAAACTAATCCTTTCAAGGTTTGTGACTGCCTCTCCTAATAATATTGTCTCTAGGATACAAATCTAAATTCTCTTCTTAGAAGTGTATTGTCTCTTACCTCTATACTCAACATTTATTAATTACAATATTGATATTCAAGACTCAAATAAATTTTTTTTTAAAATTTGGAATCAATTTATAATCCTTTAGATAAAACATCTAATAAATGAACCCTTGGGAGAAACCTTATTTTGTTTGCTATACTAGAGTTATTAGGGGCTACAACTTCAAAATATACTATTCAGCCGTCAAAATATTAATATTACATCATCAAGTTTTTTTTGTCAGTCCAGCTGCTAATTTAGGTGCTAAATATGAACTCAAATATGATCTCAAACATTGAATATATTTAAAACATGTGAGGATCAAATTTTAACGCATGTACCTATTGCATAGGAATCTTAAAAAAATAGTCCTAATAAATTTGAATGATACTATCTTTTTCCTTTAAAAACATTTTAGATATAAATTGGTTCATACATTAGGTACAAACGTATTTAAAATTGAATTCATCCATTTTGATTTGCTCTACATCGTATCTGAACTAGAACTTAACTCCCAAGCTAATGACTAAATAACAAAAGTGACTTGATTGATACAATATTGATAATGATTTGGAGACTTTGGAGTTAATTTAATTAACCCTATATATAAATCATCTAATTAAAGAACACTATGGAGAAACCCTAGTTTTGTTTGCTAGACTAGAGTGATTAGGGTTTAATTTAAAGTATCAATTAGTTGAGGCTAGCTTAGCTTTGCACCCATAACAGTCCAATAGGGGCATGGGTCTCTTTTTGAGGAAATATTTTAATAAATATGTTATAGAATATTTATTATTAAAAAAATATATGAAAGATTCAAGGAGAATGTTTGGGAAAATGGGAGTACCTCAACTTGATTCTGAAGGAATTTGATGTATCCAATAGCCTCCATTAGTACGGACGCTGTATCTGTCTGTTATAAATTTCCCACACCACAATTTTAACATAATAGAAGGACTAAAACTATAATTAGAACTTAATTAGTAATTAATCTTTTAAGCACCCAAAAATTTTTACCTTGCCATAGGGAGCAACCAAATGTTGGAGAGCTGCAATTCTATCTCCCAATTTCTCTTTCCTAACCTGATTTGATGCAAAAAGGCAAATGATTAGCCAATAAATTTATAAAATTATAAGTTAATATAATTATAAAATTACATTTTTAACTCTTCAAAAATTTATGATTCATATCTGACCGTCATAAGCAATTTTCTGGCTTCCATTATGCATGGTCTCACCTTAAAGGGAGGACATGCACGTGACTCCAAACGAGATTTCTTGGTTGCTGTTGATGCCTTTGCTTCCTTTAATATATTGCCTGATCTTTTTGCCTCTAGTGTTTCAGTGTTGAAGGAAGATGATATCTTTGAAATCCAAAGAGTAAAAAAAAAAAAAAAAATTCATGAAAAAGCAATTTCAATAAAGAACAATAACAACAATAATAAAAAGGTCTTCAACTTTATCAAAAGTATTTGATTAAATCATATATTCATGCTTATCATTATATCTGTAATCAAGATTTGTTCAACTATACCTACAAAAAAAATTGCATGAAGTGATTGCTTAAGAGCAAGAGCACTTACTTTACTAGGGCTATTATTACAAGCTAGCCTTTGATTAGACAACTGAAATTGTTGGTGAGAATGACCAAAAGAAGCAAGATTAAGATGGTGATCATCTGAAGAATAATGCTTAAAGCTACTGTTTTTGGTAAGTCTTGAAGGGCTTAAGAGATCAAAGGCTTCCATGGAACTAGCTTGGTTCAAGTTTGAAATGTTTATACTAGGGTATATATGGCTGAAACTCCCTTTAGTAGGTAAAGGAGGTAAATTATGGGTATTGGGGTAAAATTCAGAGCTTTGTGATAACATTGGGAAACTAGAAGATACTGTTTTGAGCATTAGTTTGTGCTGAGACGGGTTGTTGAAGGTTCCTTCATGGTTAGTCCATGGTTGCAACAGAGCTCCATTATTATTGAACTCACTGGTATTACTGCAAAAAAAAAAAAAAAAGGTTAATTAAGAAGCTTAATTAAAAAGAAATAAATGGAGGGGAGGGGACTTACAAAGTATTAGTAGGGGTCCAAGAATGGGGACTGCTTGAAACTCCATACCAAGGTAAAGAAGATGAAGAAGACCCAACGAGAAGCTGATTATAATGGTGAAGCTGATGTTGATGATGGACATTTTCAGATTCCATGATTAAAGGCTTGAAAATCCCAAGGTTGAGTAATTAAAAGAAAATATACTCAAACAAAAGAGCTTTGTTGAATTCTCAGCTATAATCAAAGGAACACACATGAGGTGACACCCGCATATTTGGTTTTCTTCAAAAGAACGATGAATAATCCATTCTCCTTACCTTTATCACTATCTCTCTCTAACTTTAATTATTTGATTTTCTTTTTTCTTTTTTTTTTCAGGCTAACTAACTCTTTTTGCAGCTATGACTGAATGCTTTTATTGCAGTACTACTCGCTGCAATTACAAAGCAGGAAGATGATTAATACTTCCTCTACACTGCCTTTGATCTCAAGACTTTTAAAGACCCTCTTATGTGTGTGTTTATATATATATGTATATAGCTTCTATTCTTAACTATTTATAAATCAGCAATAGACTCGGGCAAATTCTGGAGAGGTCGGAATTAAGTTGTATATTTTTATAATTTTTAAAGGATTAAATCAACTTTTTTCATTTTTGGGTGTTAAAGTATAAATTTACTGTATATTAATTTAAATTTTATAAATTATAAATGGCTAAAAGTTAAATTTCTATTTTACGGGATGTGACCCCTACTAGCCTCTACCCGGACTCTAAAATATTTTTATGTATAGGGTTAATCAAGGATGAAGTCAGAAATTTTATTTAGAGGTGTCGAGATAAAGTTTTAAAATTAAGGCGTTGAAATTAAAAATATATATTCTAAAAGAGCTTAGATCATATAATTAATTTTTAAGAGAAGTCAAAATTATAAAATTTTCCATTTGTTTAAATAATTAAAGTGAACTATTAATACTTGAGAGGAGTATTAATAATATTTTCCCTTTTGACCATGGGGCCAAGGCCTTGCCCTCTTGGTTTCGTTTCTAGGTTAATTTCATTATACTAAATTTTAAATTATTCTATAAACTTGAAAATTATTTTATTAAATCTTAAAAATATCAATATTAAATTAACTAGGTTTATTCATTAGTCTAGTCACCAGCTTAAGATGTTAAATATTAACTCCGACTTAATATAAAATGTATAAAAAGCACATGAATCAAAATTTAAACATATACATATTACATTTAACGTATTAAAAATAAAAGAAATACTCATTCTAAATTTAAATGACACCATTTTTTTATTTTTCTGAACATATTAGAATTAAATTGTCTATATATTGTAAGCATACATATATTTAAAATTTGGTGTATATATTTTAAATAAACTTCAAATTAGATTCCAACTATCATTTAAAACCCAAATCCAAATTGATATTAGATTAATTAAGAAATAATTTAAAATCTCATAACCCCTTATGGAATTAACCTTATATTATAGATTATGATGGAGACACTTTTAACTCATATCTTGTGCTTCTTTGCATTGGGATTGGTCACCTAAAAATATAATTAAATATTAAACATCAAGTTATGGTTTGAACTTTGGTAGCCCCGATGTTGGTGGTGGGTTTTAACATTTTTATTTCTCACTACCATTAATTCATGGTGTTTTTTTTGTGGTTCAAATCCAATTTGATCAGCAATCTCTTTGTAGTGCCTTCTCTCCTAATGAAAGCTGTCTTTTTATAATTTAATTATACATCGATATGGGAGATATGGGCTATATTGTATTGTATATACATATTGATATATTTAAATTAATTAAAATTATTTCATGGAGTTTAAACACTTCATAAATAGGGTTAAATAAGGTATATATACTTCTTTAAAATAATAAAAATTTTAAAGATGAGTTTGGATGGATGGTGAGATGGTGAGATGTAATGTGGTGTATTTAGCTTATTTTTTATTTTACGCTATAATATCATTACAGAATCTAATCTCATTGCCACCGTTATTTTTACATTAACTGTAAATAAACGCACCGTCCATTCAAATCACCCTTAAATATTTAAAAAAATGATATGTGCAGTATTTGAATCATATTTATAATATTAAAATTTTTCACTCATAATATATCATATATTAATGCATTCATTAATATATAATATTTAATTTTATATCATTCATATTTATGATATATACATATTGATATATTTGTTATTCAAATATTGAGGTGTGGGGTGATGATTATTTACCTTGTCTCTCAATCATATAGTTAAAGGTTTAATCCTCACTTATCAAAATAGGCCATATTTTATGGCCAACTATTTACCTCTTCGGATAGCACTTACGGTAAGAGGATTAATTATTGCTATCGATAATAAATACATTAGTTTCGACCAAAAAATTTATTATCCTCACAATTGTTGTACCTTTTGGAATTTGAAATTTAATTTCTTTATTTCTAATTTCAAGAATTTAATTTTCCTATTTATTTATTTAAAATTAAAATACAATTATAGTATTTTAACTAATTTCTTTTAAATTTAAATGTGTAATCAATTTGACTTTAATTTTAAACAAAAACATTGAGTATTCAAATTTATTGAAATCCATTCACGATATTATCAATTGGAATTTAATTTTCAAAATAAATAAATAGATAGGTTAAATTTTAAAATAAAATAAAAAATTAAACTTTAAAATTCAAAAATACAAAGACTAACGTACAACAATAATTGTCTAATTATTTCCGAAAATAATGGCATTCACTCCAGAAAAAAAATGTTTCCATAGATTATAAGCATACACATACAAATATGTATTTTAGTTTTTAGCTCATTTTTGTTTGAGAATAAGTTTTTAGTTCATTTTAATCATCTCTTTTTTCTTCCCATACATAGGCGACGGCGGCAAACAAAAACAATCCCAATAACCCTAGATTCCGAACAATTTTAACCCCTATGTGATACACAATATTTATGCTATAACCTTCTTTTTCCACACCATTCCAATTTTTCTTTTTCAGCTGTCTTTTAACTCATTTGAATCCCCTCCTCTTCTCTCTCTTTTTTGTACATGTATTCATTAAAGTAATTACTTAACAATGGACACCATCTTATGATTCTACGACACCAATATGTATGTATGTATATATATATGTGGACTTGTATTATTTTTTATATGTATGGTAAAAGTGTTAGAAATGATAAGTAATCATCAATGAGGTTTTGATTCAATAGCAAAATTAAGGCTTTATGTAATGCGATAATTGATGACCAAACGCTGCCTTTAATAATGTGATAGGTATGTTTATCTTTTTTTCTTTAATAAAAGACTTTTGTTGTTTGGGAAAGAAAATTAAGATGTTAGAAAATTTTGACGTCTCATGTTTGAATCACATTATATGTAGATGCATGGGTTCTTTTTAAATTTATTCTGTTTAATTAATTAGTTTGAATTTAGTTAGCTTCTAAGCTGGTTATATATTTTGTTTAATACATGTAATAATTAATTCTATTGGAACGATTGTAACTTCAAAAAATAAACTATAAGCAATCTTGTTTATTTAGTATTTAAATGTTGGTGTAAATCATAATATGTGGCGTGGTGGTTGTTCATATTATCTCTTAATCATGTGGTTGAGACTTTGGTCTCCACTCATGTAAATAGAATATATTTCATACCCAACTATTTACTTTTTCGAAGAGCACTAAAGACAAGGGGATTAACCACTATTACTTATGGTGAATAACCTGATTTCCAAAAAAAAAAAAATGTTGATGTATATGTATAATGGGAGAGAATGTGTGATGAGACAGAGAGTATGGGCATTACCTTATTGACCTAAGCTTCACTTTGCTTTCCTCTTTCTCTTTTTTTATTTTTATTTTTTTGCTTTATCTTTTTCCTTTTTAACTCTCTCTTGGAGCACGCCCACCCCATCTTGCACCTTTATTTATTTATCCCTACTTTCTTTGATAAAACAAAACCCTTTCTTTTAGGGCTTCCTTTTCTTTCTTTTCTTTTGTGATACTTTTTAGCTTTTGCTTACTTCATAGTTTCACTATCTTCCAAGAATTATTTCATAAAAGCTGCTTCTCGTTTTCATGATGAATCTTTTTTTTAAAAGGTGGTCACTTAGTTAATAATTAAACCTTTAATTACCTTGAGTTAATATAGGTCAACATTATTGAGAATAAATTGAGCATGGGTGACCATTGTTGTGCCCATAGAGATATTTATAGCTTTAGAATTTTATTTTATTTTTTGAAAGGATGAATCATACGCAGATGTCTCTTTCCGTAAGTGAGAATAAAACAGAAATCAAAAGAAAAAATAGATATAGTAAAGGTGTTAAAAATGAACTCTCATTCCTTTTTAAGTCCCTATGGGTAATTACAAACTTCCTCATTGCTATATTTGTGCTCCAAACTTTCCATATTTATAATTAGAACTCTTGGGATTGTTTTCTTCTATTTGGCTGTTTAGGTTGATTTTAAGTTGGGACAATGTAAGTCCAATTATTTCAAGATTTAACATATTCTGGTTAGTTGAGTTTATATTATTTTGAGTTTGAGTTGCTTTGAATTTGAGGTTGTTTCGATTTTAGGTCATTTCAAGTTTGAAATATTTTAGGTTCATGTCATCTAGGTTTATTAGTCGAATTTTTTTTAGTAGGGTCATTTTAAGTTTGGATAATTTAAATTCAAATTATTTTGGGTTGAGTAATTTTTTATTCAAATCATTTTCGAGTCTGGGTTGAACAATTATTGGTCAATGGAGAAAAATTTGTATTGGGTGGCTAAGAGATAATTAGAAAATTTTGGAGTGTCAAAGCTAAAAATTGTGTTAAAATAACATAAATTGAATTATTAATTTGAGGAGCCAAAAAGGCAATCTTCCTTTAACTAAGGGTTTAAAAGAAACTAAACTGAATTAGGCTAAACATGGACTTTACCATTTAACTAATGGAACCAAAGGCTAAAATTATTGGGTTAAAATGACTTAAGTTGAATTATAATTTTTGGGAGGGGCTTAGATACTTATTTTTGGTTACTAATTGTCCAATCAATAGTAGTTTTGGGGAATATTGTTCCTTACATGAGCACCTTTAGGAACAACTTTTTTTGGGAATAACTTTTTTATAATAACCTTGAAGGTAGGTGTTGGTTCACGAAACTTTCGACGAAGGCAAGCACACCTATCGAATAGTAATATAGCTACGGTGAATCTGAAATATCGTATCCACAAGGACTAAAAGTACTAGTAATAACTATCTTTCTATTATTTAGCCTAATAATTAAAGGAGGTGTTTTAATCTAAAATTAAACTAATTAACTATGAACACTACAGAGATCAAATTGGGAAAATACTTAAGAAAACCAATGAGAGAGATAATACCCTGGACAGAATCTACCTAGACTTCATTTATTATTCTGACTCTGAATCAAATGATTTATTCACTTGTCTTGATCCGTAGAAATCCCTAAATTATGTTAACATCTCTTTCGAGACTACGAACAACTGACTCTAGGTTGATTAATTAAAATCTCTTTCTAATTAAAACCCCTATCATCGCATTAACTCGATCTATGAATTTCCCTATTAGATTGACTCTAATTTGGCAAATTTATGTCGTCCTATTTCTAGGATTGCAATCAACTCCACTCAATTATGCTAGATCTACTCTTAAACAGGGACTTTTTCTCCATTGAATAAGCACATCAAACTTGGATTAATATCTTGAAAATATTAAGGCAAGGATTAAGAACACATAATTAAGAACAAGAACAAGTATTTATCATGTAATTCAGATAATTAAATAATAAGATCCATCATAGGTTTCATCCCCCTTAGGTATTTAGGGAGTTTAGTTCATAATGTAAAAGGAAAACATCTCAAATTTAAAAGAAAAAAAAAACAAGACATAAAAAACCCAAATAAATTTCGAGAGAAATTTGAATGGAGATTTTCAATCTTGAAGTGGATCTTCTTCCGAGATGATTCCAACGACTTTTTTAGTAATTTCTGCCTTCTACTCTGTGTGCCCCTTTGGTCTTCTTCTAGTATGTATTTATAAATGCTCAGAAACCCTAAAAATTAGCTTTTTTCGCGTGTTTGGGAAATAGGGAGTGATATCGACACGGGCTGGCACATAGGCGTGTGGCCTGCCCGTGTGGATCACATGGGCTTATGCCCAGCTGATGGTCGCTAAACTGACTAAAAATCTGACTTAAGGCAAGTGCACCTATCGAACAGTAGTATAGTTATGGTTAGACCGAAAATATCGTATCCACGAGGACTAAAAGTACTAGTAATTACTATCTTTTTATTATCTAGCCTAAGAATTAAAGGGTGTTTTTAAACTAAACTAATTTTCTGAGATTACGACAGAGATGAAAGTTGGAAAATACTTTAGAAAAACCAATGGAGAAGACAATACCCAAGAAAGAATCCACCTAGACTTCACCTATTACTTTTGACTTAGACGATTTATTCACTTGACTTATTCCGTAGAAATCACTGATTTATGTTAATATCCCTTTTGAGACTAAAAACAACTGACTCTAGGTTGATTAATTGAAATCTCTTTCTAATTAAAACCCCTATTGTCGCATTAACTCGATCTATGGATTCTCTTATTAGATTTGACTCTAATCCGGTAGGTTTATGTCGTCCTATCTCTAGGATTGCATGCAACTCCGCTTAATTATGAATGATCTACTACTAAACAAGGACTTTTCCTCCACTGAATAAGCACATCAAAAACTTGAATTAATATCCTGGAATGTTAAAACAAGGATTAAAACTCAGAATTAAGAATAAGAACAAATATTTATCACATAAATCAAAGAGTAATAAGATTCGTCTTAGGTTTCATCTTTTTTAGGTATTTAGGGAGTTTAGTTCATAATAATAAAGGTAAACATCTCAAAGTTTAGAAAAAAACAAAACATAAAGAAACCCAAAGAACTTCTAGGAAATTGGATGGAAATATTCAGTTTTGATGTAAATCCTGTCTCCGAGGTGATTCCGATGGCTATTCTCGAATATTTTCTTCCTCCAACTCTCTGTCTCCCATTTAATCCTCTTCTAGGGTGTTTATATAGTCTTTAGAATGCTTCAAAACCCTCAAAAGTGGCATTTTCTGAGTAGAACTATACTTGGGCTCGATAGGGACACGACCGTATGCCCCGCCCGTGTGCAAGTGCTCAAGCCGTGTATAATTCTGAATTGGTTTCTAGTCGACATGGCCGTGACACACGGGCGTGTAGTCTACCTGTGTGCCTCACATGAGCTATGGTTTACCCGTGTGGACGTGCCTAGGCCGTGTGAAACACTGTTTTAAGCTCAATTTTTCCGTTTTTGGCCCGTTTCTTGCTCTTTTTGCTATTCTAAGCTCTCCTGAGTATAAAATATGAAATTAAAAGATTAGGAGCATCAAATTCACTAAAACCAAGAAAAAATCATTCATAAATATGCTAAGCATGGGGTAAAAATATGTATATATTACGATTTATCAAATATCCCCACACTTAAGCATTTGTTTGTCCTCAAGCAAAATTCTCAACTCATAATTAAAATAAATTCTTCTCAACTTATAATTCTCATTTACAATGTTTCAAAATAATCCACAAGCAGTCATATATTGAAAATTTAACTAAAAGAACATTAAAGTTTCAAATAGTCAAAGTTGAGCATTTTAATCATAAAATTATAGGCATCCCCCTTTATCTAAATAATTATCTTTAATTCCAAATTGACAATGGTTGACATCCTCACTAGAGGTTCACTCAAATCACTCAATATGTTTAAGGTTCAATGATTAAGCACTCATTAGTCAAACATGAAAAGTTATTACCATAGGCTTGCATGAAAATCAAATCTCCGCCACTATAAATGAGATGATACACAAATCAAAAGGTCTTTGAAGGGTTGTAACGTGGCTTTGGGTTAAAGGTGTGGATACAGGCTGAAAAGACAGTTAGAATCAAGATTAAATTGATAAATTATCTAACTGGAAAAGTAACTAACATCAATTGAATAAATATGAACTTCTTCTTAGAATATGAAATTAAATACTTAAGCTCAAAAACAAAGAATTAATACTAATATGTATGTATGTATGGTTTTTTTTTAAGAATAAGAACAAATATGAGAGAGAAGTATACGATTCGAATGAAAGAACATAGTTAGGCAATTAATCAAATCAAATCTCGACAAAAAGGGAATTAATAATATAGGAAAAATTCTCAATGAATCAAAAAGTATGATATAGGGGTTAAAATTTAGGGTAAAATTTTTTTTAAAAAAAATAATTTGTTAAGCTCAAAGGGGTCCATTAAGGGTTAATTATGAGGGTAGGCTTTTTATGGGGTAAATGGGTTAAAACCTAAGTGCCTTTATCATTTTAGTATATCAAATCAAAGGTATGGTCTCGACATGTATAATTGATGCAAGTTCTAAAATAACAAATCAATGTTGACACACTCATAACCAATAAAATCAGTGAGCAAGAAAGATATATGCTCTAAAAGGCTCAAAATCTCACGAAAATTATGGGTATTTGATGTCAATCCTGTAAATTCAAAACTTCAAGATAATACTTCAATTGAGGGAAACAACCTAGTAATTTTACTTCTTAAAAATTTCAACTTATCATACTTGATTCTCTAATGTCTTAAAGTTTAAACAATCAATGCACAGTTACCTATGATTTAATTTAAAAACACATTAATAAAAATCATAAATCAATCAAAATTTTACTCTAATAATGATATGAGAAAATTATTTGAGAACAAGATAAAAATTCAGGGATTTCTAATAATCATATAAATAACCTCCCCACACTTAAGATGTACATTGTCCTCAATGTAAAAAAATAAATAATAAGAATATAAGTATAATATCAGAAGAAAGGGAGAGAAGCGAAACTGCCCTGAATATTTGGATGAGATCCTTGGAGTAGCGAGAGCGAGAATTGTAGATAAGGTAAATGAAAGGCATGATTCTGAGTTACTAATAATAAAATAAACACCATTGTGGAAGAGAATTAAGGGATAAGTCGATAATAATCATAAAGATAAGCAGAGTTTAAAATATAAAACATAAGTCTTCAAAAATAAATAAGAGACAAAATAAAATAAAAATAATAGTAAAATATAAGGACCCAAAGGTCCTTATCATCAAATGCCTCGTGGGTCGACGGTGTCGAAGGAAAGATGTGGAGGTGGTGGCAAATTTGTCGAAGAGTGGCATCGATACTGTCGAATCGATCAAAGCACTGCTGCTCAGAGCGAGTGAATCGCTCGGATAAATCTGTCAAAATGGCAACAGGAGGTCGGTGACATGATGGTGGTGGTGGGGGTGGGTCCTCGTGAGGGGGAAGGACATCGTCGATAATGTCCTTTGGCTCATCTTAGTCAACAGGGTGGACGAGTCTATACTGAGGGGGGTCGACTCCACGACGCCGCTCTATCATCTTCATGTGGATCATGCTGAAAATTCCTTGAGGAGACATCTGGCTTTTATATTAGTGTCGATGACATCTCTAGAGTGTCGAAGAGGCCGAAGTGTCGAGCGATGCGAGTTACATAAGGGCCAAGGCAGATGGGGCCCCTCCTATGGCGATCCGTTTGGTGGCGAAAGGCAAGGGCGATAAAATATGCCATGTCAGATACATGGTCAGTTGCCATGCTCTACAGGAAGTATGCGTCGGTGGTGCTAACTACTCCGGTGCTCTCTCTCCTCCAAGTCAAAGTGTGAACCAAGATGGCATGAATGTAGTGTAGTGCTGGAGGGAGAAAAGTCACCTTCGAGCGACTTGTGTCATAGGGAACCGTGCTTGCCGTAAGGTCTATCCAACAGCAAGATGACGAATAGTATATGTGATGGTGAAGCTGTAGAAAATTCTCTGAAGCTATAAACTCCTCCGTGTAGAAGCCCAAAGTAGCTTTAAACTCGGGTACACTCATATGCCTAACAAGTCTACCAAGTCTAAAAACAATAGTACCAGCCTCGTCATGTGTATTCATCATGTGCTGTAGGTGGAAAGTAGTGCAGAACTCCAATGTTAGATCTGAATAGATAGGCTCGATAATTGAAAAAAACCGATCCCACGGGGCAGTATCGAGATGGAAATGAACAAGGTGAGCAAGTTGGACCTGCTCCAAAGCGGCCCAGTTAATACATCGGCCCACTTCCAATGGTCGTAGTTGTAGAAGCTGAAACAGGTCATTCTGTAGGCTGGAGGAGAACCGAAGTAGCGGGTGATGGGCTTTAGTCAAGGTGCTCGAGGAGGTTGTGCCAGGACCCTTTCACTTTTTCGAAACGGGAACAACAATTTTCTTGCCTCTTGTGTTTGTCATTATAAGCCTACAAAATTAGAAGAAAGGATTAATAAGAAAAAAATTTCAGCATTGACATAGAATCTAAAGAATTCATTATAGTAATCCATTCCTAAAACCATATATCCGAATATTAAAAATGTGCAAAATTCAAAAGTGAAAAATCAAATGACAAAGGATCTAAAAGGACGATGCAAAGAACATTAAAATATGAGTAATAAGCCAATATACTAAACGCATTACCAAGAGACAGATATGACTAAAATAATGAACTAAACATGGAGTTTTAAGAATGAAATAAAAGGGAATAATAGTAGCAATAAAGTTAAAATAATAAGAATAACTAACCTAAACTAGTATTCATCAACATAGAAATTACCAAAACCAACTCTAAATCAAAATAATAAGCAGAAATGAAAGAAAATAAACAAAAATAAATAAAGAACGGAATAGAAATAAAGTGAAAAATAAAATTTAAGAATAAAAATAAATGAAATAAATAAAGGAAAAACAATGGTGGAATGGTTAATCGATAGGGTGTATAGTGGTCAACGGTGGTAAACGGGAGGGCATGGGCGTGGGCGCTAGGTCGTGCAGCGCGAATGAGGGCGAGGTTAGGTCGGTTAGAAGGGGGAACACGGGCGTGGGGGCCGGGCCATGCGGCACGAAAAAAGTTGAGGGTGAAAGGGAAAAAGAAAGAAAGGAGAAAGGGTATGGGTGCCGGATAGGGGACGGAGGGGGTTGAGGGTGAGGATAGGGTTAGTTTGGGTCTTGATGCGAGTGACAGTAGCTATCGATGGGAGTGCTGGTGACAGTCAGCGGCTAGGGTTGGGATATTTTGGGGAAGAAGAAGAAGAAAATAAAAATTAAGGTTTGGAGGGTTTAAAAGGGGCACGACCATGTGAGACCCTTGTTAGGCCACACGGTCGTGTCACATGCCCGTGTGGCTCGAGTTTAGCCCGTACTTGTTGTGAAAGTTGAATGTCTAATCATCACACGGCCTCGTCGCACAGCCGTGTGCCATGTCCTTTGCTTCTCCTACGCCCGTGTAGTGCTTCACATGCCCGTATGTCCGAACACACGGTCGTGTGCCTTGCCCGTGTGGCTCCCTGAACTATTTAAAATTTGAAAATTTAGCTCCAGTTTTCACAATGCCTAGGACACGCCCGTGTGTCCAGGCCGTGTGGATCGAATTCATGGTCATGTGGCTCGATATTTGGGGAATTTTTAAGCCTATTTTTACACGGCCAAGGGCACGCCCATGTGTCCAGGCATGTGGGCCACTGTACCTGCACAAAAAATAGTAAAAATAGCTAAAATAAACTAGTTAGTGGTGTTAGTGCTCGGGTTGCCTCCCGAGAAGCACTTATTTAGAGTCTAAGCTCGACTTACCTCAATTTCGTGTGATTACGGCGGATCACGGATTCGAGACTCCTCTTTCTCACTATCAATTCTATTATCCACATAACGTTTAATTCGAGTAATATTTACCTTAAAGGTGTCGAATTGAGAATGATTTACCTCGACTGTACCGTATGAGAAAATATTCAGTATCGTGAAGGGAGTTGCTCCGTTTGTATTAAGCTCTGAAGTAGCAATTCGAGGGTCCTTATCATCTAACAATACTTTATCCCCAACCTTAAATTTCGTCGTTTCATCCTCACGCTCATCGAGGTGTCGCTTTGATTCATCGTGTACTTTTGGTTTCTCCTTGACATATGTTCGCCATTAGTCTAGTTCATTGATCTGAAGTCTTCGTTCTTCGTGATTCGCTCTGTTTTTGTTGTGTAGGTTAGAATGAGGCTCCATCACGTTCTTCCTAGGAGAGTCCTGCAAAGAAGTTTGAGTTGCAATATTATTCAAGTGAATAGAACTTAAACAATTGTCTCAATTACTAGATATTTTTACAGAATCACGAGCTTGAAGCTTAATCGTATCATCACCTACACGAAGTATCAATTCACCTGTGCCAACATCAATGATAGTTCTAGCAATTTCTAAAAAGGGTCTTCTTAAAATTAAAAGCATGTTACTATCCTCTTCCATGTCTAGAATAACAAAATCAATTGGGAATATAAATTTATCAATTTTGACAAGTAAGTCTTCAATAATACCTCTAATAAATCTAATTGTTTTATTTTCTAATTGAATGCTTATCCTAGTTTGTTTGGGTTTCTTAAGACCGAGTTGTTTGAACATTTTATAGGGCATGACATTAATATTTGCCCCTAAATCAGCCAAAGCATTGTTAACGTTTAAACTACCAATTAAGCAATGAATCGTAAAACTCTCTGGATCCTTCAACTTGTTGGGTAGTTTATTTTGTAGAATGGCTGAGCAAACTACGTTCAACTCCACATGCGACGCATCATCCAACTTCCACTTATTTTCTAAAAGCTCTTTTAAAAATTTAACTACATTTGGCATTCCCGAAAGAGCTTCAATAAACGGTAAGTTAATATGTAATTTCTTTAATAATTTAAGAAATTTACCAAATTGCTCGTCCGAGTGATCTTTCCTTGTCACACTGGGGTATGGCACACGAGGTTTATATTCTCTATCTGCCGGTTTTTGCTTACTATGGTCCACCTCATCTTTACGTTTATTTACTACAAATCCTTACCTCGGTTCTGGTTCAGGTTCAACTAACCCTTCTTCATCTCGAACACTAATCGCCTTAAGTTACTCCCTTGGGTTAGTTTCAGTATTACTCGACAAGTTACCTTGTGGTCTTTTAGAAATCATCTTTGCCGACTGGCCTATTTGATTCTCAAGCCTTTGAATTGATGCTTGCTGATTTTTAAGAGTTGTCTCGGTGTTTTAGAAACATGTTTTGGATACCGCGATGAATTTCGTTAGCATCTCTTCAAGGTTCGGCTTCTTTTCCTGCTGGTAAGGTGGTTGTTGAAAACCTGGAGGATGTTGTGGTCTTTGATTTCCTGGACCACCCCAAGAGAAATTGGGATGGTTCCTCCAACCTGCATTGTAAGTGTTACTATACTAGTTAATTTGAGGTCTAGAATTATTATTACCCATATAGTGGACTTTGTTCCTCCTTGGTGCTAGGGTTGAAGGATGAATAATCTGTGTTGTGTACTCCTCCTCCACTTGAATCACGGCTCATCACTGGATGTACCTGAGTAGAACCATACAAACCGTCTATCTTTTTATTTAAAAGTTCTACCTGGATAGATAGCATAGTCGTCGAGGTTGAAAACACCAACAGTTTTTGTTGGCTTCATTCTAATGACTTGCCACTGATAGTTATTCAGTGACATCTCTTTAATAAATTCTTAAGCCTCTTCAGTTGTTTTATTGTTTAACATTCTACCGGCGGCTGTGTCAATAAGTTGCCTTGTTGAGGGGTTTACACCATTGTAAAAAGTCTGAACCTGCAACCATAGAGGTAACCCATGGTGAGGGCACCTTCTCAATAGGTTATTGTATCTCTCCCATGCATCATAAAGAGTTTCTAAATCCATCTACACAAAAGAAAAGATATCATTCCTTAATTTAGCCGTTTTAGCCGGCGGAAAATATTTAGGTAAAACTTTTTCGGTTATTTGTTCCCAAGTAGTGATTAACCCTCGTGGTAATGAGTTTAACCACTGTTTAGCTTTGTTCCTCAATGAGAATGGGAACAATCGAAGGCAAATGGCATTGTCAGAAATGCCATTGATCTTAAAAGTGTCGCAGAATTCCAGAAAATTTACTAAATAAGTGTTTGGATCCTCGTCCTGCAAACCATCAAACTGAACAAACTATTGTATCATTTGAATTGTGTTAGGTTTCAGTTCAAAATTATTTGCAGCAACAGCAGGCCTAACTATACTCAATTCAGTTCCTGTTAAAGTAGGTTTAGCATAATCATACATAGTACGAGGAGCAGGATCCTGATTTACTGGGTTTGTTGTAACCACAGGAGGTAACAGATTATTTTGATTATCAGTCATCTCCTCGGTTGCGGTTTGAATATCGTCTTCTTGCCCTTCCTCTATGTATCGTAGGCTTCACCTTACTGGTTTCTTCTAGTAATAAACTATAAAAACCTTCCAGAAGTAAATAAAAGAAAATTTAGTAATTTAAGCAAAATTAAAAATAAAATAAAATTGCGATAAAAATAAAAAAAATGGCTAAAGTAATAAAAATTAAGCGTTCCTAATATCTTAGCCCCCGACAACAGCACCAAAAACTTGATTGTCGCTAAACTGACTGAAAATCTTACTTAAGGCAAGCGCACCTATCGAACAATAGTATAGTTATGGTAAGACCGAAAATATCGTATCCGCGAGGACTAAAAGTACTAGTAATTACTATCTTTTTATTATCTAGCCTAAGAATTAAAGGGTGTTTTTTAAACTAAACTAATTTTCTAAGATTACGAAAGAGATGAAAGTTGGAAAATACTTTAGAAAAACCAATGGAGAAGACAATACCCAAGAAAGAATCCACCTAGACTTCACTTATTACCTTTGACTTGGACAATTTATTCACTTGACTTATTCCGTAGAAATCCCTGATTTATGTTAATATTCCTTTCGAGACTAAAAACAACTGACTCTAGGTTGATTAATTGAAATCTCTTTCTAATTAAAACCCCTATTGTCGCATTAACTCAATCTATGGATTCCCTTATTAGATTTGACTCTAATCCGACAGATTTATGTCGTCCTATCTCTAGGATTGCATGCAACCCTGCTTAATTATGAATGATCTACTCTTAAACATGGACTTTTCCTCCACTGAATAAGCACACCAAAAACTTGAATTAATATCCTGGAATATTAAAACAAGGATTAAAACTCACAATTAAGAATAAGAACAAATATTTATCATATAAATCAAAGAGTAATAAGATTCGTCTTAGGTTTCATCTCCCTTAGGTATTTAGGAAGTTTAGTTCATAATAATAAAGGAAAACATCTCAAAGTTTAGAAAACAACAAAACATAAAAAAACCCAAAGAACTTCTAGGAAATTGGATGGAAATCTTCAGTCTTGATGTAAATCCTGTCTCCGAGGTGATTCCGATGGCTATTCTCGAATATTTTCTACCTCCAACTCTCTGTCTCCCCTTTAATCCTCTACTAGAGTGTTTGTATAGGCTTTAGAATGCTTCAAAACCCTCAAAAGTGGCCTTTTCTGAGTAGAACTAGACTTGGGCTCGACAGGGACACGGCCGTGTGCCCTGCCCGTGTGCAAGTGCTCAAGCCGTGTGTAATTCTGAATTGGTTTCTAATCGACACGGCAATGACACACGGGTGTGTGGTCTGCTCGCGTGCCTCACACGGGCTTGTGGTTTACCCGTGTGGACGTGCCTAGGCGGTGTGAAACACTGTTTTAAGCTCAATTTGTCCGTTTTTGGCCTGTTTCTTGCTCTTTTTGCTATTCTAAGCTCTCCTGAGTATAAAACATGAAATTAAAGGATTAGGAGCATCAAATTCACTAAAACCAAGGAAAATCATTCATAAATATGTCAAGCATGGGGTAAAAATATGTATATATTACGGTTTATCACCAGCTCGTATGGAAAATGCTCAGGCCGTATGGATCTTGAAAACTCTGATTTTGGCCCATTTTTCGCCCAAATGCTCTCCTAAGTATAGAAACATGAATTTAAGGGATTAGAAGGATTCCTAAGTTATTCCACTTTGAAGATGTCTTAGAAAACATGGCTTGGAGGCTTATATACGGAAACTGTTAAGAATTTCTTCTTAGGCCTATTTTTAGGGAAAAGCTAAAATTTTCAACTTCTGAAAAAAGTGCTTTTTGAGCCAATTTTTAACTTGAGAGAATCACTTTTTCTCTCAAAAAGTAACTTGTTTAGGAATACTTTTGTTACAAAAATACTTTTTGTCCCAAATACACTCTTAAAAGTATTCCTAAATTTGCACTTATTTCTTTAATCAAAATGTCGACTTCAAAGTCGATTTTATAGGCTCTTAAATTTCATGCGCAAATTTTATAGGCCTCCAATGAACGAGCATCATCAAGATTATCATTTTTTTTCTCCTAGCTAGTTGATTAAACATTGTATACATTTGCTAAAACCAAAATTGAATACATCCTTGACAAGATTCTTTAATCAACCAATAAGGAAAATTGGCTCCTGATTTTATCTCATCCATGCATTCATCAATAAATAAATGAGAAATTTATCTCAAATTTCTTTTTAATGACAAATTTGTAAACTCAAATTACAAACTTGTGTTGTAATTTGAACTATGAACTCGTGAGTTAAGTGGAATACTTTTTGCTGTTTAATCTCGGTTGAGTAGTCGCAGTACATTATATAATGCATTAATGATTGTATGTACTTTCCTGATTGTTAAAATCTACATTCATTCATGCATTAATGAATATTTATATATTATGTATATTCAAGCATGGGTAGGAAATGTTTAGAGACCCTAGGTCCTATAAATAGTTGCTTTATGGGATGGAAAAAGGAGCTGATCACACAATTCATACAATTTAAGTTACTAAAGTTTTCTTTCTTCTTTGTTTGATTTTAAAGTCTTTTTTGTTTAATCATTCTTTTTCACTTTATAACATAATTTTTTTTTATGAATTATAAAAGGAGCACAACGTGACTAGCGCAATTTGAACCCAGATCATATTTAATGCGATAAACATTCCGACTATCAAGCCAACACACGAGGTTCTATAATTTACAACTCTTTAATTGTGGAGAAAATTTTAATTGACATCTTTACAAATTATTTAACTTTTTAGGTAGTATTGAAATCTCGATGAATAATTGAATTGAAATTTTTACATCAATAGACAACAATTTCACCTCAAAATTTCTATTTTTCAACTCTATCCTCAATAAGTAAATTTATTATTTACAAGTATACTTTGTTTCAACAAATTATCTTTAATAAAATTAATTTATTCAACAGAGTTTTACAAATATTCTTTTCTCTCTTTATATATATATATATATTTCAGTAACATATTTATCAATCTCAAATTCATATTTAAGAGGTAACCGTTAGATATTAAAATTTGAGCTTAAAACGTATTTAATATTAAAAATAATTACGAATCAATTCATTAGTTGAGAAATGTATATTTTTAA
This sequence comes from Gossypium arboreum, assembly GCF_025698485.1. Taxonomy (NCBI): domain Eukaryota; kingdom Viridiplantae; phylum Streptophyta; class Magnoliopsida; order Malvales; family Malvaceae; genus Gossypium; species Gossypium arboreum. The sequence continues at coordinate 142,719,238 of NC_069075.1, forward strand.
TTCTATATTCTCCATTGCATTCTTATTTTCAATATAAACCTCGTAATCTTTGATATATTTATGATTTGATTTAAACTTTCTAAAGACCCTATAAGAAAAGAATTGACTACACAAAATTGACTAGCAAATACAAAGAAATCATTTAGAATCACTTTCAACAATTAAACATTATTGAAACTTTTTTAGTCAAAAAAAACTTTCACAAAGCCCTTGAAAGTGTGTCTAAAGTTTTTGAAAGATTTAAAGGAGTGTCTTAAGAAGAAGACAAAGGTATTATAAAAGCAGAATATATGCTTTTTCTCAAGCTTAGACCGCCATGAAAAATCAAACACAAGGGGCTATTGACCATTGCCTTTACATTCTATCACCTCATCTTAACCCTATCTATTTCAAATATTTTTCTTATTTTTTTTCTTCCTCTTTTAATCTATTTAAAACTCTTTTTTTTAAAAAAAAATTGTTCAATTAATGCAAGATAATAGATAGCCCAATGATTCAAACACTTTAATTTGCTTACACATATTTGAGTTTCTATATTGGACCAGACCACTTTGATCAAAGTTAATTTTATGTTTTGGTTTCTCTCAATATGATGCAATCCTTCATGGATCATGTCATATCCTCCACACATCAAAAGGAGAAAAAAGAGCACAAGATCTAGAAAAAAACGTTTTGTTTTTAATGCATTATTTTCACTAATTCAAGGATAAAGTGTATAAAATAAAAATAAATATATACTATTATTTTTAATCATAAAATTTTAACTCAAATTTAGTAATCAAATAAAGTAGGTTGAATATGTGTAAGTAGCTAATTTCTAATTAAAGGTGTTTATGGGTTGGACGACTTGTGCGGTCCGATCTGTTTTACTATTTAGAATTAATACAAATATATAAATAATTTTAAATTAATTTTTATATATTTATAATTAAATTTTTAAAAAATAATTCTTTATTTTTAACACTAAAACGTGCCATTTGAAAATGTTTGTACAGGACGAGTTCAAGCCTAAAAATTTTTTTGAAACTAGACTTTTTCCGGCCCATTAACTCTTTTATTTCTAATTGATGACAAGCTAATTAGAAATTAAGTTAAATGTGCAAAAGTTACTCATTAAGATCATGGTCCTGAACTATTCAAATACATTAGGATCACTCTTGAGGTATCCTAGGATTATCACAAAGAGCCTATATAAAAAATGTATTAAAGAAATTGGGCATGCAAGTTTGTAAACTGCATGACACTCTTGTTTCTAAAGGATACAAATTCAATCTTGATCAATGCCTCAAAAATGATTTTGAGATCAAGAAAATGCAAAAGAATCCAATGCAACAATAGTGGAGAGTTTGATGTATGCTCAAGATTACGTATTTAGATATTGCATATATTGTTGGGATGTTATATAGATACTTGCATAATTCAAGTATGGCCATAGATACTTGCATAATTTGGGTATGGACAATTGGAAGTAGCCAAACAATTCATGCGGCATCTTTAGAAGATAAAGCATTATATGCTCACATATTAAAGGTTTGATAAGTTAAATGTCGTTGAGTATACAGATTCCTATTTAGTTGGAATATGGCTACATAAATTTATCACTAGGCTACGAATTGAGAATAGAATAGAAAGACCAAATAATTTATTTTATGAAAATAAATCTATAGTATTTTATTCCAATACCAATATGTGCACATCAAAGTCAAAACATATAGACATTAAACAGATTTTGAAAAATGATTTTAAGACATTTCTAATACATTATTGTTTTTCTTTTAATTGTCATTGTAAACGATAGAAAAAGGAAAAAGAAGAGTTTGAATAAGTGTACGAAAAAGATGAGGAAAACACAATACCAACAAAAACTAAAGGCTTAATAATGGGCATGGCTTGATTGTATTATATGTATATAGATGATCAAAAGTTAGACGTATCCTCAAATGTGATGAAAGGAAATAAAGGCCGAAAAGGGCTTGTAGGATGCATGGCAAAACAAAGTAAGTTGTCAATTAACACACATATATAGGTTAAATAGGGAGGTCCTTGTGCTATAGGGATTATATTAAATTAGTCTCTATTATTAAATGAATTAATTTAATTTTTATACTTGTAAAAAGAATTAAATAAGTTTAAATTGTAACATAATTAATATTTATTATATAAAAAAGGCTTGAAATTATTTTTTCAACTGCAGTTTAATTCTAAATAGAAATTTTCATTTATAAACTATAAAATTTTAAAAATATTAACATTATATAACAATAAATTATATTTTTAAAGAGTAAAGGTTAACTCGTTCTTAGTTGACTTTATTTAATTCTTTTAAACAATACAAGATTAAATTAATCTATTAAATAAAAAACTAATTTGATCATATCCTATAATAAAAAACAAGAGATATACATTTACCCTCTTTCTATTCACACCCAAAAATATATTTTTCAAAAGCAAAGATGATCCATTTTTATCAAATGACTATCAAACACAATTCAATAAACTGAAATTATATTTGAATTAAACCTATAATTTATTATATATATATATATAGGGATGATGTTACAAAATTGAATTATAATTTTTTAATAGAACAAATATGTTTGAGATAATAGAACATATGAAGAAGCTTTGGAGGCAATAAAGAGAGTTCAAACAAGAAGGATGAGAAATGTAACTGTTAGAATTAAGTGACCCAAATTCTTATTTAAATAAAATACGATGGAAAATAAAATAAAAGTAAAATCCATATAGAACTAGACTTCTTTTATTTTATTTTAGAATAAGGTTTTAAACCTTATTAAACTCCATCTATTTTATATTGATTAGGATAAGGTGTTTCAATCCTACTAGAATATGGCTTTGCAAGCCTATAAATAGACATAGTCTATTCCTCTTGTATTTGAGTAAAAATTTTTCGACATAGTGAATTTTCTTCTCCTCCGCTCGTGGTTTTTTTCGAAAGGGTTTCCACGTAAAATTTATGTGTTCTTTATTTTTATTTATTTTATTCTATTTTTTTTCACAAATTGGTATCGAGCTTAGGGTTATTCATCTCGATCACGGTAATGGCGTCTTTGAAGTATGAAATTCATTGTTGGATCGTAACACCGATTTGCGTTGTGGCAAATTAAGATGCAAGCGCTTCTTGCACAGATGGATCTAGAGGATGCCCCGCTAGGATAGATAAGATGCCTTCGACATTAACAGATGAAGAGAAGAAGCGTAAGGATCGAAAGGCATTAACACAATTACATCTGCATTTGTCCAACGAAATTTTGCAGGATGTGATGAAAGAGAAAAGCGCCATCGCATTATGGAAGAGGCTAGAACAAATATGTATGTCGAAAACTCTAACAAGCAAGTTGCATATGAAGCGGCGTCTTTATGCTCATCGTTTGGAGGAAGGTGCGTCAGACACACGAACACTTAACAGTGTTTAAAGAAATTCTCTCAAACTTGGAGGCCATGGAGGTTCATTATAATAAGGAAGATCTAGGGTTGATTCTACTTTGTTCGTTGCCCCGTCTTATTCAACCTTTAGAGACACGATTTTATATAGCCATGAGTCTCTCACAGTTGATGAGGTTTATGATTCTTTAACCTCGTATGATAAGATGAAGCATCTTGTGGTTAAACCCAACTCTCGGGAGAGGGTCTCATTGTTCGTGGGAGACAAGACCGGAATGTTGATGATGATCGTGGTAGAACACAGAACGGAATCCTCGTGGTAAATCTAAGGGTAGATCGAAATCTTCAAATAGAGGTAAAACTTGCAACTTCGCAAGAAGAAAGGGCACATTAAATCTGAAGTGCTATAAGCTACAAAATAAGATTAAAAGGGAGGCTGCGAATCAAAAGGAAAACAAAAAAAAATTCGGTGAAGGCGATGTTGTAGAAGACTACGATGGTGAACTTCTAGTTGCTTCATCAATGATTCTAAAGTGGAGGAGTGGATACTTGATTCAGTCTGCACCTTCCACATGAGTCCCAATCGGGATTGGTTTACAACTTATGAAACAAGATGTCTGAAGGTGTTGTTTTGATGGGAAATAATGCTTCATGTAAAATCGCAGTGTTGGAACAATTAAAGTTAAGATGTTTGATGGAGTTGTCGAACACTTAGTGACGTGCGGCATGTTCCGAATTGAAAAGAAATTTAATTTCGTTGAGTACTCTTGATTCAAAAGGGCAGATACACAACTGAAAGTGGGGTTTTAAAGATTTCAAAGGGTCCTTGTTGTGATGAAAGGGCAAAGAAAGATTGCCAAGTTATATGTTTCTGTGGTTCCATGTTATCGGTGATGCAATTGCGCTTCCTCTTCCTTGTCGATGATGATATTACTAAACTTTGGCATATGCGCCTAGGGCATATGAGTGAGAATGGCATGGCGTAATTAAGCAAAAGAGGACTTCTTAATGGGCAAGGAATTTGCAAACCGAATTTCGTGAGCACCTTGTGTTTTGGGAAGCAAAGAGAGTTCGATTCACTAGAGGAATCCATAACACGAAGGAAACGTTGGAGTATATCCATTCGATCTGTGGGGCCGCCCAGAGTGCCTTCGAGAGGTGGAGCTAATTATATGCTAACCTTTATTGATGATTTTTCGAGAAAAGTTTGGGCGTTCTTCCCGAAGCGAAAAGCGATGTGTTTTCCACATTTAAGTCTTGGAAAATTATGATTGAAAAGCAGACGGAAAAGCAGATAAAATACCTCCGCATGCACAATGGCTTAGAGTTACGCTACGATGAGTTTAATAGATTGTGCAAGTCGGAAGGGATCATAAGACACTTGACGATTCGTCATACTCCACACAAAGCGGCGTTGCGAAGCGAATGAACGAGCGATCACGGAGAAGGTTCGATGTATGTTGTCAAATGCCAACTTACCAAGTCATTTTGGGCGTAAGCGACCTCTCTTGCATGTTTTTGATCAACCGATCTCCATCCGTTGCCATTGAGAAAAAGACTCCACAAGAGGTATGGTCCGGTAATCCCGCTAATTATTCGATTTAAAGATTTTTGGGTGTCCTGCGTATGCTCATGTTGATAATGGAAAATTGGAACCGAGATCCATTAAATGCGTTTTCTTGGTTATAAAGTGGTGTAAAAGGCTATAAGTTATGGTGTCTGAAAATAGAAAAGTTGTGATTAGCGAGATGTTGTTTTTGATGAAACTGCTATGCTACCTAACTTATCTCTTAAAGACTCTTCCAATAAAGAAAACCAAAAGCGGTGGAGCATCGATTAATACAGAATCAACTCCTCAAGCCAAGTACAAAATTGAGAATAGAGTTGCTTCTTCACCGCAATACTCTATCGCCAAAAACAGGACAAGAAGAGAAATTAAACCTCCAAAGAAGTATGCCGAGGTTGATCTAGTTGCTTATGCTTTAAATGTGGTGAAGATATAGATGCGAATCAAGAGCCATTTAATTATTCTCGAGGCGATTAGGCGTGAAGACTCGAGAAAAGTGGATGTTTGCTATGCAAGAGGAGATGGAATCACTCCACAAAAAGCAGAACATGGGATCTTGTAAAACTTCCTAAAGGTAAAAAGGTCGTTCGTTGTAAATGGGTGTTTAAAAGAAAGAAGGGACTCGGGAGTTGAAGAACCCGGATATAAAGCAAGGCTTGTTGCAAAGGGTTACTGATCAAATTCGGAGTGGACTTCACAGATGTGTTCTCTCCAGGTTGTTAAGCATAGTTCGATTCGAGCTTTGCTTGGTATTGTTGCCATGCATGATTTGGAGCTTGAGCAGTTAGATGTAAAACGCATTTTGCATGGAGAACTTGAGGAAGATATTTACATGCAACAACCGGAGGGTTTTATAGTCTCGTAAAAGAGGACTATGTTTGCTTGTTGAAAAAGTCCCTTTACGGTTTGAAACAATCACCAAGACAAGGGTACAAGAGGTTTGATTCCTTTATGACTTCTCATGATTTCAAAAGAAGTAGTTTTGACAGTTGTGTCTACTTTAAGAAAAACAGTGATGGTTCTTGTGTGTATCTACTTCTTTATGTTGATGACATGTTGATAGCAAAGAAAAGATAAAAGAGAGATAAGAAAGGTTAAAGCCCAACTAAGTGAAGAATTTGAGATGAAAGATTTAGGACCAGCAAAGAAGATACTTGGTATGGAGATTCTCGAGATAGAAAAGCAAGTAAATTGTACCTAAGTCGGAAGGGTACATTGAGAAAGTTCTTTGAGTTCAATATGCAGAGTGCTAAGCTCGTTAGTACTCCTTTAGCGACCCATTTCGGACTTTCATCGGCCTTATCTCCTCAATCGATAATGAGATTGAGTACATGTCACATGTTCCATACTCTAGTGCGAGAGGATCTCTCATGTATGCTATGGTTTGTTCACGCCCGATTTATCATATGCGGTCGGTCAGCTTAGCGATACATGGCGAATCTCGGTAAAGAACACCGGAAAGCGATTCAATGGATTTTAAGATACTTACGAGGCACTACTAATGTTTGCTTACAGTTTGGAAGAACTAAAGATGGAGTTATAGGGTATGTTGATGCTGATTTTGCTGGAGACCTTGATAGAAGAAGATCTCTCACGAGTTACGTCTTTACAATCGGAGGTTGTGCAATTAGTTGGAAAGCCACTTTGCAAACTATACCGCTTTGTCTACCTACTTGAAAGCCGAGTACATGGCGATTATCGAGGCTTGTAAAGAAGCTATTTGGTTGAAGGGACTATTTAGTGAACTCAATGAAGACCTTCAAATCAGCACATGATTTTGTGACGATCAGTGCCATCTTTCTTACAAAAGATCAAATGTTTCATGAGAGAACAAAACACATTGATATTCGGTATCATTTTGTTCGTGATATTATTGCTCGTGGTGATATTGTTGTGAGCAAAATTAGCACTCATGAAAATCCTGCAGATATGATGACTAAGTCACTTCCTATAACCAAGTTTGAGCATTGCTTAGACTTGGTTGGTGTTCATTGTTGAAGTTAAACCCTTAAGGGGTTTTTGGAAGAGGTGAAGAACTTGTTTATTGAAAGTTCGCGATGAAGAACTTGTTCATTGAGAATTTGTGTCAAGGTGGAGATTGTTAGAATTAAGTGACCCAAATTCTTATTTAAATAAAATACGATGGAAAATAAAATAAAAGTAAAATCCATATAGAACTAGACTTCTTTTATTTTATTTTAGAATAAGGTTTTTAAACCTTATTAAACTCCATCTATTTTATATTGATTAGGATAAGGTGTTTCAATCCTACTAGAATATGGCTTTGCAAGCCTATAAATAGACATAGTCTATTCCTCTTGTATTTGAGTAAAAATTTTTCGACATAGTGAATTTTCTTCTCCTCTGCCCGTGGTTTTTTTCCCGAAAGGGTTTCCACGTAAAATTTATGTGTTCTTTATTTTTTATTTATTTTATTCTATTTTTTTTTTCACAGTAACTCTGAACATTGAGTATTCGTTCATCTTCCAAGTGGTGTACGGAGATGGAGCTAATTCCCGAAAGGGATATTGAACAGCTAGATTGTTGTTGCCTAAGTTGGGTTAAGAGAAACATACAGGTTAATCCTGTTAAGATTTGGGTTTGTAAATTTGGAAATGGTAATGAGGTGTGCTAAGAAATGTGGGTATATCAAAATGATACATTGATGAACAAATATAAAAAAAAAAGATTAAATACATGAAAATGTTAACGCAACTTGGATTTAATTTAGTTTTCAAGCTTTGTCTAAAGAAGAATTTCACTACTATATTTCATAATAAAAAATAATTTAAATTCAATCTAATTTAACAATTAAATAATTATAATTTAACTCAAGTACAAATAATATGAGCTCTTCCCGAATAAAAATAATCATTCCAATTTAAAGTAGAAAAAAATCATTCAAAGGTGAAATAAAAACATAAAAAGATATTCCTCAAAAATCTAACTCTATTGTACACTCTAAGCTCTTTAACCCAAATAATTTTCCATTTCCCCAAAGATGCTGTAATTTTACAGAATAAATTTAGAGAACCCAAAATCAAAACTCGTACCATCATCCTTCCACAATAATAAAATCCATCATAAAAACAATCATATAAGCAAAATTTTTCTTTACACTAAAAAATCAAAGGACCTCCTGATTAACCTTACACTAAACGCCTCTAAATAATTACACTAAAATATTTTTATTTATCTCAAATATTATGTATCTGATTTAAGGATTATCAATAAAAAAATTTTGTCGGAAATTGCATATAGCACAATCTATCCATTGATGTGGCATGAGATGTGCCGACATTGGTTTCCATACTCATGATACATTGTAACTTGTGCACTAACAATGTCCTTAGTGCAAATATTTCGTCGTTAGCTACTTGTAATTTTGAAGTTAATTGTATAAAAATTTTCACATGATTACTTTAATATTTTTGTATGGATGTTTTTAACAGTTTTACATATAAAATAAAATGAATAAATAAATATTAATTTATTAATTATCTAAGAGTTAATTAATATTAAGTTGTATTATTGGTTGAATTGTAATGTGAAAAAATCGTGTATTAGTAAATAATTTAAATGGTTTATAGCCTATAGGTCAGATTGAGCAAATGACCCATATTAGGATTATTATATCATTTATAAATCTAATTGGGGAGATCACTTGTATTGGCTATTGATAATGCTCTAGAATAACGTATTTTTATGTATTAATCATGTGTTTATTCTGAGCTTGATCCTACTAATTTGAGCTATTTATGTCTTTTTATCTTTTAGGGACTGATTTGGAGGCAAAAGTAAGATTAAGGGACAAAAGTGCGAATTTGGAGACAGAATAGGCTGATATGCGACATAGGAAAAAGATTGTGCCAAAAGTGCGAGCATGGAAGACACAAGGACTAAAAACGCAAAAAGAAGATATTTTATTTTATAAGACTCCATTTTATTTATATTAGGATTATTAATATTAAGATAATTATTAGGATTATTTAAATTTTAGGATTTTATTTTAATTATCTTTAATTATCTTTAATTAAATGTATTTATCTTTTTAAAATTTAAGTTCAATTAGACTATCTCCCTAGCACTATAAATAAGGGGTGAAGTGACTCTATTTTAGGGGTTCATCTTTTTCTGTAAACACTCTCCCCCTAAAAGTCTAGGCTTTTGTTTCTTTATATTTTCTTTCCATAAAATTCCCTTTTCCATTTTTATATTTATTTCTTTTTCCACCATTATCATGAGCCACTAAAACCTATCTAGCCGAAAGTTGTCAATATTCCCCAAAAAGGGTTCTTGAGGCCTAGAATCCGTACTTAGCCTTCTCGCCAAGTATTCATCGTTTCTCCGCACTACGGGCTGACGCTTCAGTCCATGACCCTTAAGAAGTAAGCTTTTCAGCATATGCAAAGGCGGCCGCTTTGTATTGCACAGTTGGTTCATTAACTTACTGCGTTAGAGTTTGGCGAGCCAAAGAGACAAAATGGCGTGGGATTCGCCATTGAGAAGCGTTGATCTAGCATAGGTTACTGGCTAGAGTCAGGTTCCCTAAAAATCGTAAGTCTAATCTTTGGAGCTGGTAGTCGCAGGCGTCCTCTTCCACTATAACTGGCTTACTTGAGTTGAGAAGGGTTATTTAAAAGCCGAGGATTGAACCCAAGGCGAAATAAGATAACTGGAGGCTGGAATCTACCAATAAGAATTTCTTTTCCTTCAACTCTCTTTATTATTTTTATTATTTCCATAATCACAATTTCAGTCAACTTTAGATTCTGTTTTTTTCCCAAATCAAATCTTTAATTCTGTTATTTTTAATTTTTTTCTGTCACGCAGGTTTTCTTGGGCACGATTCTACCCAGGATTTCGAGAAGCAAGCATTCGTATTGTAATAGGCCAATTTAGCCCGGGCCAGTACAAGCATAAAACCAAAATTATTGCAATAAAAAACATTATAATAGTCCAGCCTTTAACAGTCCATCAGCCCATTTATAAACAAACCCGAGCCCAAATGCAATAGGCCCAAGTGGCCCAAAATTTAAAATAGGCGAAAAACCCTAGCCTAATGCTTGCGCCGCAACCAGACAACACCTCCGTACGTTGCCAGCGCCTCAGCAGCCACGCCACGCCCAAGCCTCCGTACGCATGCCATGTACTCCGTACCTGCAAGAGAAACAGACAAACCACAACAGCAAATACGAAGGAGAAAAATTGTATTTTTTATTTTGATTTTTTGAGATTTCGGCTATAAAGCCAAAAGAAATGTATTCTTTTTTTTTTTACGCGATATACGCACACAAACAGACCATTCGCACATTGAATACAAAGAAAAAAGCAAAGAAAAGTGATTTTCGAGGGCTTCATTTATCTTCTTTTTGAATATGCTCCGTTCTTCCTAGTTTTTGTGCATATACCTTTGAGCATAAGAAAATAAAAACGAAAAGAAGAGTTTACCTAGCGAGCCGGCCATCGTTTTCCTCTCACTTCGTCGAAATCAAAGTCTGAACGGGGTCTCAAGGCCGAAAACCACCCTTTTGGAGTCCGAGAGCACTAATCGCCGTTCGTGGTAGCGTATTAGCGCCGAGAGGAGCACTTGGGGCTCGACTGGGCAACAAAAGAGGGGGAGAGGCTAGGGTTTGGCTGAATGATTTGATTTTTATCCCTTTTAAAGGGTCAAATACGACACCGTTTTAAGCCTGTTTCAATGGCTCAAAAACGACGTCGTCTGGCGGAGCCCCGACCTGATCCAGTTTGCTGCCCTGAGGACCCGCGCGTTTTCGCAGGGAGGGTTTATTTGCAATATCAGTCCTTCCCCTTTCGCGCCATTTTCAAATCAGTTTATATTGGCATTTCTTTTTCTTTTAAATTTCCCCTATAATTTGCGCGCGTTTGCATTTTAGTCTGCGCTTGTGTGCTGCGTTTTGAAGGCTTGGAATATTTCCAGTTTGAGTCTCTACACAGCTACGTGTATTACCTATTGTCCCTTTTACCATTATTGATTTATTTTTAAATTATCCCTTTTGTTTTAGTTTAATTTTAATTAAGTCTTTTTATTTTATAGCCCTTTTATTCTTATTTATTTATTTGTACATTAATTCAAATAACTTTGGTAATTGTTTCTTCATTATTGTAAGTCTGTTTTTTGTAACGTTATTATCACATTATGTATACTTTAAATGTTTATTTCCTTTATATTATTATACATATACATATATATTATATTCATACATATAATGCCTTTTGACTCTATCCATGTATTTTAGCATATATTTTATTATTCTAACATGTTTTGTAGACATGTTCTGCATAAAATTTAAATTATTTTTATATTTACTTATATTAGTATATATATTTGATTTACATACATCATTAAACCTATACATATTATCATTTCTATGTTAATTTACATATACTTACTTTTAGATTTATATGTATATATATTAATACATTTATTACTTTAATAGATTTTTCTATTTTAAAACATTTTTACTTTATGATTTGTCAAGTATTTTCTTTATGTATATATGAAATAATTTTAGAAACTTCATTTTTTGTAATTATAAAATTATTATTCTTGAATATATCTTTCTATTATATTGCTTCTTGTGTTTTATATAGCCTATTATTTAAATATTTTGATATAAGGGTATGTATAATTTTTAGACTAACTTAAAATTTATATATGTATTATTATTAATCTCATTTTTTTACAATAAATTTACATGTACATATGTTTTATAAATCTATTTTGTGTATTATGTCTTGTCATGTATCTTTATTATTCTTTTGTATTATATATTATTTAAATTAGCATGTACTTTGCCAACTTTTAAATGAATTTGTGTCTAAAATATTTTACACGCAATTTGATTCAAACTTTTATTCTATAATATCCATTTCAAAATTATATATCTATTCCTAGTTTTTATACAAATTTGTCAACCTATATATTATGTGTCCATTTATTCGTTATTATTTTAAAATCGTTATGGCACATTAGCTTCTAATTGCTACGTTGTTTTTCTACATCTTGCATTGATTATTTTATATCATGCTATGTATATTATTGTGGCATATTATTGTGTGTATTGTTTTGGTTGTGTTGAATTGTTATATTATTATTTTCGTCATTGTATTATGATATCAATTATTTCCCATGCATGATTGTAATCGGATTATATTTTTAGGTTAGTTATACTTAATTGTTAGTTCATTAATTGATTGTATCTTATGTGTGTACATTATCCCCTATCATTGTTTTCCATTTGGTATATGAAATATGGTTTTGTAAAATCCAAATTTTTATGATTAATTTCGTCTTATTTCAAAACGCATTAATGCGCTTTAGGCTAGTTTTTTAATCATTCATGTTTTCTAAAAATCCTTTAAAACGAAGGCGATGTTCGATATTTGGCAATTCGCGGAATCGTGCCCTAACGTGCTGGGTTGCAATTTCTCGTTTGCTCAAAATAATCGAATGTCCCTTTGAAATTTCATTCATGTTTTCTAAAAACTCTTTAAAATGAAGGTAATACTCGATGTTTGGCAATTCGGGAATCGTGCACTATCGTGCTGGGTTGCGATTTCCCGTTCGTTCAAAATAATCGAATATTCTTTTAGAATTTCACCCATGTCTTTAAAGATTCTATAAAACGAAGGTGATGTTCGATGTTTGGCAATTCGGGGAATCGTGCCCTATCGTGCTGGCTTGCGATTTCCTGTTGGTTCAAAATAATCGAATATCCCCTTTAGAATTTCACTCATGTTTAGAAATTCTAGGAATCGTGCCCTACTGTGTTGGGTTTCGCTTTTACATTGAACTAAATAATCAGGCATCCTTTTGTAATTTTCAACTTATAAATTTTTGGAAGTCAAAATTTATCATGTTTTCGAGAGTATAAAGGATCATGTCCTATCGTGCTGGATGTGATGCTATATTCCTCTGAAACAAGAGGATTTTGATGACCAACTCGGGTTATTCAAATGTTATCAAAAGGGAACCACATTTCAAAATATTTTTAAATCTTAGACATAAGGACAGTATTTAATCGATTTGGTACCAATTTTGGGCGTAGTGAGGGTGCTAATTCTTTCTCATGCGTAACCAACTCCAGAACCTGTTTTCTCAAAAGTTCGTAGACCAAAATCGTTGTTTTAGTAAACAAAAATGTTTTATTAAAATAACCAAATTCTTAGGTGATCCGATCACACCAAAACAAAAAGGTCGGTGGCGACTCCATGTTTTATTTTCAAAAAGTCGATTCCCCATTTTTTCATTAAATTTAAAATTTTTGAAAGATGGTTTCGACAGCTTGGTGACTCCACTGGGGATCGATCGAGAGAGTTAAGCCATAAAATTGATTGTTTCCTGTCCTTTTGTCAAAAATCGAAGATTTATTTTAAAAATCATGTGTCTTCCAAATGCATTTGTTTGTGTGGTTGTTATGGTTCAGGTCTCGTAGAACAATATTACATTGCATTGCATGACCGTTATGGTCACACCTTCTAAGTGGGAGTAAGAAACTATGCTTTTGTGAGGTTTTCACCTCCGCATGGGCAAGTGGATTGTTTCCGGGGTACATCCGTACCTATGATTTCGTGAGATTTTCATCTCCGCATGGTCATAGGGAAATGTATCCCCCTGAACCAAACTCGATCTATATGAGCCTATAATGGGTGAAGACTGAGGAATCTGCTGGTTCGGGTACCTTATCTCTAGAACCGAACCACATGTAGTGAACCTTAGGAGCTATCTTTGGGTGGAGCCGCGTCAAGCCTTAGTATTTACCCGTATATGCGTTGTAATTATCGTTTGTGTGCTTGCATTTTATCACTATTATTTGATACTAACCTGTGTTTTGTTTTGATTGTGTTTTGCATGACATTGCATACTAAAGAACGTGTTGATTCGTATTCAATTACTAAGTTAGAAAGTTTGACATGGAGAATGAATTTCTTAGTAAAGTCGAGGATAATACGGCCATTCGTGCATGGTCAGAAAAGCTACAATCAGAGAAAGGGGATAGCTTGGCATAAGGATATATATCAGAGTTGCAGGAATTCACTCGCTTCAATGTAGCACAGAATGAGCTGCAAGAGTTGAGAGATATTTGGGCTAATTGGGATGAAGGGACCAAGCAGTTGTTTTATCAAAACTATGGTGATATATCCTACTTGCTAGACATTAGAGTGGATAAACATCTGTTCCAAGTTATAGTGCAGTTTTGGAATTCTGCTTACAAGTGTTTCACTTTTGGAGAAGTGGATTTGGTACCTACCATGGAGGAATACACTACTCTGCTCAGGTGTCCAAAAATTCAGGTCAGAAAGACTTATGCCTGGGTTTTTAGTAGTCAGAGTTTCGTGAAGAAATTGATCAGCATTTCAGGGATGAGTGAGCCTTAGGTCACTGCTCAGATTCAACAAAAGGGAGATAGTAAATGTATCCCTTGGGAGAACTTGCGAGATTTGATTTTAACGCATCCAGATGAAAGAAAGAGGGTTGATATCTTCGCCTAAAGCATCTATGGCTTGGTAATTTTTCCTAAGGCTTTGAGGCACGTGGACGAGGCAGTCATTGACTTATTCGATCGTCTTGAGAAGGGAATCACAGATGTACCAGCGATATTGGCTGAGACGTTCAGATCCTTGATTACGTGTCGGAAGATAGGCGAGGGGCGGTTTATTGAATGTGCACAACTGTTGATGGTGTGGTTTCATGGGCACTTTTGGAAGGTAGACAAGGTTTCTTATCGGGTCTTTTTCGAAGGTTATTCCCCGTTAAAAGAGGAGGAGGCCTTACAAAGGAAAGAGGATATCTCGGAAGAGAAGTGGATGGAAATTCTTCAAAACATGACTATGAGTCATTTGTCTAAGACAAATGATCATTTTTCACCATGGACAATACAATGTCAACCGTGAGATAAAACTGAACAAATTTAACATTAAAGAATCATGGATATCCAAAAAAAGGTAACACATACAACAAGTTCAATAGACTAAAGCTTGAAATAAGTTGCCTTGTAATGATATAATTAAATGAGAATGCACATATATTCTAATATATTAATGGTATCATTATTTTATCAAAATTAGAATTGGATTGTATAAATTATTTGATTAGAATTAATTAATTTCATTAATAATTAATTTTGAGATTTATTTAATTAATTATTTACTTAAATATTCGAGCTCAATTTTTATTTAAATAAAAGAGAAGATGGCTCGAAAAATTTAGTCAATTCGATCAAATTGACCCAAATAGGGCAATGGGATGGTGTCATGGGAGACATTCTCCCTAAGTAAGCTATTGGCTATCCCTTATGAGACCTAATTGTATCGTGCCATCTCGGATTTAATTAATTTAGATATATGATTGAGAATAATTTTTTCATAAATTATGTATATATATATATATATATATATACTTGTTGAAATTCATTAATGCCCATATACTAACGGAAAACTCTGCAAAAAAAAAAATTCTCAGCCAAAATAAAATTTCTATTAAAACCAAAAATAGGAGACTAATCGAAAGGTTAGTAGAACAAAGGTTATACAAAAGCCAACACCCTGAAATCTCAACTACACTGCAGCGAAGTACAATCACACACCTTACAAAACTAATGAAAAGGCCACATTCAAACCAAGAAACACTCTAATTTTTCGTCTTGACAACCCAAAGCAAGGTATTTTATTTGAATATTTTTCTTGCACTCAAATAACTTGTGTTTGGATTCTAAATTAGGAGTAATCTAGCAATTATAATTAAGGATCTAGAGAGCTTAAAATTTTTGGCTTAAAATGTAGAAGTTTAAACAACCCTCCTCGAGGAAGTTTTCATTTTGTCCTATGTATGGCTTTTCACATTAGAGTTTACTTTTTAAGTAATTATGAGTACGGAAATATAGAAGATCAATTAATTGAAAATTTAAAGAGTTTAAATTTTGATTTGAATTTATCGAAAAGTCCAATTATCTTCTAAAAGAATTTGACGACTTAAACTTTGACACATAAGTAATTATTCAATTAAAGTTATTACTTTAAAATATCATAAAAATCATTTTAGAAAATTTAAAATTTCTCTACACTATCTCTAGCATATTGGCTAAAGGTTTCAAAGTTTCAAATTCAAAGTCTGCCTAATGGGAGGATTGATTGTATAAATAAACTATGAATTAGAAGAATTCAGATTATAAATTAACTAATCAGATTAAACCCTCACACATAACATGATTAAATTCAAAAATTTCATTTTTACCAATTTTGGGAAGTACTCATTGGCTCAACTATAAAATTAAAGAGGGGAACTGCTCATTCATTGAACTTATTTGCATGAAATGATTGATTTAGTGATGAAATAGAAAGATAGGGATAATCATTGGTGGCCCGTTATTTGATAGAGTGGAAACCTCATCATTGATGCAATGAGTACAAGAAGTGGGCTAAGAACTTATTCTGGTTAAATCTACTTTTATCTTTCTTTTTGGGGCAGTAAAGCCCATCCCTCCTTTGGACAAATCCCGCTTCGACTTTGAATGCACAACAACAACAACAATAATAATGAAAAAAATGATGATAACTCTGGGTGGTGAAGGATTATTCGTTCATATGATTTATGTAGGTTCAAAGTTTTTAAACAGTAAATAGTATGTCTTTATTTGAGTAATTTCTCTTGATTGTATAATATTAAAAATTAAAATATATTATAATTTGATAATTAAAGGTGAAATGAAGATACTTATAATCAAACTTAAATTCTCATGCGTTATCAACTATAACATAATACTCTTGTTATCAAATTAAAAAGTTGACATATATCCAATTTATTATAAAATTTTTAAAAAATTATTGTGTTAATTATTTTTATTTTTAAATTCAAATCTATTATTTTATTTTTAAACGATATTTAAAGGGTTTATATGCATCTTAGGTGGCAACTCAATTGAAATTTACATTAAATCTAATTGAAAACTTAAATATATATATTATTAATTATTTATTTTATTTGTGAGTTGTGACCCATAAAAATTTATAGGCGCACATGATGACTAGAGGGTCAACTTGAAATTTGCATCTAACCTAACAGAGAAGTAAAGTTTAAAAAATAATTTTATTGAATCCTATATGATGATCTGATGGTTAAAAGTGTTCATTATTTTAAATGCGGTTTGAATTTGAGTTGCACTAGACACGTTTGTAGTTTTGTCTTAATTGTTATTATAATTCACTAAAAAAATGGTTTTATTAATTATTTTTATTTTTATTTTTTATTATTGGAGTGGAGATGAATTGCACGGTTTAAATCTATGTCAAATAGACGTCTAATAAAATTTTAACTACTATTTCATATGTTCGCTTAATAATTGATTTAGCTATATCTAATTTACTTTGAAGAAGAATTGTATTGTTGTTGTTATAGGCCAATTTTGGGCCGTTTATAAGACTCAGGCCCAAATACATTACAATTAGACTTATCTAACCCAAACAACAATATCAGACCCACTTAAGCCCATTAAACCCAATCCCTAAACCCATCAAAACCCGGAGTGTAACATCCCGAAATAGGGCCTAAACGGAACAGTGGTTGCGAAACCACAAATCCGAGGTAGAATGTAACGGCCTAATTTTCAGTGGTGTCAAAAATGGTGATTTGAGATCACTAAATCGGACAAATAAGATTGAACAAGATAGTAACTTAATACTTATGAGTCAAGTAAGAATTTAGAAGAATTTGTGAAATGGTGAAATTAGTGAATTAAAATAATTTATTAGGTCAGACGGGTCAAAAACGAGGTATCGAGATCTCGAATTTGAAAATCGAGCTATAAATATTTTTATAAATATTTATGAAGTGTCATTGAGTTAGTATTAAAGTTTCGTTAGAAAATTTTGATGTTTGGATAGCTAATTAATTAAAAAGGACTAAACTGAAAATAGCTCAAAATTTGTTAAATTGTGAGTAAATAGCTTAAGTATTTAAAAAGATGGATTTAAAGAGCAATTAGACCCAAAGGTTAATGGCTGGACGGTTTGGGTATGAAATAAGCAAGAAAACAATGTGAACAAGGGACAAAATTGGAATTAGCATAAAAGTTAATAGTTAAAAAAATGATGTAATTGAAAATCTAGACATTTCTTCATCTTTCTCAGCTAGAAACGCCGTAGCAGGTCTCCTATGCTGGTTTTTCATATTTTTCCACCATGTAAGTTCAATTTTTACTATTTCTTAGTAATTTTTATGTTTTTGTGACTTTTACAATTAGGTCCAATCATCTAATTCATTAGTTTTTGATTTGGTGGGTAAAATTGGAAGTTACCCTGGCTGATTAAGGGTAGTTTATGATGAATTATTATGAAATTGAAGTTCTAATTTCATATTAAGGTTGTTTTATTAAGTCATTTTGATAGAAAATGGTATTTAGGACCTAATTGTGAGCAAAATTGTGAATTAGATGTTGGTGTTGAAATTCAGAATATCAAAGGCTGTGAAATAGTTTATAATGATAAAATAAAAGTGTTAATTTAGAAAAATTAGTTCAATTGATGGGTGAATTGAGCAGGACTAAATTGTAAAAACTATAAATTTTGGGGTAAAAGTGCAATTTCGAATTTTGAACAGCATAAATTGTGAAGTGAAATAGAAATCAAATAAATGCTAATGAGTAGAAATATTTTATATTATAGATCAAGAATCCAAAGAAGAACGAGGAAAAGAAAAGTAAAGGACTAAATTGTAAGGTTTAGTCACATTTTGTATCAAGGTAAGTTTACAGTAAATAAATGCAATATTCTTTTATTTTACATTATTATTGTCAATTTCAGCATTTATATATTATGTTATGAAAATATTTAAAGTCGAATTTAAGGTGAAGTGACAGAGAAAAGTGTTAGAAAGCCCCGGTTGAACCCTAGGAATGTTAAGATATTAGGGTTGACAGATGTAATGAAATAAGCCATGTAAGTCCATATTAGAAATATGGCTTTGGAGACAGGATTGAGCCATGTAAGTCCATATTATATATGGCATTGGAGATGAATAATTATGTAAGTCCATGTCAAAGACATGGCATTGGCGAGATATTGATAGATGTGAACGACCCTAGTATCCTTAGTATTCGAGTGGTTCAACGGGTTAGGATACGAGTTAAATTACAGTGAATTAACAGCAAAGGAAAAGTAGATTATACTTATGAAAAGGAAATGTCGTAAGAAAGAAGGTAAGGAATAAAGAAAAGATAGAAATTGAGAAGTAAAGAAATTTATGATGTTAGATGATATTATGCATAATTATCCATTATATTGAATGTTGTGATTTATTTGCTTGTAAGCTTACTAAGCCTAGTGCTTAATCTCTTTATTTTCTTCTTCTTATAGTACTTATCTAGTCACTCGGGGATCAAGGAAATGTCGGAGGCCGATCACACTATCAAAGAAATAACTCAGATAACTAGACGTTTTGTTTTGGGTATGGCATGTATAGAAACTTAGCTACTTTTGGTATAATATGAATAATGAATGATGTGTAAATACTTGCTAGTGATTAGCTAAGAAAATAGCTGATGATATACATGTTTATTAATATGTATGATTGAATGATGATTATCACATGAAAATTATGAAAAATGTGAAAGTAACCTAAAAACAGATTCAAGTAACAGAAATGATGTAACTTTGAAAAATCACTAAAATTGTAGAAACATAGTTTGAAGATGAATAATATATGAAATTAAAGCTTATTATGTATATTTTCTTATGGAATAAGCAAAACAGGTAAAAGTATTATATTTTATGATATATCTGAGTTTTAGTGAAACAGGGTCAGAGCGATTTCTGGATCCCCTGTTTCAACTTTGGAAATTCACCATAAATTGTACAAAACTAATTAGAAGGCATAATTTATATGGTTAGAATTATTGTTGAATCTAGTTTTGAGAGAAACAAACGACTTAGTTATATGAATTTTTTACAGGAAGAAAAATGGTTCGTAGTAAGAAGAGGTCAGTGCAGTCAAGTTTTGAAACAGGGGAAACTTTAACTAATAAACTGTACTAATTGGCTAAGTCAAAAATTCTAGAAAAAAATTAGTAGATATATATATGAGTCTAGTTTCATGAAAAATTTACAGATCTTAATTTTGAGTTTTGAAACTCGAGAAATGAATTTTTAAGTAACCATGACGCAGAAAAATAGTTTATTCTGAAAATTAAAATAAGTGATTTAGAGTTGTTTAAAAGGTAAGATAAGTTTAGTAACACCTCAAGCTTGACTCCGGTGATGGTTTCGGGCGTGGGGGCGTTACACGGAGCCCAACAACTAGACCCAAAACCCACTAACCCAATAACCCCAACTAACCAAAACCCACTAAACCCAAAACCCATTAAACCTAACTAAACCCACTAACCCACTGGCCCATTTACAACCAAAACCCTAGCCCCATTTTCGGCCCCCCACTTGCGTCTGACCAGCGCCGAACCCCACCAGCACGCCCAACCTTGGCCACCACGCCCCATGCCGTCTGACACACCCACCACCAGCATCGGCCATGCCCTGCAAGAAACAGCAGACAAACAAAGCAGAGGCAAGAATGGCAAAAATAATAAAAAGGGCATGTAAACAGGCTATAAAAGCCAAAACAAAACCTTGTAACAGGGTCGGAGAGATTTTCAATCAATATACATATATTAGCTTCCTAGATGCAAGCAGAACAGTGAACCCAAAAACAAAGTTTAAACTCCGAATCTAAAGAAAACGCTAAGAATCAGATTCAACCTTAAGGTGATTTTCAAATTTTTTTTTCTTCTTTCCATCATTGTTTATCTTCTAGTAGTGCATATATATATTAATAACATAAAATATAAATAAATAAATAAATAACACAAAAAAAAAATTACCTTTCCGGCCACCACGTGCGGTGGCCGGCGACGTTCCGACGACCGGATCGGAGCCCTGCCCCCTGGCCGGAAATCGCCTGTGCTCCCTCTCCTTCTCTCCTTTTCTCACCTTTTTTTTTTCTTTCTCCCTAACTCAAATGATTTTTTAAAAATTTTTGATTTTATAGGGGTCAAACGCACCGCTTTGGACCCCCGATTTTAATGAACAAAACGACGCCGTTTTACTTGGCCCGACCCGATTCGACCCGAACCCGCCTCAGGATCCGCGTGTTTTTAACTTAATGGGATATTTGTGCAATCGGTCCTTCCGCATTTTTTGTTGTTTGAATCAGGTTTATATTTATTTACAAATCGGCCCTAAAATTTAAACTGATTTGTGATCTAATCCCTATTAATGCGCTGCGTTTTGATAGAGTGGATATATTGTTGTTTCAGTCCCCCCATGTTTCATGCGGGTTGCAATTCGGTCCCGTGGCTTATTTTATTTCGAATTTCGCCCTAAAATTCTGTTTTGAGCTCGGTTTAGTCTTTTTTGCTAGATTACAGTTTTATTTTCAAATTATTTGTTTCTTATTTTCTGTTAATTATTATTATTAATTATAATCTTTATATTCTTGTTATATTTACTATATTTAATATATGTAGTGGTGTATATTGTATTATGTACAGATATGCGTATGTGTTCTATACATATTTATGGAATATTATTATTAGTTATTTTTAATATGTGTATTATGTAAATATTTTAATATTGTATTCTATACATTATTTCACATAATATTAAAGAACACGTGTTCTCAATATAACCATGTGCATTTGAATATATACCTGTATATATTTGGGGAAGCAATCATCAATAGTTTTTTTATTATCTTTTAACATGTATGTATCATATAAATATTTGAGTGTTATATTATATATATATATATATATATATATTTCCAATGTGTATTTTTTATTGTATTTTTATACGTCATATATATTTTTCAAGCTATATTACATTTTACATATTATCATATAAATATGTACATATATTTTTTAACTACTTTATTTACATTATTTTTTTTACCTCACATTATGTATATATTTTGAACACCATACATATTGAGTATTTCGATGTCCCATTTATTTATACCCACGCATTTAACATATCCATGTAATGTACTAGTAAATTCATTCTATGCCGTTATCGTTTCTAATGTATATGTATATTTCATGCAATATAATTAATAGTTACTCTTTTAACATTATTTTAAAGTACATGTATATTATGTGTATCCTTTTAATATGTATTATATATATATATATATATATATATATATATTCTGATTCTACATTGTGTATATACATATTTTCAATGTTACCTTTTTAAATCATAATCGTTTTATATATTTTCCATAGTCTTAACTAGATTTTATGTTTTTAGATGTATATTATTACATTTATTTTATTCTTATCATATATATTATCAATACATGTACTTTATTATATGTATATATATATCATGTACACATATTAATATTATTATGTAAATCTTTTCACCCCTATTTTTATGTATATATTCGTAATGTCACTTTTACATATGTATATTCAATGTTTTTTTCTTTTCGATATTATTGTCATATTTAATCTTGCATGCACGGTTATTGTCTTAATATTTTTGTTATGTTTGTCATTTGCTTAAATATGTATACCTAGTCCTTTCATTTGTTTATTTATTTCTGTATTCGTTTTGTCTTACACGTTTTAAAAAATCACGTTTTTGTTTCTAAATTAATTTCGATAATCAAAGGCAACATATCGGTTTAATACCAAGTCGACGGTTCCATTGCTATGTTGAGTGGAATTTGTCGGTTCGTGTTTAATCGGTATACCCTTCTCAAAAAAAGGGAAATCAAAAATTGAAAGTTTTCGTGTTTTGAATCGGATCATGATTGAATATTACTTTGAACTCATATTTTTGAAAATCAAGGCAACACTTGTTTATGAGATACCAATTGTTGGGCGTCGCAAGGGTGCTAATACCTTCCTCGTGCGTAACCGACTCCCGAACCCTAATTTTTCTCTGGCTTTTAACGTAGACCTTAACTCGGCCTTTTTCTCGTTTTTTAAAAAAAAAAAGGAAATCTAATAGGTGTCCGATCACACCTAGAAAAAGGATCGGTGGCGACTCCCGGTTTATTTTAAATCAAATTTCAATTTCCAAGTTTTTAATCGCCACAATTAGCGACCGAAGCTAAAGCTAATTTTTACGTCGCTACAGTTGTTAAATGTTGTATTTAAAAGATTAATCTATATGTTAACTCACAAATAATTTAATATTTATCATAAATTTATTTTTTATAATTTTAAATAAATATTTAACTGATTAAGTATTAATTCAAATTTAATTGGCACAAGGGTAAACTTAAGAGCCAAGGAAATGGCCTTGACCTCGTTCCTTCAAATACGCTTTAAGTTATTTGTTGAAACGTTAGTAAAATTGACAATTTTACTTTAAAAATTTACACATTAATCTCGTCCCCTAATACAAAAATTTTTATTTATTCTCAATTAACAATAATATTATTATGCGATTCAAAAGAATTAAACACGTAATGTCTTATTCAAGTTTGAAACATTAACTCAAATAATAATCTATATTAATAACCAAAATATTTGATTAAATTTAATGTCATGAGATACAAATTACTGAAAAATTATAATTAATAGGTCAAATATTAAAATAATAATTTATTTTATAAAATACATTTTCTAAAATTCTCCACTTAAAAGAATACCCAACTATGAACCATCATCAAACCTACCTTTCTTTTTTCTTTTCTTTTCTCGAAATCATAAAATTTACTTACTTTTTATAAACCTACCCATATATGCCACTTTTTCCTTTCAAAACATATATTTCCACCATATATTGAATTTGATTTTTGTTAACATAGTACTTGTGATTTTTTTATTGTGGTAAATATATTTAGTAAAAGTTATACATTTTAATTTTTGAAGATATCGATATTAATTTTTATTGTTTAATTCAAATTTTAGAAGTTAATTTGATGAAAATTCATAATTTCTTAATAATATTAAGAAGGGTAATCTACAAAATTTGTCACTTTTGTTTTCTTTAGGTTACATTTTAGTCACTTATGTTTGAAATGTTACGTTTCAGTCACTTATGTTATTATTTTGTTACAAAGTGATTACTCTACCGTTAAGTTCCGTTATCTCTCTAACGGTAATCCTACGTGGCAGTACAACTAGATTTTAAGTGCCAACTTGGATTTCTAAATGGGATGAAAATAGATTTTTAATTAAAAATTTAATTAATTAAATTTTTTAAACTTAAATCTTAACTAAAAAAACTATTCATGTCCTCTTTTTAATTTTTCTTCCATCTCTTCTTTTTTCCAATGGTTTTTTTTTCTCATTTGACTGGAAAAACTATTATTAAGATCAAAATAGTTGAAATCATCAATAAGAAAAATAATTAAAAATTTTAATAAATTTTTAATTAAAAATCTATTTTCATCGATTTAGAAATCCAAGTTGGCACTTAAAATCTAGTTGGACTGCCACGTAGGATTACCGTTAGAGAGATAACGGAACTTAACGGTAGAGTGATCACTTCGTAACAAAATAATAACATAAGTGACTGAAACGTAACATTTTAAATATAACTGGCTAAAATGTATCCTGAAGCAAACAAAAGTGACTATTTTTGTAGATTACCCTATTAAGAATGATCTTCTTTGTATTGTTGTTTGTGTTATCCCAATGACTAGTTTTTATGGTGCAAGGCAAGGGGTCTTCGATTATGTTGGTTTTTCTATATGAATTTCTCCTTGATTTGAAGGTGGTTGCAAATTAGAAGTATTCATGGGTCAAGTTCAGATCGAGCCTAGATAAAAGATTTTTAGATATTATCTTTACACAAGTCCAGCCTAATCCAAAATATGAGTTTAGATTTTTGTCTAATCCAATTCAGTCCAATTAAAATATGGGTTTCAGACCGGCCGTTGAGTTCGGGTGGGTAGCTCGACCCAACTCTACCACCGACTCTCAAGAATTTGAGCTACTTATTTTGGAGGTGAAGTTTATTAATTATTTAATTATTTATTTTCATATCGGATTAATATAATTATTTGTGTATGTAATATATCAACGTAAATAGTGTTAATTTGATAATGTTATTAGTGATTTGTAAAATAAATCAAATCAAAATTTCATGTATAAAATGACACAAATTCAAAGTTCGTGAAAACATTGCACATTAAATTAAAATTCATATATTATTTTGATAGTTATCCTTAATATAATTATATTTTATTTTTAAAAGTCATATATATTTATATAATATTGTATATACATGCTTAGATATGTAACATTTATTTTAAATTATAAAATTTAGGGTAATATAGTTCTCAAGCTCATGAGCTATATTGAGATCGCATACCAAAGATGTAGGGTCAACTATATTTTTTATGATCACTACCGACATAACTCCCCTTAATTAAAGCTATAACCATTAATCATTAAACTTTAATCTCCATATTTTAAACCCTAAATTTAATGAGATTTCGCCACTTGTATTTAGAAAGAAAAAATCCAACTCAGTTAGGGGTGGCAAGTCTTGACTCAATTAATTTTTTGACATAAGGGCAAACTTGACTATTTTCTTTTCTTTTCTTTTTTTAGTCTTTAGTACATTTTTCATAAATGAAGTTTAGTGTTGTGAAGTGTTTAGAGTTGACATCTTGGAAGGTATTTATAGGGGAAAGACCCTTGACTAGTAGCGGTATTTCACTAACAGTATAGGTGGTGGCCTATTCGTGTGGTCGGTCAAATGGCAAGTCGATTGTCCTCATCCATATTACTATTATGACATTTTGACTAAGATAATATGAGGTTGTTACATTTAGCGGTCTCTTGATTGTTACCTTCTCGTTAAAAGTGGATGGCCAGATAGCTAATCACTTAATGACCAGTATTCAAACATCTTATCGTTAACTTTTGACTCTAATTTTTACCAAATTATTTTTAATAAAAAACTTGATTTACCTCTTAAATTTAAAGTTATTTTTTTGTCCTTTTAAATTAGATCCTTCTCTCCCCTTTCAAACTTAATTTTTAAAAATAGACAATTCACTAATTAAAATAATCATCTCTCATGTCAAAATATAGCATCAAATCCCTTGATGAAGATGGTAGTATAAGTAAATGATCTAATTAAATGATAAATAGGAACCACTCCTGTGGGCCTATAAAAGTACAGTGTGTAAGCTAAGGGTCTATCACTAGTGCGCGTTAGAAATTGTTTTTTAAAAGGGAACACACGTATGCAAGTGTTAATCAATTAAATAGTTTAATGGTAATCTAATATTAAAAATAAGGATTGGGTCTTAATTTAATTAGAACGTGTATTATTATTAATGTAAGTAAATGTGGAGTTAAATATATTGAAACGCATTATCCTCCTATTTAAGGATAGATAAATGCTATGGGTAATTTTGAATATTGTATAAAATATTATATTGTATTTAAACAATTTTACTTTTAACTTTTTATTTTAAGTAGTTTTTATCAAATTCATTTTAATTTTGATCTTCATGGTTACACATTGAATAATTTTCCAAGTGTGATACATGCACAGATGGGGTGAAATTTATTAGATTTCAATCATCAAAATTGCCAATTTTCAGGCTTGGGAAATTAGCAGACTTTCGACGACTTTTTGGATGGGATCCTGACATTTATGGGTTGAGAAGCTTTCATGGCGTTTGAAGATCTATCTATTAACTTCGAAACGCATTTTGAATCACTCGATTTTGAGTTCGGGAGCTCAAGTTATGACCGTTTTAGTGAAGACTGTGCGAGCAGAATTTTTGAACGGGATTATGACGGGAATTACGAGTTTCGGGCTTTTAATTCGAGTTTAAATCATATTGGGTTTGGGTTTTAGGCTTAATTTTTATTATATATGAGCCCAATATTTTATTATCAACCCTTATTATTTTATTATTGTTTTATTCCGAATTTTTGATAATTATTAAGTATTTAAAGTTATTTAGGAATTTTTTGTTTACAAGAAAGTTTAATTTAAAACTACTTCTTGTTTAGATTAAATTAGAGTTCTAGCATACTTAGGAGTTTTATTTAGATTTATTTAGTTAGCCTATATATAGGCCTTCGCATTGTACACAAAACAGACAATTTATTATTATTTTATTTCTCTTTTGAGTTAAATAAATTCTCTCTGAGTTTTTCTTTTCAAGAATTTCTCTTGAGTTTCTTTTAGAAGAGTTTTAACAATCTTTTTAGATTGTGGGGATCATCTTCAAACTTTTTCTTGCCAATGTTTTTATCTTGGAGGGGAAATTAGAGCCGCTTGAAGGGGGTTGTGGATTCTTCGTGTTTCCAAGGCTTTTTAGGACTTCTACACGCCACGTTCTATCTTTCTATTTTTCTTCTTTATTCACTTCCTTAATCTTGATTTATTATTTGTTTTAATTATTTTATCTAACTTGGATTTAATTTCGTTTCAGGTTGTGTCAAAAATTCAAGTTTCTTTCCGAACATCTAGAGCCCTAAGTCAAATTCAAGACTTTGACAAACTTTACGATCCGCTTTCGCATTCATCCTTCTCACCCTTTATCAAAGTGTAAGTTAAAAAGTGTAAATTGAAGAATTTTCATATCATAATTTAATAAAAACATTTCACTTTAAACAAACCTCAATTAAAAAATGGGACATATCATACTTGTAATCAAAATGCTTACGTGTCAATCTTTTTTTTTTTGCAACAGTCGAACTGTGCTGTTGTCAAAAGGCAAATAGAACAACAAACAGAATTCATAATTTCAGCAACTTAAAAATCGAAACCCAACATTACAGCAACAAAAAACAACAATACTAAAATCTCACCACCAAGCTTTAAACATATTCTCCATATTAACGCCAGCAATCGCCAATCAAGCTGTCATTTCATTGCCTTTTCTATCAGCCACTGAGATTACTACTTTTCCGGCCTTTAACAAGTCTCTATCGATGTCAACAAACATTGCTTGAAGAGATCAAGGTCTTATTGCCTTTACCACACTGGCCTCGGCCACGTCCGCAACATAAGCAGTCACCGAACTTGAAAATAAGGCTCTTACAATACCCTTCATATCTCGCAATACCCCACCACATCCTGCTTTACCTTCTTTTGCCACCCCGCACACATTAAACTTTAACCATCCAAGAGGAGGAGGTCTCCAAAATGCAGCTGCAGATTTGGATTTACAATTATCAAAACAACACCTATTCGGACTAATTTTTACAGCTCTATGGAAAAAAGCGTTGTTTGCACCAGAAGGCCTGCCAAAATTTATAAGGGTTTGGGAACAAATAGTAGACCCAAAAATGGGCTTGGACAAAAAAATTAGGCCCATTTAAAATATGGGTCGGGCTCGGGTTTGAACATTCAAAGCCTGAGCCCAACCTAACCCGTTTTTAAGTTAGTAATTTTATATATATTATGTATTTTATAACACATAAAAATTAAATCTCTAGTAGTATATACTACTATAATATAAACATTAAAAATTGTTAAGATGAGTATATATAAAATTATAATAAATAAAAATAATTCAATATTGAATTACAAATAATATGAATAATTTTAAAAAATAAAAATAATATGAGCGTGTCTAAAACGGGCTCAAGTTAGCTATTTATAAATATGAACGGGTTTGGGTAAAATTTTAAGCTCATATTTGGGCAAGTATAAAATGTGTTAATATCATGCATAAATTCAAATTAATTCGACCTATGAACACCTCTACTTATATATAATATACTTGTTTGTATACCCTTGTATGAATTGATTGTACTTATTAATTAAAATATATTAAATTATTTTTATACTAAATAAAAATTTTAGGCATTATGTCATCTAATAAGA
Source organism: Gossypium arboreum (assembly GCF_025698485.1). Lineage (NCBI taxonomy): Eukaryota > Viridiplantae > Streptophyta > Magnoliopsida > Malvales > Malvaceae > Gossypium > Gossypium arboreum. The sequence goes on from NC_069075.1 coordinate 142,748,039, forward strand.
TATAGACTATTATTAAAGTTAATTTACTAATATGTGAACCAATTAATGGTGACACTTGGTAAGAGGAGAACTATTTTAAAACTAAAATTACCTTAAATGTTTTAATTTGTTAGTTTAGATATGATTAGATGTGGGGTTTATTAATTATATGTATAGATATAAAATAAATAATTAAACAAAGTATAATGTATATTGTCTAGTGCTATAGATTTAATTAATGGAACTTTGAAAAACTTTTTTCATATCATATCCTTTTTATCACCAACTTAGGGCATTATCATGGTAGGCCATTTGGAGGCACTTAATTACCTTAATTACTTTTTCCTTCTTTAATGTATTAACTTATTTTACATTGGTTTTTCCTTTCATAGTTTTAATATATACCACATATTTCTCAATCTAATTGATATTACTTTCTTAGATATGTTCCCCACAATTTTGGGTCGATTTTAATTATACTAATAAATATTGAGATCGGTGATAATGTTTATTACACTCTTAAAAACAAATATTGAATGAATTTTAATTTGATTAACATCGATATTATTACTAATACAAAAGGATGTGAATTCAAATACGTTAAAATATATTATCAATTTTTAAATCTACTTTCGAAAAAGCCAAATTGAAGTGACAACACGTGCAAATATTATGGCACTCTCGGTTTCATATGATAATATATAAAATTATAGGATAAAAGTTTTAACAATGTAAGAAGAGTTGACACGACTCTCTTTCTCTCAGTCTTAAAAATAAATAAATGTTGAAATGTTTTTCTTATTAATCTAATCATTAATTTAAATATTAAATATTAATTTGAATATGAAATAGAACATGTAAATACGTATATATTTATTACATTGACACTTTGAATTTAATGTGTTACAATGTCATTAAAATTAGGACCGCTATTTAAAAATTAGATCCAAGCTGTTTACATATCTTTACAATTTGATTAATGTGTTTTAAATTTGTTTGAGTTAACTTTTAACGTTCAAATTAATAGCAAGATAAACGAAAGGACCTGATTGATACAATATTGATCTTTTAAAATTTAGGGATGAACTTAAAATTTAAATCATAGTTTGAGGATGTCTATTGTATTAAATGACTTGTGTTTTTAAGCTCTTGTTGAGAACTTACTCCAATTCAAACTTAGGATATGTTTGATAAACTATTAAAATTTACATTTCGAAATGAAAATCTTAATTAAGTATTTAATATTTTAAATGGGTTTGATAATCATTTTAAATTTTACTTAACATAAAATTTTCAACAAAAAAGTGTTGAATAAAATAAGTAGGTACGTTAATTACTTATCGCTAATGAAGAAAACATCAAGTTAATTTTATTTTATTAAAAATTGAAACAATTTAAACTTTTTAAAAAAAAAAAGATATTCAAATTATCATATTTATCTTTCATAAAAATTATTTAAAATAATATAAAATATTATATTAATAAGATTAAAATGTAAAAATATATATATTTTTAAAAATCAATATTTAATTTTATAAAAAACATAATTATATTCAATACTTATATTTACTAATTTAGTAAACAATTTTCTAATATAAATTCAACACTCATACAATTTAGTAGTAAAAATTCAATATTTAAATTTTCAGTTGATCGAACATACTTTTAGACAACATCTTTTTCGTACTAGCACGATTTTCTCTATTTTTAAAAATATAATAAGAAGTCAATGAGTATATTTAAATTTTTTATTTTATTTTAAAAGTTATAAAAATTCAAATAACCTAATCATAAACTAAATATGTGATGAAAAAGAGCAAAATTTGTGAGTGCCATTTTCCACTATCTTATCATCAATTTTTAAATAGAAAAAAAATTAAAAAAAAAAAGGGAAAAGAGAAGAATATAACTAGCACTTGCATTTTGGTTGGGGATTGGGGCTTTCCCAGTTGTGTATACCCACCCACTTTGTCAATTAAATGGAAGCTAGATAAAAGAAGTGCCTTTTGTTTTTACAATAAATAAAAAAATTATTTAATACAGTGATTAATTAAAATTTTATAAATAGGGTTTAAAATGTTACACATGATTAATTAAAATTTTATAAATAGGGTTTAAAATGTTACACATTTTCCATTAAGATTTTGTAAAAAATTTTTTTTTGAATGTTTTACTATTATAAATACAATACATTCGTGAATATAATATAAATATAGATACATGTATGATCAATTATAATGTAATAAAACAAAACAAATGAAGGATTGAACAAAACCCACAAATAGTGAAATTGGAGACCCAATATCACAATTGCATATGATAAGACTCGAAAGTTACAATACAATTCCACCCTTGTATTGGTTTTTATCTTTCTGGTTTTCAAATTGATTAAATTAATATTCTAACGTTTTGAGGGCTAAATTATAAATTTATCATATTAACTTAAAATTTTATGAATTTTTAAGGATTTAAATAATAATTTCTCACATTAAGGGAGCTAGGTCATTGTTAACTCCTCTCTTCGCCCTTGAAACTTGATACTCAAAGACCTAAATTTTATACCTTAAAAAATATTTAAATATTAAAATTTGTAGAGTTAAATATTTCAAAATCAATATTAGATACTAACCCTAAAAAATAACTTAAAAAGTGCTAGAAATTTTAGGATGAGAATCACTAACCCTAACAATAATTATTGCCTAATTAATGTTCAACTTTAGCCTCTTTAATTTGGCAAATCATAAGCAAGTCCATCTTTTGTGAAAATCATTACAAAAATCCACCCATCTTTATACCCTTTTCTCTTATGACAAAAAATGAGATAGAAACATTGTACATCAATTATTAACTCAAATTTCAATAATCATTACATTTTTCACTTTTTTTTCACGAATACATTTAATATTGAAGTGATGTTATTAAAAAGATAATCACAAACCTCTAAGATAGATCGTGAAATGAACATGAAATATATATATATATATAAAAAATATTTTAAGATACTTAAAATATATAGATTTAAACATTTTACTTAGTGGTATCATTCTTAATCGATCACCAATTCACTCAATTATAAAATTACGAAATATATATCTCTTATTTTAAATTATAATTAAATATGATGACATTTTTATTTTTCATATATTTATATCATCTTTAAATAAAAAATTTAAAAATTCAAAGATCGAACACGTATTCATTTATATTAATCTTTAAATCATTATCGCTTTACCTATATTCATTATTAAATAAATTTTCTCGTAAAAATTTCATTAAACACCGACCTTTATATTTGTCACTTAGTTGGGACACAATGTCTTATTTTTCCAGCAATGAATTCGACGAATTTTGACATTTTTGGCCTAAATATTTAATGACAATCTATAAAGTCTTATATAATACGAAAGAGACCTAGAAAAACGACCCCCTTTTTCTCTCCCACACATATCTTTTTCATTGAAATATTCACTTATTTTGTCAATGAGGTATTTTTCTTCGAGTATTTAAGTTGGAGTTTTTTTATATAAATTATTTATGAAATTTCATTTAAATTTTATGATGTTTAAATTTTACTTAAAATTATTTCGATTTAAATTGTAATCAATGTATACTTTATAATATACTAAATAAAAAATGTTATCACATGTCTTAATAGTTATGATATAAATGGGTTAATTCCAACAAAGATCCCAAAAATATTATCCAATTCTAAGTTCAACTTTAAATTTTGAAACACTCTAATTAAATTATCAAATTATTTATATCGTATCAAACATATTTTTACATTAGTCTAGCCATCTGTTTAAGCGTTAAATGCTAGTCCAAGTATGACGTGAATCATTTTTAAAATACGTGAATCAAATTATAAATATATTGTCTTAGATGTAACAAGTTAAAAAATAAAAATAAAAACAGACAATGTCATTAAAATTCAAGAGGGTATTTTGTTTCTCTCGCACGCTAGATACAAGCCGTTCGTATGGTAAGTACATACATATTTACAACTTTAACTAACGTGTTTTAAATATACACCACGTCATATAAAAGTAACAAGATTTAAATAATTAAAAATATATGATATAACACCAACTCTGATTTATTATTCTTTGACAAAATATATAGAGAAAAGAAAAAGCAATCAGATATCCACTTTTAGATATACTTAAATTACAGTAAAATTTTGTGTGGAGGGGTTAAAATGGTAAAAAAGAAAAAAGTTTGAAGTAGCATATTTAAATAAAACCATTTTGCTCTCCATTTTCTTCTTCCTCCAAACCATCCATCATGTAATACTCGAATTTTTCAACTACACATTCAGGTACGGAAACTTGAACTTTTACCGCATCAAAATTACCCACCACCGGTAAAAACAAACAGTAAATATCACTTGTTAAAGGACCCATATGTAATGGCTTACCTTGTCCAAAATCCAAATCTTCTAATCCCAATTTAGCCCATTGAGAAATTACCAAGCTTGAACAAATATCTGTTTTGACATTTTTGTCCTCCAGTAAATCAATCATTGACCGTAAATGCCCATCGGTTAAACTTGATTTAGCTTGTTGGATTAACTTTATACCGTGGTGTAAGTTTGAAGTAACTAAATCTTTTACCGCGGTTTCCGTACAAGCCAAGACAAATCCGTTCCCGTAATACCCTTGAGGTATTTCGGGAATCAACTTTTTCCTAACGTTGACGGAAAACAAGAGCTTGACTTTAAATGTGGTCGACAAATCCAAGGAACGAACCCATGACCGCCACGTGTGCGAGGCTAATGCCTCGAAGGTGGTGCATTTCAGTGACGGGATGCACCGCCTTTTAAGGCGGAGGATATGAGCGGAGGTGAAGGTGAAGGAGGTTGGAACTAGTGGTTGTGATTGTAAATATTGGTTGATGTCCACGTGGATGTTGTTGTCTTTGAAGGTAGTTTTGGTATATCCTAGGTGAGTGTGGGTTACTTGTGGTGGATCTCGGGGTTTCAACACGTGGCGAGAGTGTAAGGGTAAAATGGGTAAATTGAGTGTTGGTTTGGTGATCACGTGCGCCCACGCGTCTAAGAACTGAGATGTGCCTATGCCGTCACAAATGCAATGATTTATCGCGGTGCAGAGAATCATACCCCCACAACGGAGATTCGTCACCTGCACCATAAATAAATAAAATTTGAATTTAAGGTTTTTCTTGGTCAAATTTAGCCTTAGTCCCTATACTATATTACAATTTAGAATTTATTTCATATACTTCAATTCGTCATAAAATCATCCTCTTACTTTTAATTGATTGCTTAAGATTTTTTTTTTTAAATCATGCTTCAGCACTTTAAAACTGTGTTAATAATTTCGAAAAATTAATAAAATTAAAAAATATAATATCAATTAAAATATAAAATTAGGGATAAAACAACATTTAATCCCTAATTTTGATAATTTTTTTCCAACTTAACCCTTAACTTTTTTTGTTTAGAATTTTTTTTTTTAGTTTTGATCCATACGATGATATGATACTATAAGATTGTGTCATGTCATCTTCTAATAAAAATTAGGGATAAAACAACACTTAAGCCCTAAACTTAACAACTTTTTCCAATTGAACCTTTAAACTTTTTTCAGTCCACATTAACCTCAAAACTTGACAATTTTTTAGGTAATGAGATGACACAATATTAAACATCAAGAGAACCAAATTTCAAAATTAATGTGACACAAAATAAAGTTCAAAAACAAATACCAAACTTAAAAAAAAGTTATCAAGTTCAGGGACTAAACATTGTAATATCCCTGAAAAGTAAATCTTAAACTTTATCATAGTATTAGTAAAAGTGACCAAAACAACAATTTTACCTTTATGTTTTCAGTAAAGTATTACTCGTACGGATATTTAACGATACCTGAACAACAAGAGGAGGGATCTCAATGAACGAGTGAGCTTCAACTCTATATAGTAATTTCCTCCAAGACCTGTTTGGTTTCCGAGAAATTTGGAGAAACTCTTCACAACTAATATCCATAAAACCTTCTGCAAACACAGCACCTTCACCATTACAATCAACGACGAGCTTATCATCATCACCAGCACCGCCGCAAGGTCTTAACCTTCCGGCCAAAGGGTAATAATCAACCAGAACCTTAGAAAGTGAATATTTCAAGATATCTATAGCAACAGCTTTTTCAAAAAGGTAAAGGTATTTAATGGAGAATCTAAGGAACTTTTGATCATCTAAGTTGGAAAGATACAAAGAATGGTTTGGGGTTGAAGTGTTTGGGGTGATTAAGGTTGGTTTGTTTTGGTAATAGAAACAATCTGGGAGTTCTTCAGATCTTAACATGTCTTGTTCTTTTTTTGAAGTTGTAAGAAAGAAAATTTTGATTGAAAGACAAAGGATTGAAAGAGAGATAAAAGGGAGGGGAAAGAACAGTGGGGTAGGGTAAGATCTATGGGTGGATATGGTGATTGTACGATCAGATTCCTTTGAGACAGTGGTGGAGGAGGAGGAGGAGGGTGGGTGGGGGAGAGAGGTTATGGAAGTGAGTTTATAATAAGTCCAGGACTTTTTTCAAAATTATTTTTATATTTCGTTTTGATCGCCACTTCTTAAGCACTTTTATACAGACATTGACAATGCCAAAACTGGTTTGGTTTTTTTTTTTTTTTGGGGGGTGGGGGTGTTTGTGGTTGGTGGCGTGGGTGGAAGATTCTTGATTTTCTGACACGAAGCTTAGCTTTGGGCTAATGGTGTGTGTGTGTGTTTTGCTTTGGGTCTTTTAATGATTTTGGCAAATATAATGGACTATGTTTAAATCTCTTACATGAAACCAAAACCAATCTACTCCAGCTAGAGACCAAAAGCTAACGAATGCTCTTGTTGTTAGTTCAAATTTTGATTTAGTATAATATGATTTTATTATAAAAATTAATAAATCAAATTGAAATGACATGAACAAGTAATTAATAGTAACCAGAAATTAAAATAATCTAAACACGTAATGATATTTAGAAACATTGAGTCTCAAACTTGAATTATCTAAATTAAAATTGACTTAAATTTAAAATAACCTAAATATGTAATCTAAAACAAATTGAAGTAATAAGAACTTGAAATAATTTGAATCCATAACGAGTTGGCAAAAAAATGAACAAGGGTTAATATACCATTTCAAATGATCCAAATGATTGAACAGCTTCAAACTGTTTTTTTTTATTTAGTCAATGGTTAATATACCATTTTGATACATAAGTTTAGTTTCAATGTTCAGTTTGATACTCAACTAAATGGTATCATGTAGCCTAATGAACAATGGCAAATCTAGAAATTCTTTTAGGAGGTGCATGAATTCAATTATAAATATTTTAGAGGTCAAAATATATCTTTAACATGTATTAGTTTATAATTTCATCATTTTTGAAAAGGAGAGAACATAATTTTTTTCATTTGGAGAGGTGCAATTTTACCATATATAAATCTGTAATTTAATAGGGGGAGGGCGACCATGGCCTCTGTCTGCCCTTTTGCAGTCGCCCCTGCTAATGAATGCTTAACACATGTGCTCTAATAAAAAATTACATAGGTACTTAGTTGAGTTAAAAAAAAAACTCAAGTATTAAATTAAAAAAATTTAGGCACTAGAATGAACATTAAAAATAAACTCAGATACAAAATTAAGTATTAAAACTAAACTCAAATATTAAATAATATATTAACACTTTAATTGATCTCAAGATAATTAAGGGCTATTTTCATGGTTGCCCTACAAAAACCTTGGCATGGGTCTCATGTTAGCTGTTTGCCGATTAGGTGGTGCACGTTTAAATTTTAAATGGAAGGCATAAGTGGTCCATGTTATTGCCTATTTTAAAGGACAAAAGACAGAGTATATGCCACAATAAAGAACAAAAAGAGAGTGGAAAAAAATCCAAATGATGGAAATTGAAGAAACGTTATTTGAAGAAATGGGAATTTGGTATTTCAGAAAATGGATTACACTTTGTTTCCTGTTTGGGTGTTGGGGAACTTACATTATCAGTTTGCCAGAGTGGCCTTATCATGGTTTCATGTGCTGTCTTACTTTGTGTAATGAAAATTTTGATTATGGTTTTGTAAGAAAACGAGTTGTAGATACCCCGTAATATATGTATGTATGCATGTAACATAAAGCTTACTTGCTCTATATTTTAATTATGTGGTTGAGGATTTGATTCTAACTGATGAGAATGGAGTATATTTTATGATCAACCGTTTATCTCTTCGAAGAACGCTCGTGACAAGAAGATTAGTCACTACTATCGGTAATGACTACCCTAATTTTAACCAAATATATATGCATGCGTGAATCATATAGATTATTTTTATCGGAAGAAAAACTGACAAGGTTAATATAATTGACATGTAAGATGAAGTTAAGAATTTTATTTAGGGGAAATTGAAATAAAATTATAAAAATATGGAGGGATTAAGGCTAAAAGTTTTGTGATAAAAAAGCTTTAAATTGCTATATTTGTTAGAGGGGTAAAAAATACAAAAAAAGTTCATTTATTTAGGTGCTAAAAGGTTTAATTTAAATGATTTATGTTTTAGGAGGGACTAAATAAAGATTTTTCAATTTCATTAAAGGGACAAGGCGACTACCGACTTCTAGCTTCGCCATTGTTGACATGGTAAAATTTTATACTAACATGAAAATTAACATAGCAAAATGATGGTTTCTGCCATGGTAAAAATTTGAGATTGATTTGGAGGGCCTAAGGTTAAAAGGTTAAAAAAAGCTTAAATTGTAATAATTTTTTAGAGGGTCAAAATAATAGTTTTTCATTTATTCAGAAGTTAAAAAGGTGTAATTTGAATCATTTATGTTTTAGGAAGAGTTAAAAAGAAAAATTTTCTAATTTTATTAAAGAGTCAATGCCCTTACTTCGCTATTATTGACATGATAAAATAACTTAGTTTATATGGAAAATTCACGTAACAAAATAAGGGTTTTTGCCATGGTAAAAAAATTTGACATTGATTTGGAGGTTGACACATACTATGATTTTGAATGAATGACAAGTTAAATTTCAGCATGTTTCGAGGAAGCAAAATAAGGTTGTGAATTGCATAACAAAGATGTCAAATGGAGATTTGAATATGAAATGCTACTGTTGAGCCACCTGAGAGTGTTCGAACTTTATTACAGAATGATATTAAACAATCTAGAATAAGATCATACTCTCGGTAGAGTTGTGTATTTAGAAGGTTTACTCCTATTTCTTTTAACCAAAAAGAAAAAGTTTTTTTTAAACAAAGTTAAAATATGTCATAAGTATCTATATTTGTCACAAATTTGAAATTTAATTTTTTACTTTTTATATTTTAAAATTTAAGTTTAACTATTAATCTTATTAAATTTATCGGTGTTACATTTTGAAATAAAAAATTCATTTGATAACCATGCAACTATAAATTAATATTACAATGAACCTAAGTTTAACAAAATAACTTTAACATTATTAGCAATTGAACATAAATTTTAAAATTTAAAAGGTAAAAGAACTCGATTCTAAATTCTCAAAGAATACAAATACTTTTATGGCATATTTTAACGTTTAAAGAAATATGCTTTGGAATACTAATCTCATCACTTTTTAGGCAAATTAATTTGTTCTAAAAAATTGGACTTTTAAAGTTCAATTACCAAAAAAGATTCAACAAGTTGACACATTTGAACACTAATTGTGCTACTTCAATTAGCTAAAGCTTTTGGGTTTTTGATTTCCAATTTCAACAAAGTTTAGTTGATTGAAATAATGGAATGCGATTCCTATTGTCGACACAAGTAGTCAAAATTTGGCATCATAAATCATATTGCAATATCCAATTAAAATAAGCAATCTTAATTGTTAAAACCCTTTTATGTACAAAGGAATTCAAAAATACAAATTTAATGTAGTTATTCAAATTTTAATTTATAATCAAGAGCGTAATTAGGGTTAACTCCTCATAAAATTATTATTCAATTTTTCCCTCACTAAAACAATTTCCTAACTTAACTCTTACATTTCGGCCTCGCTAAATCATTGCCAACTAACATGCCATAAACATGATTGTCCCTATGATTTGAACTCATGGGTTTTTGGGGTGAACACCTAGTGCTGCTAGGCCAAGAGTTAGGATTTTAGTTCGTATATTATGCCAACATAGTTTTCCTTGAAACAACTCTTTTCAATTCACCATGTTGACATGATTTTTCTTTCGATTCTGAAGGTTGCTTTCTTTTTAAATCATTAACGTATTAACTATTGAAACTAATTAATAATATTATAAAAGTAAATGATTAAATTATGTCAATTAAATTTGACTATAATAAAGGGATCAAAACTACACTTTAGCCAAAATTTCAGGTGGAATCCACTTTCGGTAGGGAACTTCGTTCACCATTCCATGGAAAGCAAAAGAATCAGACCTCTCGATTTTCCCTTTTTTAACTATAATTTGACATTGGGGTCAAAAGAGAATAAGTTCTAAAGTATATGCTATATGATCCATGGAGATTTTATATACAACATAAAAATTATACCGCATCGATTTAATCAATAATCAAAATTTATAATTAATAATTGATCTTATCTAATACTTAAATAATTTAATTTAATAATTTATGAAATTGAATTAACCATCCTAATTGATTCCATCGAATCAACTATAAACTATTGATTAATTTAATTAAATTGATTTCAACCAAATTTTCCTCCCAATAAATATCACTTCTATGTTGGAGACAAGGCAATCTCCAAACCCAATATTCCTCTCCCCTAAGAAAAGACATGGCTGCGATGCCGATTCCCAAAACCCAAATGCATACGGGTGAAGTGAATGGAGACCAAATTCAACCTATAGATTGGTTAAGCCTATGATCAAAGTCAATTTAGTTGGGCGGATTGGATTAGATTTGTGATTATAGATGTGGAGATGCTTCTTGAAGTTTTAAGTTAAGAGTGAATCCTACCACAAGTAACGTGAAAAATGATTTATGCTTAGGAGTTTTAGTTCACAGTTCACATCAGTTTCGAATTCAGTTGATGTTAAGTAAGGTTTTCAAATTCAGTTGATGTTAAGTAAGGTTTAATCTTATGATTATACATATTAATCCTCTTAAATATAACAAAATATCACATGAATAGACATATAAATCTTTACCAATTACATTGAGACCGATGCGTGGACCTATCAATAAAAAAATACATTCTCCAATCATATTCCGTAGCACGTGTTTAGGGCCTTCCATTACTCTATCCTAAATTCTCTTGCACGAAACACTTGTATGGTCAATAAAAAATGCAAAATAGTAATGCAAAATGATAAAAAATTTCATAATAAAGTCTTGGGTTCAAAACCTATTAAGTATATGTATTTTTCTATTTTTATATAAAAGATATAAAAGATAAAAACACCTTTAAAAAATATAATTTATTTTATAAAGTAATAAAATTTTGATTATTATCCAATTGAATTAATGTTCAGTTATCTCAGTATCAGCATCGTTGTGTTAACCTCCGTTGTCCTATCATACTAAAACATTATATCAATAGGAAAAAAAAAGGGTTTCATTGTTAGCCGTTGAAATTTAACCTACTAAAGCTGTTCAATGGTCACTAATTTTGATGATTCATTTAGAGGCATTACATTTGACAGTCCAAATTGATGATTCTAATTCTCTATCTCTCTCCACAAGACAATCTAATATATTGGGTTGGACCAGGAATTCAATGTCATCATCGGCCATGGTTGCTATTTTCATTTCTCATTGGTCTAGAATCTAAAGCCCACTATGTTCTCAATGACAAAGACTACACTTTTTTATATAATGAGACCCAACAACAAAACGGAAGGGGAGGGGGGAGTGATCATTGGCAAGGGGTCAAACTTTCCATCCAACAGACTTTGAGTAAAAATTTTGAGTAAATCACGAAGTCAGAAATTATTTTTGAAATGTAATTTTATTATTATATTAATATATATTTTATAAACTTGAAAGAATTTAACTAAAAATATTATTTAGAGGGTCAAAGTACAATTTGACCATTTACTAATTTATAAGTTTATAAAATATAAAAAGATCAATATGATATTTTTTCACTTTAGTCGGGGATCCTGGCTTCTGCTAGCCCTCTCTCGGTGTCTCCTCTGATTTGAGTTATTCAAGTTAATGAGTTGAATTTTTTTATCTTAACTTAATTTAAATTTTTTAATTGAGTAGAGTGAAATGAAATTTGAATCGAGTTGAATAAATTTGTCTTAGTTAAATTAAAAGAAAAATAAACAAGTTAAATATAAATATTGTTGACAATACAACTAAATTTCTAATTAGAACACATAAATTCGAGACTATATATCTAGAGGCAAATTTGAAGGGAGTAAGCAGGGCTTCCCCCAAATGGTTTTTTTCAATTTAGTTCTCTTATAAATAAAGAAATTATAAATTAATATATAGTAAAAATGTATTTTGATCCCCTAAAATAAATTTTTTAATTTAATCCTCTTATAAACAAAGAAATTATAAGTTAATATATAATAAAATTACACTTTAGCCCCCATAAAAATAAAATATTTTTATAGTCCCTTCAAAAATAATGAAATTATAAATTATTATATAATAAACTTATATTTTGATCTATAAAAAAATTATAATTAAATTCTAGCCATTGCGAAAATAATTTGGATTCGCCCTACATCTATATTTGAAAACTCTTTCAAAGTAAAATAAAAGTAAAAAAAAAAAAACAAAAATACTTAGCAAGATAAATTGGCACATTTGGTTTTAGAGAATATTTTTTGTGTCCATTTTGAATTTTTAATTTTAGATTCGAATCCATAAATACTTCTACATTTATTTTAACTATTTAAATTTTCAAGATAGATTTGGGTAAACATTAAATCCCTAACGAGGGAAATGGGTCCACTTTTGATTTGGTAGTGTCTCTCTTTTCCCACCCCGTATGTGTTGACGTTGAATAAAGGGTTTATTTGTGAAAATCGAGCCTAGATTTGATTTTACAAATTTTAAGCTTGAGTTCAGCCACTCAAATGATAAAAAATATTAAATCCAATCCCGACTCAAAGCAGGCGAAGTCAAATCGGCAAGGTGAATTTGCTCGACCCACCCACACAAGTGGCAAAATTCAGCTTTGTATTGTGTTGGCAACTGCTAACCCTTCAACTTGGTTCCCCTTTTAACCCAACTACTCTTCTTTTTTCCTTTTACTTGAGGGGTCACATCCTATGAAGTATATCCTAAAAAGACAATGACATATGTAGGCTTTGGCTTTAACTGTTAAAAAGCTTCAAAAGTACTTCCAATGTCACTTGGTTAAGTAGGTAATATTGTAAAATTAATATAGAGGTTTTGTATTAAAAGTTAGATTATAATTTGTTTCTTTTATTTTAAAAATGAGTAAATTTATTTTTATACGTTAAATCAAAAAGTAAATCTATCATTTTAGTTAATTTTTATTTATTTTATTGTTAAAAATTAGCATAATGACAAAATAACTAGACATTTTCACATGACATGCCACATATATCTCATGATGACGAATAGAGACCAGTATTTAATAATAAAAATAGATGAAATTTTTAATAAAATAACACGTTTTTATCTAATGTACAATAATTAAATTGATCAATTTTTAAAAGATGAGACAAAATACAATCCGACTTCTAATAAATGGCCTTATGATACTTTACTAGTAATGTTCTATCACTTTGATTATTTATTTAATTATTGAATGTAAAATTAATTTAACTTGATTTAATTATATAAAAAAAAAAGTTAAAGAACTCAAGTTTATCCAACTCAAATTTTAAAATGACCTAAACTAATATCATAAAAAATTTAAAATAATCCAAGCTCAAAATAATCTAAACTCAAAAATCAAAATGATTTGAATAAGTAACCCAAAATGGCCAAAATAGAAGATGACTCCACTGAAAAAACTCGACTGGAAATCAAAATGACTTGGATATGAAAACCAACCCAAATTCTAACATAATCCAAATTAGAAATAACTAAAATTCAAAAGAATCTAAATCTGAAATGACCCTAAACTCAAAATGACTCACAATTACAATGATTCGAACAAGTAACTCAAAATGGCCTACAAGATAACTTGACAAAAAAAGTTAATTAACAAATTAAAATAACTCGAATCTAAAAATTAACCTAAACTTTAAATGATACCAACCCAAAATAATTCAATCCTAAAATAATTTAAACCCAAACTCCCACCTTTGTGCTTGAAGAATTACATTTTCTAGCTTTATCTACCACTTGTAAGAAATCAAATAAGCAGGTAAGATCGGATCACTAAAAAAGAATCGATTAGCTTATTGATTAATGATATTCCATTGCATGTAAACCTTCTTTATAAGACCCTTATTATTTCTTAGTGAGTGTACTATTATTCTTCTTCTTATTAAAATAATGATGAAATAATCTTTTCACTATTTTAAAATACTGCATATATAATATTGGAATCTTATTCAATTATTTTGTTATTCATCTTCATTCCAATTTTAAAATTAAATAAATGTCACAAATTTAATTAAGTGTATTACAGAACATCTATTTAAAGATATTATTATAATGAAATCTTGTGAGATCCTTTTAAATCACTGTTGATCATACCATGTAGGAGTTGCATTGAAAAATATAAATTTATTTTAAACCAATTCAATCTATTTCAATACTAAAGAATGAAAGACTGATTTCAAGAGAAAACAACATATTTAGCAACCGATTTAACATGTTTTAAGTCACCAACACAATTTTTTAATTCCTGACATGACTTGATTAAATGACTACTATAAATATCACATGAGATCCCATTATAAAAATATCTCACCTTAGACGTTATCATGTACAATTACTATAAATGAAATAGTCTAATTTCATTAATTAACTATTAGCTTAAACATTAAATAGCAATTTAAGTATGATGTAAAACATATTTAAAGCAAAACGTAAACATGTATCTAATATCCACCATGCATAAATAAATAAATAAAAAGAAATATCTGTTCTACATTGTGTTTCTTTAACACAATCCAAACTGTAAATATAATAAATATATTTATATTTAAAATTTAATTCATATATTTTAAATATACTTATTAACCTTTTAAATAATAGCTACTATACTATTGTGAGACTGAACCAAAATTTTCTGCGAGATCTATGGGAATTTTCTTGTAAAAGAAAATTATTAAAGACTTAAAGTTCATGGATTCTTTGTCACCTTCTGGTCATTCTTTTTTATAAAAAAAAGTACAGTTCACATGCATGCATGATTTTCTGATTTAAAAAACAACAGTTTGCTTTAGACAATTAGGGTTTAGAATACTTTTATATTCCCATTACTTTCATTGAAAGGTTGAATGTAGTTCAAATTCAGTAAAATTTTCCATATATATCTATATATCTATACACTTTTGGGCTTATATATATTCATTAGATAGAATATTAATCAAGCATATTTTGAATGTGATTCTCCTTATGGAACTTTTCAAATTAAAAATAAGAAAGGACAACCAGAATTTTGGGTTCCATTCCCACAATTTCCAGCTACTTTAATTTCTTATAGTTTATTACATGATTTTCTCTAAGCAATTAAATTATTAATTTATGATTAGAACTCTAATCTAATCTTATTTAAAGATGCCATGTATTTCTATTTTGACAAGCCAATTAGCAAGGGTTTTTTTTAGGGCGACAACATGTAGTCGCATATTAGTTTTGGAGAGAATTTCATGGTAACTATAGATAAAATTTTGTTCCCAAGTTAGGACTTTGTTTTTGAGGTTTGGGATAGTACATTTAGTACTTTTAGGTTTATTTTCTCTATTGTACTATCGTTTGATTATTTATTTAATGAAAAGTCGATACCTCCTTTGTCTGTGGTTTTTTCCTCTTTGAGGGTTTTCCACGTAAATATTTACATGTTTGATCTTTTCTATTTTACTTGTTCGTCGTTTATACGGGTCAATCCCCAACAAATCTGTATCACAGTCAAGTTCAACTTTCGCAGATTGACTCGTTCGATACACAACAACAAATTTGGATATCAAGATGTTAGACGGATCACAAATTTTAGTTTCTGGCATTTTTGGATAATTACGGAGATAGCTTACATGACCGAAGACAAGGGTGATGATTTCTTGTTCTCTACATAACCCGGTTGAAGGTGGAGTCGCGTTAGATGTCAGGCATGTGCTTGATTTAGAGAAAAATCACATCCCTTTTGGTGTTTAGGACTTGAATGGTTCGTAGAGTGTTTGAGGCAAGGTCGTTAATAGAGGATTACAATCAGGAGGAGAGAGTTGATGCTTTCTCTCATGTTTGGGTATTACTGGCCTTTGTTGCATTATACAACTTTGATTTGAAAATTAGGAGTCTTTCAATTTACAAGTTCGAACACTGTTTGAACTTGTTCAATATTCTGTAAAATTCGAGTTTGGCTTGTGACGGGGCATAGAAAAAGAGCTATGATAAATACGAGTCAATGTGGAGATTTGTAGGGTGTGCCTCATAATTATTAGACGTTTTGCAGGCACTTAGAAAGATGTTTGACGATTTGTCGAAGAAGAGGTAAAATAGAGGCAATGTCATGACGTGAAGACAAGTGACGTCGCAACGAAACCCCAAACGAATGTGGCAGTGACGTCATGATACGTATGCATGGGACGCCACAATGGGTTCTCCAAGTTATATAGTCGCGTTTTAGACTTCAAGCTAAACTGCTTCTCCTAGTTGCACTCTGATTATTCCAAGAATATTTTAGTATGATTAGAACTCGAATCTAAGCATATTTAAAGGAGCCATTGTATCATGTTTTGACAAGCTAATCAAAAAAGGGTTTTTCTTTGAAGGCGACAAGATGTAGTCACATATGAGTTTTGGTGAGAGTTTCGTGGTAATTATGGAGAGTATTTTATACCCTTTTTTTGAGTGCCCTATGAGATTTAGGGTTTTATTTACCGGTTTGTCATATAGAATTTTGAGCTTTGTATTTTGGGTTTAGGGTAATGTACGTTTAGTACATCTAGATTTATTTTCTTCATATTGTGCTCTCGTTTGTTTGCTCATTAGCGAAAAGCTGGAAGCCTCCTTTGCACGTAGTTTTTCCCTCTTTGAGGGTTTTCCTCGTAAAATATTTATGTTTATTCTTCTCCATTTTTATTATCTTGTTGTTTATACGGATCGGTCCCCAACAATAATATTTGATACTTTCACATGGTAAAATTCTAATAATGTAATTGTTGGGACTGTGACTACTAGAAATATAATATTACATTGTTTAGTATTCATAAGAAAATACTAATTAAAATCAGGAGAAAGTTATATTTATAAGTTTGGTTCATTAAACGACAATAAATTTTGAAATGACTGCCATTGAATAAAATGTAAATCTTATTAATTTTATTAACAAACATTAATTTAATCTATTTAATTTAAAATGATATTACTTTATATGTTTTAAATAAAATAAATTAATACATTTATCTCACAATTAATATATGATTAATTTAAACTACTTAAAATGTATTTAAATTAAAATTCAATTTCATCATATTTAAAATAAAATTAAAATTAAATAAATTTTATAATTTTGCGGTGAAAAATATTTTTATTCAACATTTTAATCAATGGGTCAAAATCATTGTATACGTCCCTGATTTAATCTACTCCCCTTTTTCCCCTCCTACTGGAATATTTTGAAAATTAAAAGTAATTTCACATAGAAAAAGGTAATCGTAATGTTTTTCTTGAAAGTTTCAAAATTTTGTCTTATTTCCTTTTTCACGTTTTCTAAAGATTATGTCCTCTTTTGTATTATTTGGAGATCCTGTTTCTAACACAATCTTTTTAATGCAATATTTAAGATTTAAGATTGTTTATAATTTTTTCGAACTTTAAATAAAAATATAATATATTTAAATATATATATTAATAATAATATTGATGTCAATTGAACTAATACTCAGTCGATAATTTTAAACATAATTTTTAAAATATTCAAATTAAATGAATTTTAAAAAAAAATTAAAGTCGGATTTTTATTATATTGTAGATCAATTGATGAGATTAAAAGATTGACAATAGAATTAAGAAGAGTACATAAAAAATACAATACGAGCACCATTCTATTTTTTCTCTCACAGTGAGCACCATTTAATTTATAAAAAACAATTATTAGTAGTAATATGATTAATCCATGATTTGATTATGAAATATTAATTTGAATTAATAAATAATATAAAATAACTTGAATTTAAAATAATTAAAATTCAAAAATTATCTAAGCCTAAAATGATGTAAATTTGAAAGAGATAAATATTAAAATTATACATGGGTTTTGATTCAATGTGTAATGCTATATATGAACTTCGATTTTGTGTGATTTTATACATGAAATTTTGATTTGATTCAATTGTCACAAATCACTAATAACATTATTGAATTGGTATTATTTTACGTTGATATATTGAATACACAAACAATTATATCTATCCAATATGAAAACAAATGTTTGTATTATTTCTTTAAATGTGTACAATTGAAATGAAAATTAAAGTTTCGTGCATAGATATGAACCACAATTCAAATTTCATGTGTATAATTACATCAAATCAAAGTTAATATATCAAACTGCATATTAAACCAAAGTTCATACATAAATTTGATATTTATTCTAATCAGAAATATTGACTAGAACTTGAGATACCTTATCTTAATTAGCAAAATTAAAAGATCTGAACTTAAAATGACTTAAATCTAATTAACCTGATGTAAAAATGATTCAATAATTTTAAAACTCGATTTAATCCTATCCAAGACCAGCATATCCCATTGGCAAGTTGAATTATATGTAATTAACTTTTGCATATTCTATTGCAGGGAATTTGGAGAATTTGCATTTGAATTATGAAGTCTTTAGAATCAAGTTGAAGGGAGAAAGAAGCCCTACCTTGTCAGCTGGTAGGCGAAAAGGAAAATCTGATTGGGACCAAACCCTTGGATTAAATGCTTTAGGTTAAAATATGATTAAGTTATTGTAATTTTTGTATATTTAGAATTTATCCCCTTTATCTTTATTACAAGGTATTTAATCCCATTACCTTTTTGGATTTAAAATTGCAAGTCAATTATTAACACCATCAAAATTCTTTTATTAAATTTAAGTTCATTACAATGTCAATTTTTTTGTTACATGACTATGAAGTGAAATTTTTTTTTCAATATTTCAAACAAGAAAATTCAACATAAGAAGTTTAATCAGGGGCAAAGCTCCTCAAAAATAGAAAAATTGTGCCTTAGCCCCTTTAAAATCTAAAAAATTATAGGTTGATACATAATATATTTTGACCCCCTAAAGTAATAAAATTATGATTTAATCGTGCTAGAATTGTAAAGTTATAAGCTTATAATGGAAGAATTGCATTTTGACTCATAAAAATTATAGTTTAATTTCACTCCTATAAAAAAAAATTCTCAACTTCGCTCCTAAATTTAACGGTATTAACAATTGAGCATAGATTTTGAAAACTATAAAATAAATAAACTAAATTCTTAAAAGCAAAAGTAAAGGAATTAAATTTCAAATGTACAAAAACTCAAAGCATATTTTAACCAATGCTTTATAACCCAAAGCACTAGGAGAAAAGACATGAGAAATAATAAGAAGTTGAAGTACTACATGGGAAAATAAAAATTGAACACTTTTGCAAAAGCTGAAAATGGACTGCTGTCTCTTGACCCTACAAAAACCGACCATTCTTTATTATATTGTTTGATAATTGAGGAAGAAGGGTGGAGTGAAAATACAGAGAGTAATGGCGGATTGGCAATTTTGAAAAAGAAATTACAGAAGGAACTTATTAAATTAATAAAAATTTTCATGTCTTTCATATTCCTCGAGAGCAGAATTTTGTTGCAAATTGGTTAGCTAAACATAGTATTCGGTATAATTTCATGGTGACTGCTTTGATTCAATCACTGGCTGAAATTAGCTAAATGAGGCAGGTAATTCTAAGTGGAGAATAAAAATAGAAGGGTTTATAAAATAATTTTTCTTAAACTTGTGATTTCATTAATAATATCATCATTATTGAAAAAGGAATTTCCCAATCTAAACATAAATTACGAATTTTGAGATTTGAAAACTAATAATTGTAGTAATTAAAAAGGTTATACGAATCAATAAATTTTATATTTTTAAAGAGAAAAATCAATTAATTTAAACATTAAAATAATATTATTAAAAGAATAATCACCAATTTTAAAATGGTTAATATTCACAAACCATAAAGTGAGTTAATTATCATGGTTGAACTTTTTGAATCTATATATCACATAAAATAGTGTTATTATTTCCCTTTTACAGATGGACCCAAAAACTAAATAATTATTTGTGACTTTTTGTGTACAATATTTGTGTCCTTGCAAACTGTTTTCACTTTGCCACCTATAAAATTATCGCCAATTTTTGGCTAGATTTCACGCAAGGCTGATTTAAAGGTGATGTTCTATTTCTACAAGAATTTTGTATATATCTTTAATATTATATATATACACTTTCAATGAGAGAACATGACTTTTACGACATACATATGATTTCTGGATTTTTATCTGCAAGAATTCAAAATTTTTAATTTGAAGTTGATCCCCGATTGTATCTTTCAATGGTTATAAGAGAAGAATTACAAAAGTAAGAAAATTTTGTTCTCTCTTTACTTGTGCTTTGTGGGAAATTTAAGAAAGAAGAAACGATACAAATCTTAATCCATATAAAACACTTGGATTGATAAAAAGGCCAATGATTATCTCTATTAAATTTAAATATTATTATTCAATTAATTAAATTATTTGTCGGATATATGAATTCATTAAATATTCACATTTAGTAAATTAAATTTTAAATAATAAAATAGACAATGAATTTGAGTATTCAAACTCATTATCCATAAAAATAAAATAGTTTTGATTAATAGATATACAAATTATCTAAACCTATTACCCACAAAAATTAAAAGAATTTGAGTAATACATATAGACTGATATCCCTTAATTCTTTTTGAATTCACCACGAATAGTAATTAAAATATCCAAATATCAAAATAAATCAAATATTCAGAAATATTTAAATCCACACCCTCCATTTCTGAAACATTTGAAGACACGAGTGGGACAATAGCCTAAGCAACTTGGGGCTCTCTCAAGTAACATCAAATTTATCAAGTAACACCCAACAAACATATCAGCTTTTGAAAGCTACTCCTACCTCTCCACCAAGCATTTATGTTACAAATAAAGAGAAAAAACCTTTCAAAGACCGACCAAAAGCTCTTCCTTAAAGCCCAAACCATCCCCTTGAGCACTTTTTAACCATAAATTCTTTGTTAGCTTTTTTTTGCAATTTTACTTTTGGGTTGCATGGATCATTCCAACTTGTATTATATGTATATGAGGAGAATATTTAACGTATTAGATGAGTTTCATACATTATCATCAGTGAATAATAATAACACATTTTAAATGAGTAAAACAAAAATAATGGGAAACCTATATATACAAATAAATACGATAACATCATTTAAATATAACTAAATAATAATTATTTGTAAATAAATTTAAACTCTTAAACTTTACACTCTAAAATCGAGACCTTAAATATTAAACTCAATACCCTAAACCTTAAATTTGAGATCATAAATTCTAAATCTTAAACTCGAGAATTATTATTTTTGTTGAAATTAAGGTATCCACTATTGGTGTTAATGACTAATCCCCTTACTATAAACCACGAAATATATTTCATTCTCATGAATAAAGATTTAACTCTCAACCACATGATTATGAAACAAGATAAATAACTACCACTCTACACCTCTTGATTAAACTTGAGAGTTATTAATACATGTTTTCATTTATATTCGGGAGACCGCTTGCATTTGTGACCCATAAATAAAATTACCATGAACAAATTGTGTACATATACACGAAGTAAACACTAACAACACTTTACTCTTCCAAAGGCAATAATTGAGGCAGATGTGATATTTTTAGCAACCCATTTCTTTTTTTAAATCTTGGAAGCATTTCTTTCAATAATTAATAATACTATATAGCTACTTAGCTATCTAATGTATAGTCCTTTTGTTATTGCAAATTAATATTCCCCAAATATGCATGGTGACTTTTGTTTTATTTTACATTTTAAGTTTGATTTTCTTCACCTTTCTATTGCAATCAATGGTATAAAGTGCTAGCAACTTGTTTGAAATCTAGGGGCGGTTGTAAAGGCTCAAGTTGTGCCTTCCACTTTATTAGTATTGTAAAAATTCGATTGGACAAGATTCGTATAATGTTTTAATAAGTAACCTAAAGTAAAATACAAAAATCGAAATCTGAAAACTATGGTTAAAAAATATCATTCGAATCAATTTTTCATATGTTTTGGGTTTTATTTGTTGTATTTCCTTTTCTTTTCTTTTTTTCTTTGTAATTTTGAACCATGGTGACTAGTTGACTTTCTTACATTTACTCATTCAATAATGAATATTTTTGTTAAAGTTATTATTTATTAGATAGTTTTTTTCTTTTCTTTTTTGTAAAAAGAAATAATTAGAAAGCGAATGAAAAGATAACAAATTAACTAGAAGTAACAATCATAGAATCGAGATCAATTTTGAGAAGCTCCCGTAATAAGATTGGGGCCTCATCATAATTCCCGCTTCCATATTCAGCCATCAAATTAGCTTATCTGTTATGTTCCCTAGGGATGTATCGAAAATGAACACTCTAATTTTGGCAAAAAAGTTGGCTAATCAAACGTAATTCCAATAATATACTAGTACCCGTACTACCAACTAAGATAGTTTCCACAACTAATGTATTATCACACTCCAACTCCAATTGCCTAAAATCAAACGCCCATGCTAAATTGAGGCCTTCTAATATAACTCTTACCTCAAGTTTAAAAACTGAATCCTTCCCAATCCACATAGCAAAAATATACATCTAATTGACATCATGGTCTCTAACACTCAACCAGTTGCAACAGTATTATTGCTTTTCGACAATACACCATCAATGTTCAATTTCTTGGATAGTTTAAACTTTTAATTTTATCTTTATAAAATGATTTTTTTTATGTTACTAATTATAAAAAAAAAGTTTTAATTCTACCATGGGAATAACAAAGAAGGATGATGGTAAAAATAAGATTGATTTTCCCTTCATTGATGTCTTTTTCTCTTTGCTTTATTTTGATGAAATGTCAATTTTAGCTTCTCACTTTTCTTATGTTCAAAGTGAAGAATATTTATATAAATATATACTTTTCAGGTCACAAGTTAAAACAAAACAAAGTTAGGTCCTCTCTCTATATCAAAAAATATATATATTGCTATTCTAGCATGTCAATGTTAATTTTTCATCTACAAAATTACTGTTTATAGACTTTATTCAACCAACTCCACAAAAAGGTCCAAATATTCGACCTAACTTTCTCTTGAAAATCCACAATGTCACATTCATAATTACTATAGCATACCTTACAACATTAATTTTCTTTTGGGTCAAATTATGCTATTAGTCCCTATACTCCACATTAAATTGTAAATTTAATCCTTATACTTTAATTTGGTCAATTTTAGTCCTTATACTTTGCGGATCAATTAATAGTCCCTGTATTTTTCAAATTACTTTTCGAATTTCGATATTTCAACCTTGACGTAAACGACAATCATTAAATCCATTAACTAATATTTTTATAAGTAATACGTAAGAAATAACACGCTAACATACTATTACACATATAATATAATGCATACCCCATCATATTCTAAAAATAGCAAAACATAATGAATTCAATAATTATATATATAGATGTTAAATCAGAAAGATAAATAGCAAAATTTAACTAGATTAGCTCCACTTATTTCTTATTTCCTTGGATTAAATATATTTTTTTGTTGTCATTTTGTGGGATGATTTGATCTGCTGTACTTGGGGTATGAACATGTTCCATCAAGTTTCAATGTTGTCGGCGAAACAAAAAAATCATGTGCATTCTACAAATCCTCCGTTGAAGTAGGGTTCAGAAAAAAATCGATAAAATTTCGAACATTTTATTTGAATAGTAGTATTTGGTTCGGTGTTAATCCGGTTATTAATTAAATGTATATGATTCGGTTTAATTTTTATTCATATATTTAAAAATTGTAATTAATTAAATCTGAATCAATTTTTTTTTTGAAAACCTATTTAAATTAAACTGTTATCACCCCAAGTTGAAGTAATTTGATATTTTGCCTAGTACTAAAACAATTTAAAATAATAATTCCTATTACATTTTCGATTTAAATATTTCGATCTAATCATTAAAATATTACTATATTTTGTTGAAATTTACTAGCCTGCTACTGTTGTATGACGTGGCATATAATTGATGAAAAATAAACGTGTTGAATCGAAAAATTTTAACACTAATGTTCTCTTTGCATTTTTGGAAGAGATAAAATAAACATTGGTGTTCTATTTTTGTAATAAAGCGAAAGCATATGTTGTTTTCCCATAAGCTTAACTCAATTATGGTAACACAAAGGGAAAAAGTTGGAGATCAATTAGGCAACTAGTTTTACTTTTAGGTAATAATGAATGGAATATGCTAAAGTATATGTTTAAACATTTGTAGTGTTGAAATTTTAAAATCTCGAGTTTTTAAAGTTGAGTATTATTTTATGTAAATTTTGTATATGTTTTGCCTTTTTTTTTTTCTAATTTAATCTCGTTTAGTTTGGGTCATGTTCAAGGCCACTTTTATAATTTGTTGTTAATTGTTGCCAATAAATTGAGGTAAAAATATTATGAAAGACATTAAATTTGAAGGTTTTTGTATTAAGAGTCGGATTACATTTTGTCTATTTACTTTAAAAATAGGTAAATTAGTTTATATATGTTGGATCAAAGAGCAAAAATAGTTTTTATATTAAAATTTTTATCCATTTCTACTATTAAAAACCGATCCTTGTATGTTAGAATGAGCTATAATAGCATGCCTCAGGTAGCTGTTTGGTTATTTCGTCAATCACGCAAGATTTTAACAGTAGAATTAGATGAACTTTTTAGACAAAAAACTAGTCTGTTCTTTAATCTAACATAAAAAGATAAATTTGTTCATTTTTTGTGTAAATGAGACAAAATATAATCTGACTCTTAATACAAGTGCCTCCATGATGCTTGTACCAAAAATTGATGATACGAAATTTCTTTAACATAGTTTTAAGCATTTGATTGACCTATAAATTTAATATCAATTGAATATGATTAATTAGATTTTCCTTTCACGTTACCTGTAAATTTAATATCATTTTTTAACAACAGTAACTAACACTAATAACATAATAAAAATTGATAATATATCAAATAATAAACTATAATTAAATCTAGTGTTTTTAAATTCTTTAAAGCAATTGGTATCCTAATTAAAGTCAAAACCTAGATGGGTTACTTTGAGGGTTCAACCCATGCTTTAGCACCATTCTTGGAGCTGCACTAATGCACATGGAGATGCTTTTTGTTTTTGAAAAGTTTAATGGAAAAAAAATTGTTTGGTCAGATTATATATATAAAGAATTAATTATTAAATTGTGATGGTGTTTTGAGTATTAAATAAAGGTTTTATGCTTTATTACAAAGGAAGAGGAATGAACCAATTTTTATTTGTTTGTTCTGATTTATACTTGTAAATTCGATTAGAATTTAATTTGATTAAATTGAATTTAAATTTAACTTAATTTAATTTAATCTTAAAAGTTAATAATTTAAATTTATTAAACACAATTTAAATGGATCTAAATTCAAAAATTAACTCAAGTATAGAATGACTCGAATAAGTAATTTAAAATCACTCGAAACATTACCTATATCTATAATAATTTGATTAAAAAAATATAAACCTTAAATCTAAACGATCTGAAAGACAAGTTGAATCCCAAGACGAAGATGAACTTAAAATACATCCAAAACAAAATTGAATGAAAATCTTAAAATTTAAATAAACCGGATTCGAAACGAACCTAACCAAAGCTATTTATACATATAATTGCTTGCTTGTAAAAGAAAAAATTTCTTAAAAGATTTTGCTATTTACTATTTAGGGTTCGGGGAAGGTTTTTTTTTTTTGGCAACAGCTAAAATCTAATGACTAGAATACCCCTTGAAAAACTTGAAATAACACCGCCATCCCTAAGATTCCTTTTAGTTTCAAAGCAACTGTCAGTTGTCAGAAAAGCAACAGTGCCAGACTTAAACGGTTAATTCTGGTACTGGCGGTGAAAATGAGGTGAAAGGGCAAAAAATAATACACTACTTCAAGCATTTTCACACATTATATTCAGATTCTTCAATAATTAATTTCACTAAATTAATTAATTGGATCTTTAATTCAAATTTATTTGATTTAAATCTTATTGTATTTACATTTTATCTATATTTATTCTAATTTAAATTTAAATATTAATTATCAAAATAATCAATATTTTATAATGTTGATTTTAGTTATTCAGATACCATTAATTATATATATAATTTTTTATATTTCATTTTCGATTTTATTGTTCATATTTAGGGTCTGAAGTTGTTTCTTTCAACAATGCATCTCCAAAATTTGAACATGTGTCTTTCCTACACTATTTTTTTTCGCAACATTCACACTGCTCTGTTAATAGTAACAAAGCAGAGTAGTACCCAAATAAAATTACATAAAAAATTAAAGCATAGTTCCAGCAGCATTAAAGTACTAAACAAAGCAAAAATCACCACCAAACTTTAAACAATTGAGTTCGATTTACCCCAGCCAAAGCCAAGGAGAATGCCAGGTCGTTTCCATTCCTATCCACCAAAGAGAAGACAATGGATCCAGCCTTGCGCTTAGTTGATTCAATTTCTAAAAAAATTGCTTGAAGCGACCAAGGTCTCAGCCCCTTGTTGATACACCAAGAAAATACCATCGCAGAGCCTACTTCAATTACCAGTGAATTAGAACACTTCCAGCTTGTCGATTCAAACACTTCAAGAGCAATTTTCACCACTTCAATCTCAGCTTCCTTAGTAACATTTGTACCTGCAGCATCAGAGAATATCCCTTTTGCCATCCCCTCCAAATCTCTCAAAATTCCTCCACAGCCGGCTTTATCCTCTTTAGCTATACCACATACATTGAATTTTAACCTCTTAAAAGAATATTATACAAAAATCTATATAAATTTTACCTAATTTTATGTTGTAGGTGAATAATTACATTATTATAATAAACAAAATGATTGAGAAATATTTTGTAATTCTAGCCTTAAGAGTTTTGGGTAATTCTAATTTTGATTAATTTTGATTTTTAATTAAGGTTACTTTAAGTTCAAATTATTATTATTATTATTAATTAAGGTTACTTTAAGTTCAAATTATTATTATTATTATTTTGATTTGACATTTTGAAAAGAGATAAAATATAGCTAAGATATATTTTTTATCAAAGGTTGAATTGATAATCGGAAGGAAAATTAGGTCAAAATTAAGATACATTCTAGGAGAATAAAACTTCTATAGGAGAGAAGCAAATAAAAGACTTTCATAAAATTCTCTTAGTATCGAGAATGAAATTTTTATTCTATACATGTTAAATCATGAATTAATAACTATATTCAATCTTCAAAAGAAAATTTTAATTATTTCCATCTTTCTATTTTTAGAACAAAAATATTTATGAAATCCCATGTATAGGAGCTGAAATCATTTCAAATCATTTTTAAATTTCATATATATTTTCAATCATTTTAGATTTAAATTTATTTTCGAAATCTTTTATGTTAAATGTAAGAACTTTTTAAATGAAATCGAATGAGAATTTTCATTCACATAAAAATTGATATATGTATGTTCAGCCGCAATAAATATAGAAAAGAAACCTTGGGGTCCAAACAATGAATAAATTAAATAATAAAGAAGAACCTGAAATAAGTAATGATTAAAATAATTTGTAGGGTGTGTATAATGGATACCAGCTGGAAGAACTGGACGTATATGAGAAATTCGTCTCCACCCCACACCCCCAATCATCTCTCTCATCACCAAATAGATTCCATTACCACTCTATTTCACTTCTTCAAAATTTCATTTCATTTTTCTTCTATAAATTCTCTTCTCATTTCTCTCATAAACCTCTTCCCCTTTCATGCAAAAATCTCTCTCTTCTCTTCCTGTGTGTTATTTGAAGTCTTATGTGTTATGAAAATTTTCATGTTTGAGACTCATGTCTCCGGTTGTTAGTGAAATCCTCCGTTCTGGGTTTATGATAAATTCTTCACTTAGACGAAGGACTCATCTTGTTCAATCTTTCTCTGTTGTTTTTCTGTACTGGTTTTATGTTTTCTCATAAATAAATTGTCCTATTTTACCATATATACATATATATATATAATAAGTAGTTATTTAGCTTACAATTTAGTCTCTCTTTTTTTCCTTTTAATGGCTTCTTCTAGTGGAAACTCCATGTCCAATTCAGTATCCGAAGAGGATTTGCACAATCAAAGGAAACGGAAAAGGATGGAATCCAACCGAGAATCAGCGAGGCGGTCTAGGATGAGGAAACAAAAGCACTTGGACGAGTTAATGGCACAAGTGACTCAGTTGGTTAAAGATAATAATCAAATCTTAACCACCATCAACTTCACCACTCAACACTACATCAACATTGAAGCTGAGAACTCGGTTTTGAGAGCTCAGATGATGGAACTGAGTCAAAGACTGGAGTCACTCAATGAGATTCTCCATTATCTTAATAGTGGTACCAATAGCAACAACAGCAACGATGGGTTTGAAACTAGTGAGGGATTTGAAACAACAAGTGATGAAAGCTTCACCACCATTATCAGCAACCACAACAACAATCCTTTTGTTATTATGAACCAACCCATTATGGCATCAAGTGATATGATGATGTTTCAATACTAAATTCTATTGAAAAAAATTTGGGTGAAAATGTATATTTGCAATGATTTGTTGGTGTTGAGATGTTGTTTTTATTGTCTCCTGTTTTGTGTTGGTGGTGTTTATTGAAATTTGTAGTAAAAATGTTTTGGTGGTGCCAAGCAAATGAGATGATGATGTACAAGACGACTGCAAGTGAATTTGACATCTAGTAATTAAAATGTCAAATTATAAATTATAATTTTAGTCTATTTATTATCTTGAAATTAAGAATTTAATTTCTCTGACAACAGCTAACCATGTTATTAACTTTTTATGAAGTATTTTACAAGTCTTTATATAAGAGATATCATATTAAATTAGTCAATTTACTATTAAATAAATCAATTTAATTAAAAACGGAGTCCAAGAGTTGACAAGAGTTTTAGTTTGCTTAGTTAAATAGAAAATTTTCTTTCTAACACTTTCCAAAATATAAATTATTCAAATTAACTTTTTTAAACTTTTTAATAAATAGAAAATTTCTATTTCGGTCCTTCTACAAATATAAATAATGTAATTTAAGCTTTTTAACGAAACAATTTTAACCTTGACTTCTCCAATATTCATTAATTTTATCTCAGTCCTTAAATAATTTTTTTTTGTTTAGCGCTAAATTTAGTCTTTAAATTATTAAAAGAATCAAATAGAGTCAAATTTCAATAAGGTAAACATGTCTTGTTTAAAAATTAACATAAAATTTTATTTTAATAATAGAGTTAACTCTATTCTAATTTGACTTTTTAAATTTTTAATAATAAAAGAATTAAATCGATTCATTCAATAATAAAGACACGTTAATTTTTGTGGACATACGAATAACATCATATAATATTAGGAGTCGATTTGTGAAGGGGGGATTTTAAATATAAAATATGGTATGTATGTGTGTGTGATGCATGTATGCAGTGTCCCTTACCATATAATTAGTTTTATTTCACTTGTTTGTTGTCTTCTTCTTCCTTTGAAAGGGTCATTATTTATGATGTTTTTTTGTTCTTTATGGATGCCTCTCTCTATCTCTCTATGTTTTTTGTGTGAAGAAAAGTGGCAAATAATTGCTAATGCCAAAAAATAATTAAAAGGGGAAAAAGGTCGTCCTTTATTTAAGACAATTGTTGCTTGTTCAGCAAATACATTTTATTCCAACAGGCAACATTGAAAATCTTGCCTTCGTCATGATGGTATGCAGTGGTTTGAAAAATTGAATTGGAAATTAAATAGGTTATAGGTTTTATTATATATATATATTGTTTTTAATAGAATGTTTAAAAATATTTATATTTTTTAATTTTTAAATAGAAAGATAATGTAATTTAACATATTTGATAATGTTGATATATTTTTATAATCATATTGTATAATTGAATTATATTAGATAAAACGGTAAAAGCTGTTTTTCTATTGGAGGCACTGTGGACCCAAAAAAATTATCTTTTAATTCCTTTAATAATTTCAAAATTTTAAGTTTGATCCTTTCAAAATTTAAAAGTTTTAAACTTAATCCTTGAAAAATTGTAAAATTTTATGTTAATACAATAATAAAATTATATTGTAACTATAAAAGTTTTATAATTCAAATCCAATCCTAAGGGAAAAAATTAGCTTTGTCCTTACTTCTTTTAATGATTTTGTCAAACCATAATTTCAACGGCAGAAATTAAAATATTTTACCTATTTAATAAATTCTGAAAAGATTAATCTCTATAGTCTACGGACTGTAAAACGAACAGTTACTTTGATTCCATCAAAAATACAATTTTGACAGAGATTTTGGAACATTGTTTCCACCTAAGGACAAATTTAAAGGAGTCTTAGCCTCCAAGAAATGAGAAAAGTTATATACAGTCCTTTAACAAATTATTAAATTATAAATTAATATATAGTTAAATTGTACTTTAACTTCAAAAATAAAAATTTTATTAAATTTTTATTAAAATAATAAATTTATAAATTGACCCTTGTTTACACCTTTGTCAAAATCATAGATATTATTCATAAAAATCTCACATACAATAAACCTACTCAATTACATTGAATGCATGGCCATCATTAGTGTTATTATTTAGTAAGATATTTATTCTCAAACTTTTGAATTCATTACCAACCTCTTATTTTTTAAGCAAATGTTTTTCAAAACCAATTTTCATTCACATAAATTCTTTTATTAAATTATTTTAAAATCAAATTTCTATATATTGTAGAACGTGACACTTTTAATCGTCTTGCTTTGCCACTAAACATTATCAATATCCAGATAAGATTGACTATGATATCATGGAATTAGTAAAAATTATAAAGAATAAATTAAAAAAATTAAATCTCCCAATTTGAGTGCCACTAATTTCTTGTTTTTGATTCTTGTGCCACTTTATAGAAACACCTATAGTTTTTTTTTCTTGGTAAAGGTTCAATGTACAATGTTTAATTCAAAGTTCTAAAATTTTTCTTAGGACTTCAATTCATTAAAATTATCTAAATGTTTTAGGTATTTTCAAGTTGGAATAACTTAAATTAAAATTTGATGTATTTTTTAATATTCAATCAGTGGTTAAATCAATTAAATTGGAAAATTAACTAAACTGATTTTATAAATTTTTATATTTTTAATTATTGTTGAATTAGTAATAAAATCAAATGAACTAAAAATAATAGTATGATCAATTCAATTAACGATCCGATTATTAGAACATTAGGTGTTACAAGTCAATATGATATCAATTTAATTGAGAAATGATTAATTTTTTCAACAAAATAATAAATATTATTAAGAAGATACCTTTGTCTTTTTATATAAAGTATATAAAACCAATTTATACACGGAATAAATCTAGAAACGACATTCACACATGATGGGATATAGACCTAAAACACCATAATCTTTGAAATCTCATATTTATCATTTTAATCAAAGTTTCATTTGTATTTTACATTTTTTATGAATATAACTTTTATATAATTTTTCACAAAATTTTATTTTATATAAATTATTGTACTTTTTGTAAATTTGAATTTTACTCCATATACTTTTTAGACTTCAAAATTCAGATCCAACTATTAACACTATTAAAATTATTTTATTAAATTTAAATTCATTACAAAGTCATTTTTTAGTTGCATTATTGCCGAGTGAGTAGTTTTTTTTTTCAAATATCACATCAATGAATTTAACAATAAAAATTTAACCGTGTTAACAATTGGATCTGAATTTTGAAATCTAAAAAGCAGATAAATTAAATTTTTGAAAATAAAAGTATAGGGATTAAATTTTAAATTATAATTTGATTAAGGATATAAGCAAAGATTGAGCATATAAAAGCCATTTAATGGCTTAAAGGTGACCCTTTAGCACAGAGATATGGGCTGTCATGTTCCCCTTTGATTATTATAGTTTAATTGAGATGCCATCCTACTTATCATTACTTTAACTTAATTGGCGGTGCTTAAGTTTATTATATTTATTTTACACTTAATCATGTCTCATTTCTCTATAAGCTTTTTTACCTTTTTTTTTATTTTTTTATAATGATAAATTTAGCCAGTCATATTTTCTCTTTTTATCACTTTGGTCCTAATTCTTTTGTTATCACTTTGTCCCACAACCTTTTAAATTTAGTTAAGTTGTTGTTTTGGATTGAAAACCTATTTGAACTGTTAAAATTTTTATGGTGCTGATGTAGTAATTCACGTGATAGTCCATGTGTACTTCATTACTAGTTGGGATAATTTTTTTTAGAAAAAATTATGAACATTTCTTTATTTCTTTTAGAAATACGTGTGAATTATCATGTAGATTATTAAATCAATGTCGAAGAAATTTTAAGAGTCTAGTCAATTTTTTCATCAAAAAAATTAATTTGAATATACTAAACCATAATTTGACTAAAATATTAACTAATTTGAATCTTGATTAATCCGAATCCACATTAACCAAAACCCCAAATAAACTTAGTAAAAACACCATGAAGGCCCTTATATTAAAAGTCAGATTGTATTTTGTCCCATCTATTCAAAAAATAGGCAAATTAGTCCCTGGACATTAGATCAAATAAAAAAATGATCATTTTATTTAAAATTTCATCCATTTATCCCTATATGTGAACATGAGGGGCACATGGCACACTATGTATAATTATCTAGTTATTTTGTCAATCATGCGAGTTTTAACAGTAGAAATAGATGAAATTTTAAATAGAAAGAATCAATTTGCTCTTTAATCTAACATACATTGATTAATTTATCTATTTTTTTAATAAAAAAAAGAAAATTACAATCTAACTTTTACTACAGAGACCTCCATAATATTTTTACCGAACAAACCCCGTTGGAATCCCTTTCAAATTGCTTTGTTGTGCATGATTGCAGTTGCATGCTTAATTTAATAACCAAAGAAATGATGAAAGCATGAAGCTTTAATAAATAAATAAATAAATAAATAAATAAAAAGGGGCGGGGATCCATTTGAAGAAAATAGTGTCATTTTCCTTTTGCTTAATGGGAGAGACCAATAGTTTTAAATAACTTTCATGTGTTTATTTGAATTATATATTTGTCATAACGCAAGCAAAGACATAAGCACTTTATATTAATTTTACTTTTTTCTATGGTGGAAAGTCTTTCCATATTAGAAGAAGACATCTTTGTTGGAATCACTATATTTTTCCCACTATGATTCATTTATCTTAATTTAGATTTATTCACTTCAAATTAATTTTAGTTCAAGTTAATTTAAATTAAGAAAATTCGAGTTTTAAAATTTTTGAATCATTTTCCGTCTCTCTTATAATTGAGAGTAAAGTGGAGTTACTAAGGATTGAACTTAAACTCTCATATCATGTAACACGATACTCTTATCACTGACTTGCACTGTTGGTTAAGATAAAGGCTTTAGGTTCTTGAGCACCACTATGTTTGTGTCTCTTAAGTTCATCTTGTGCGTGTCTCATGTATGAATTTTATCTAGATTCTTTTCGGTTCTTTGTCTGTTATGATTTGTAATGATTTAATTTTATGTTGTAATTACTCGAACATGCATTTATACTTATATTGTACTTGTGAATGTATTCTATTTGTAGCACCAACACTTAAAAAAAACTCATTCTTCATTTTACATTATAATTACTTTAACATGTATTAGTAATTATATCGTACTTGTGAATATATTTTATTTGTACTAATAATACCTTTTTGTAATTGTTCGAGCATATACTCTATTTGTGATAGTAACCGTTTTAAAAAAAAATTCGAGTCATTTCAATTAAGTTGATTTTAAGGATTAAATTAGAAAAAAAAATATTAAATTCAAAGACTTTATGGGGGCTTTCGGTAGAATGGAAAATAGCAAGAAAGGCACAAAAAGACAAAATATGATGTAAGATTAAAATGACATCCCCACCTAAAACATTAAATAAATCCAAGTAATTGTGTTAAAAATTCATCCAAAAGTATTGTAGGGTACAATTGCATCATCTCAAATCACCACTTTGATGAGTGGGTTTCCGACAAGCATCAAAGTAAGATCTGTTTTTCTTTTTGTTTTTTTATATAAGGTAAATTATATAAATAATTATTCAATTATTAGTAATTTTTGTTATCATCTAATTATTCAATTTTTTTATTGTGAACAATTAAAATAACTTGACAGTTGCTAAAATTAGTATGATAGCAATATTAATCTTCAATATTTATACATCGTATCAATTTGCTGTTGATTATTAAAAATTACATCTTAACATTTACAAATTGTGTAATTTAACTTCTTCTGTAATTTAGTTTTTTTTACATTGAAAGGTTAATTTAAAAAAATGAGAAAATAAAATTATTATTTTGAATTTTTGGTGTTTCCAATTTTGTTATATTTTCGATCAAATTTAGTTGATAATTTTTTTAATTGGTAAAACGGTAACAAAGAAAAATAAAATTAAATTACACAATGGGTAAATGTTAAAGGTTAAAGTTGTTATTTTACCAATTTTAAAAACCGTCATGTCATCTTTCCATTAGTTGGTGACCAAATAAGAAAAAATCGAATAGTTGAATGACCATTTTGTAACTTTTCACAATTGGATAACAAAAAAAGAAATTTATAAATAGTTGGGTGGTTTACCTCTTTTTTTTAATGGAACATGGAACTAAAGCTTATACATGTTTGTCATAGAGTCTACCATAAAAGGAAAGGCCTCGTATTATTAGAGGACAACAATAGCTCGATTCGGTTTAAAAAAATCGAAAAACCGACTTAACCGAACCAACATTGGACTATTCCTACACCATGGAGCTATTAGATTGCAAGCAAATAGACGAAACAAAACGATTTGGACATTAAAAATAGCAACACCGAAAGCAAAATTGTCAATAACGGTAACGTTAATCAGAAGAGGATCATTGTTATAAGAAAGGGTAATCAGGATAACACTAATAATAACTAAAACCGGAACAGCTTTAGCACGATTGTCATCGGAAAAAAGAGAATGATGTTCAACTTAAAACATTCATATCTGCATGAAAAGTTTTCCATTCGAGATAAACGTTGCATAATGCAAATTTAGAACAGTTTCTACCGTATGTTTTTGATTATTAATCATATGGAATTTGGATATAAGCAGCATCACATACAAAAGGAATGTCAGCGTACATACCGGCAAGTGCACATCTTATGCACTCCAAAATGGTGAAGAGGTAAGCAAATGCCACGGCTGTCCAAAATTGCATCCCGAACTTACCCCAATATATTGCGAGTGGCATCCACCGGCTCACGGTCCCTATTACCTGCAAGGCAATTTCCAATAACATGCCCATCACAACATGAAATCGGAAAAAATGGGGCCATTCTTTTCTTCTCACTATCCCTAGATATGCAACAAAGAAATATGCCATTAAGAACCAGCTCGGTAAACTTCCAATGGCTCCGAGAAACGGATAGGTCAAAAACTCAAAGTCTTCTAAAAATGGGTGTAAATGATATGCTGTTTCTGCATACATCCACGTCTCGTGAAGAGGCATTAAATAAGGAAGGCACGCTAAAGTCCTCCACCACCATTTGGGTTTCTTAGTCATCGGTGGAAAACGAAAACTGTACGGGACATCCTTTGAAGCTCGAGGCACCAAATTAGATCCACGACGCCTAGGTAATGACGGTAAAGCTTGTGATAGACCACCTAGATCCCCACTCAACAATGGAGATGATGCAGCAGAAAGGCGCAAGAAAGGCACATCTACGAGATTGGACAGTTTGTACAAACGAAAAAATAAGAAAAATTGTTCGGAATGGAGGCATTTATCAATGCAAGACCACAGAATGGAAAAACCAAAAATTGTGTAAGCCATTGCATATACCTCCAGATTCACTGCTGCTTCGAAATAGAGCTGTGGTAGTCAAATGATGAGAGCATGCAAAACTAGAGCTACACGGCACAGGCTTACGAAGCCTTGAACTCACCGAAACAGACCTCAACGGAAAGGTAAAGCCATTCAGAATCATGGCAGCACTACCTGTTGAAGAGACAATGTTCGTGATTTTTTATCGGATAGGTAGAGCAAAAACGGGGAAAATGTTAAAACAGAACAAGATCAACTATCAAATCCCACTCATTCAAATGATCCAAAACATAAAGTCGTGAAAACACACCAGACTATACCACATCTAAAATTTCGTATCGGAGGATGTATCTTTGTACTAATCGAGGAATGTCGGACCCCAAATCGTCACTTGCACATGAAAATTTTTTAGTAAAGACTACCAAAAAAAATCCTCTGCAACTATCACAGTAAATTCCTAGTACCAATACAAGCATTAGTATTTCTGGTTCAACATTGTTCACATTTTTTATCATTGGTTCTTAAACATATGAGGAACATGCTTACTCAAACATAACACTAATTTAAAACATATTACAAAACAAATCAAAAGAAAAAACATAACACTAATTTATTATTCAATCCCAGCAACAAAGTAAATATAATACTAAAAAAAAAGAGAAATCTTTTACATAATTAAGCAATTGAAATGAATGTTTTACACTTAAAAGCTTTCAACCCAACAATTAAAAGAAAAATCCAAATAAAATCCTCAAATTTAAAACCTAATAACCATCTTTTGAACCCAATGCTAAGCTCATTTGATAAAGAAACAAAAACCCCAAAAAAAAATCAACGAAAAATTTTGCTTAACCGGGTAGAATTACAGGAAAAGAAGTTACCTTGAATTGAAAAAAGCAACGAAGCAAAGCAGCTTGAAATGCTATAGCTAAATGGGTAGTGTTTTATGACTGCCTGCTATGGATTTTCGTCATCGTAAATTCTATCTTGTTTTTCCTGGGAAAGGAAGGGCCAACTTTTTTAGCTTTACTTGTGGCTAGGGATGGGAAAAAAACATGGGCATGGCTTTTGGCCCGATCCGACCCGATAGGGTCCAGGTTTCAGGTCCAATTGGGTCTAGTTTTTCAAATAATCAGATCGGGTTTTGGGAAATCCATTTCGCTCGTCTCGATATTATTATCAAAATATCTCTTTATATATAACACTAATTTAAATATGTATGATAATAAATTTTATATAAACATATGTTTTAATATAATTATACTTAGAAAACAATTAATAATATCATTAAAAGATAATTAAAAATAAAAAAAATATTATTATATTTTGTTCAAAATATTTAATAATTTTAATATTTATGGCATATAGGATTAGGGCGATTGGAGTCAAGGTGAATTTGAGATAAGTAAATTGATATTTAATTTCGAGTCAGGTTTGGTTGTATTAGAGGTCTATTGAAGTGGGCAAAAAATTACCCCTACCTCGTTGCCATTTCTATTTACTGGTCACAGAAACTGACGTGGAAATTAATTAAAAAAGGATGTCAAAACTTTTTATTAGTCTTTGTACCATGCTTAAATTATGAATTTAATCATTATAGTATAGTCTAATCACTTTTAGTCTATACATTTTTTGAATTTTGAATTTTGAATTTTGAATTTTGAATTTTGATACAAGCGGTAGAAGTATACTCCGTTAGGTCAAATTCTACCATTAGTCTCGTACTATACATAAGTTGTAAATTTAGTCTCCATTCTTCAATTTACCACTATAGTCATTATGCTTTTTGAATAATCCTGATTTAAAAGGTAGTTATTAAATTCATTAACTAAAATAATAATAATAAATTGTGTGAATATTATGTGAAAATAGTAAGATGACATGGCACTACATGTATGATAATTTTGAAAACAGCAAACGTTAATAGTTACTGCTTGGGACAAAACTAAAATTTCAAGATATGCAAGAATTAAAAATGATCAAACTAGAATATAAAGACTAAATCCTTAGATTATGTGTAGTACAGGGACTAAAACTAGAATTTGACCAAATAAAAAAAGGTAATGCTTTTGGAACAAAGTTGTGGCATGGGATTCGGATTTTAAATTGGTGTCAAATTGAAAACGCAAATACACTTTTAGGAAGAAATTAAGTTATGCTTCTGTGATGCTCTTGTATTGTTTTTTCTTTCTACGTTTTTTTTGTTTGATTTATCATAATCTTTTTCAACAATTTTTTCTTAGTTTGAGAGAACGGATTTAAAATTTCTTTATTTTTGTGCATTTGATACAAGGCCCCCTTCACCTATAAATTCTTTTTCTTCTTGATTTCGATTCTCTAATCTAATAATTTGTTTTTCATTTGATGCTATAAGGGAGTCCCTTTTTTTTTTTATTTTTTTAATAATATTTTTATTAATGTTCCTAGAGGGACCAAACTAGATGACTAGTTGCAAAATGACATAAATCCGAACTACGTTAACAAACTTGATGTATTGCATTATTGTCTTGTTCTATTTCTTGATATAACAAACACAATAAAAGCAATTCAAATTATTTTCACATAAATTAAAAAATAAACATATATTCCATTTCATTGAATATATTAATTTAACAAATTACTATTCCCAAAAAATTATATAATTATTCTTCAATAATCCCATATTCTTTGTTTTTCTACTATAGTCTAAAGAAATAATAAATAACTTAGAAAATTAGAGACACAATGAAGACTTATTTGTCCATTTAAATTACAAATCCAATGAAAAAAAAAATGTACATAAAAACATGTTCAACACATTCCATGTGCATAATATTATATTCCTTCTGCTAACCAACCAGAATCCTAATTTGTTGATATTATTGACATGAGATTGATTTTGTCAAAAGAAATTTGTGTAGTGTCATCTACTAGGAGCTTGTAGACCTTTAAACGAGTTGTATTATCTCTAGTGGGAGCTTTGTTTATTGTCTCCTTTAAGAGTTCGAATGCCTGAAAATGGTCTATAATCAAACCATGTTGCTGCTCTATAAACCTGTCATTGACGTATCTTTAAACAAAATCTTTATTAAAGATAATATCGAACATATAATATTTTACAAATTTTTCTCGAAAAATATAAATAATTTTGATTGCAACAAGTTTAAGGCATCATATAATATTTAATTTTGATTTTATTGTTAAGAGAGAATAAAATTTTACTTGCATTTTAAGAAACAAAACTTATTTTTTAGTCATAAAAACATAAAAGGGAAGATTTTAGGTTCACTTTCTTTTTTTACTTTAAAAGGCAAGAATGATGACAACAAAATTAGTTGCACTTTATTTTTGGTATGAACTTATTAGATACCATTTACATACATATATATATATATATATATATATATATCAGATTTTGATTAAATTTAAAGTCGACTCAAGTTAAATCTTTAAATGAAAAAAAAATTCTTTTAATTTTTTCATTCATGAGATTAAAATTGAATGTATACTAATCACGTAAAAATGGAAACATCACAAATTATTATACATTTAAAATATTAAAATTGGAAAAAATATTATAAAAATGAATAATATATTTTAATAATATTAATGATGTTTATTTTATATTTTATTAAAAGGGTAAATTATTGTTATGTAACACAATGCATATAATTTTTCCTTTGACCAAATACTATATACATAATTTTCACCTTTTAAAAATTGGGAATTAGACAGAATCCCATGATTCATGTGTTCTTGAATTGCACATAAATATTCAATCACCAACCCAAAAAATAATATTTAAAAAATATAAAGAAAGATCAGCTAATTCCACTAAACGTCCCTAGATTATTGTAGGTGTCCTAAATTGGACAATGAACTTTAAAATACTCTAATTAAGTCCATATCAATCAAATTATTCCATCAGCTTAGCCGTTGATTTAGGAATTAAATGCTTATTCAAATATGACACAAATATCTATTGTAATCACAACTTGAATATCACATAGTAAAAGAAAATACAACATCGATAAAATCAAAGAGGACTCTTTCTTATTATTTTAACCTCTCAAATCAAATTTGATGGTAAAAGTACAATGGAGGCATTTATATAATGAGTCAAATTGTATTTTGCTCCCTCTACTAGAAAATAGATAAATTAGTCCTTGTACATTAAATTAAAGAGCAAAATGGTTATTCAGAATAAGGTTACATGTTTCAACTGCAAAAGTGAATGGAATTTTTAACAAAAAGAACCAATGTGCTCTTTTGAGAAAAGGGGGCAAATTGCAATCTGATTCCTCTTCATGATACTTTTACCACAATGCTCCACGTCTAACATTTAATGTCTAAGCTGAAAGAAGGTATTTGATATTCAAAACATAGGTTTTGAAGTTTAGAGATGAAATTAAAATGTAGAGCATAATGGAGGATGTAATTGCAATTAATCCAGAAAAAAATATATAAAACAAAGACTTTAAAAAAATATATTGAAGAAAAAGAGAGTTCGTTAGGCAAATGCCGGTAAGCGTATAGAAGCATACGCGTGGTAATAACGTGTGTGTTTGTCACTCTCACCAACTGCAAAGTACAGCTAACATTTTTAGTCTCTCTCTCACTATTTTTTTTTTTATTGCTTGTTTTTTAGTTTATTAATTATTTTAAAACAACCATATCCGATAGCTTTAGATGTTTCCTACCCATTTTTTTAAAAAAATAATCCTAAAATTGGTCTACTTTTACTTTTAATACCTGTACTCTTTATACATTTTTGAATTGATCCTTTTATTTAACCCCTCTATTTTCTTTTGAATTTATTAATTGAAGTCAAATTGATAACACTTTTACAAAACTTCAGCTAAATTAAATTATGCGATAGTTTTGAAATATAAAAGTTACTCACCTGGCCAATACTACACGTTTGTAAGCTTAAATAAGCAAATAAAAATGTTGAATCTGAAATTTAAAGGTTTTTTTCTTTTGCATCTAGGTTGTAAGATATTTCGACATTGATTTAGGGAAACAAAGTAAAAATCGATATTTTTTATTTATTTATCAACTTTCATCGTGTGAGTAATTTTTTTAAAAATGAATTAAAAAAGCATATAATAGAATTGGACGGAAGTTCTTTGATAATAAAGTTGTTCATAAGTTGGGTGACCTGTTCAGCACAATCTGTCTGATTTAACTTGGGTTGGGGTTGGATAAAAAGTTTTGTCTATAAACAACCACAAATTTAAATATATACAAATACTAATATAAAAATGATTAGTATTTTGTACACCAATAGCGCACATTTTTTATTTCACAAATAGTTTTAAAAAATTATCATGTCTCTTTTTAAAAATATATATATTTTTAATATTTTACAATAACCTTACATAACACTTGTCAAACCGTAACACTACTACCAAGTATGATTCCATATAAAAAAACATACATTTTTTAAAAAGCGGGTCTCGACTGGACTCAACCCATGTATCAAATAAACTTCAATTATTAAATAAAAAAAATAAAAGAATTAAATTCCAAAAAGTATAAACACTAAGAGCAGAATTAAACCCCTAAAAAAAGTCGCCATTTTTATGCGTTAAAAGAAGGTTTAAGGGCGGGTAATAGGTCTACCAACTGGTAGTTAGCATTTGAACTCTCTTTAACTTAAGCAATGAAAAAAAAAAAAAACCAACACCCACCCTTTTGTTTTTGGTCCTCCATTTTTGCTTAAAACCAACACCCAAAAAAAGAAAATAATAAAAGACCCATCTTTATTGCCTCTTGTGTTTTTTGGTCCCTATTTTTTTTTTGTTTATTACACGTGAGATATTCTTTGTAAGAAGATTTGACAAATTAAGCAACTATTGTTGTTTGGTTTCTCAAATATTCTTCATCATCATCGTTTCTTAAAATTAAAATATTACAGTTGTTGTCATCAATTATTATTATTATTTGTTTATTTATTTATTTTGGGTATAGAATTATTTTAATAATAAATTAATAATATTTTCTTTTGGGTTGGTGTCAATGTTCCAATGATAAGGAAGAAGGGAGAGAGCTGGTTTCGTTTATGATTATATTTCTTGGGATTGTTTTTTTTTTTTTTTTGTCTCCTTGTTTTCAAGCTTCTTCCTTTTTTCCAGGTATTTTCACTTTTAATCCTTCTTTGTTCTGAATCTTTAGTTTTTAAGAAGCTTTAATGGTTGATTTTAATGAAAAAAAGATGATAACTTCGAAAGTTTTTTAAGCTTGTTACGGTTCATTTGGTTGTTCTGGCTATTTGAGTAACAGTGGGTACTTAGTGATGATGATTGATGAAGGATGAAACTGAAAAGAAGTTAAAAAAAAAAAAGAAGCAAAAAAGTTGTAAACTTTGTACTTTTTTTCTTCTTTTTTCCCCTTATAGAAATCTGGGTTTTCAATTATGGTTCTTCTGGGTATTTGAGTAACAGTGGGTACATAGTGATGATAGTGATGAGGGATGAAATTGAAAAAAAAAGAGCAAAAAAGTTGTAAACTTTGTACTATTTTTCCCTTTTAAACTCTGG
The DNA here is from genome assembly GCF_025698485.1 of Gossypium arboreum. NCBI lineage: Eukaryota > Viridiplantae > Streptophyta > Magnoliopsida > Malvales > Malvaceae > Gossypium > Gossypium arboreum. Next base: position 142,790,910 of record NC_069075.1, read on the forward strand.
GTTTTCACTGTTCTTTAATTATGTGTTTTCCATGATTATCTGCTTGTTTTTATCTGAATTTTAGGCTTTGCTTATGCTTCTTTTTGCTTGTTTCTCTGTTTTATTGATTTTGTTTCGGCATTATTTGGTTCATGTTCGGATTTTGTGTTTATCGATAGAATTAGAGAACTTTGAAATAGCTTTGATTTATATATATATATATATGTTATTATGCAGCAATCATTTTGATTTCTGGGGGAAACTGGTGATGCTTTAATGGCTACTTATTATCCAAGTTTTACCAATCGGAGAGATGATTTATCGATCGAGGACGAAAAACCAGTACCTTACCGAGCTTCTTCAATGGGGGAATTCACAGGGATCTTGTCTGGTACTTCATTGATTCCGCCTTGTAGTGACTCGTTACAAACGGTGAACGGGCGGTTAAACATTACAACAAGCGTGGTGAATTGTCAATCTCAGGGACTATCTCTTAGTCTTGGATCGGAGATACCACCAGATGTTTCTTTGCCTTCGTTGCCGTGTCAATACCAGGCTTATTCTGATATATATCAGTTTCAACCGGGCTTTACGAGTACTATTTCGAACTCGAAATATCTCAAGGTTGTTCAAGATTTGCTTAACGAAGTGATTAATGTACAACAAGCTTTGAGACAACCCGATTTCGATAAAAACATGAGCTCTCAACTGAAATCATCCGAGTCTAACGAGTCGATTAATAACCTTTCCAAGATATCACCTACGGAACGACAAGAATTGCAGAACAAGAAGACAAGGCTCTTGTCCATGCTTGATGAGGTGCGCCTTTAATAGTGTTTTCGATGTTAATTGAACTTTGCTTGTCTCGCAAGATTGTTAATGATTGTTTTTTTGTTATATAGGTTGATAGACGATACAGGCAATATTACCATCAGATGAAAATCTTGGTGTCGTCTTTCGACTCGGCAGCTGGTTGTGGGGCGGCTAAACCGTACACTTCACTTGCCCTGCAAACAATTTCCCAACATTTCCGTTGTTTACGTGATGCAATCAGCAACCAAATTCAATTGACACAAAGAAGTCTCGGAGAGCACGATAATTCATCGAACAATCAAGGATCAGTAATACCGCGTCTACGTTATGTCGATCATCAGCTTAGACAACAACGAGCTCTTCAACAATTCGGTGTGATGCGAAACGCTTGGAGGCCTCAACGAGGACTTCCTGAAAGCTCTGTTTCTGTCCTGCGCGCTTGGCTTTTTGAGCATTTTCTCCATCCGTACGTGCTCAGATCGTTATTTTCATGTTAATACTGAGACTTTCTGTTTTGTTAACCCTTTCCGAGTTTGTTTTTTTGGCCAGGTATCCAAAGGATTCGGAGAAAATAATGCTTGCAAAGCAGACAGGTCTGACCCGAAACCAGGTATGGAGACGAAAAATGCAATTATCTGACCCGTAAATCATTAGTAGCTAACAGTTTGTGTGGATCAGGTTGCAAACTGGTTCATCAATGCTCGGGTGCGTCTTTGGAAACCAATGATCGAAGAGATGTACAAAGAAGAGTTTGGTGAAATGGACTCGAACTTCAAATCTTCTTTGGAAAATGCAGCCAAAGCAACTGGTGAGAATTCTTCGGCATCCGAGGATAGAGGCGAAGAGTTGCACGAGAATATTACATCCAAAGTTGCTTGTGCTGATAATATCCAACCAGGACAAGTTCAATACCCGAAACCGGATCATATCCCCGATGTAGAACCGAACAGGCCAACCGCAAGATCAATGTACCAAAACATTGCTAACCCTTATCCCAACACTGTAATCCCATCCAACCAACATGGTCATGGTACCCTTATGACCGGTGATACCATGTATGACTTAACAGAATTGAACGGTTTTGCGGTTGGCAATCAAGTTTCACTTGCACTCGGTTTACAGAATCATGAAAACAAAGTATTTACCATGTCCGGATCAACTAACCACAAGGTGGATTCGTCGGTAGGATCAGAGACGGTGGATTTCCGTTTCATGGAACCAGGAAATCAACAAGACAGGTTTGGAAATTCTCATATATTGCATGATTTTGTAGTCTGATGAAGAACTTTCGCCTCGAGCGAGCTTTCCGGGTGGGGGACACACGATACGATGACAAACCGAAGCATTGTCATGTGTTTCATTTTCGATCGAAGCATTGTCATGATAGAATATAGATATGGGTATATGATAGACTCATCTGTAACATACAAATATATTGTTGTAGCAGGTATATATATACATATATTGTAAAGATATGGTAAGAAAAAAATTGATATATATAGCTTCTGTATGAATAAAGATTCTTTGTATAAGTGTATTCTCATTTGTGATATTGATGTATGCTATTTTTGGAAATACATATGATTAGAAGTAAAACTGAATTTCGGAAAATCACGTATATTACCAACCCTTAATTACGCTCGCTGATTCCACTAGAAAAATCACGTATATTGCTAACACACACAATAATCTTATCATCTTTGATCTAATTTAAAAAATATAATTAATCCAAACCTAAATTCGATTCAATTTAATTCCTATTAAATTAAACTCATTCATTCCGAAACTACCCACAATTGACAGGTTGACATGAATGTTGCTAATGAACTCAATGCCATGCAGCTAAAATTAATGCATGAATTAGACTATGCAGGCTTTAAAGTTTAACCTTTGAAGTAGTGAGAGAACGTTTGTGGGGTGACAACTTAAAGAATGATGTCAAAGGAAGCGGCAATCATTTCACAAAAAACATCCAACAGGACCACCCAAAACATCAACATCTGTCTTTTATAATTGCAGGTTTTATAGTTTGAGATTAGTCGTACTCGTGATTCGAGTGAATGCAAGTAAACCCCTTTTAATGACCACAATTTCACTAAAAAATGTGTACTTTCGTTTCTTCCAATCATTTGTTAGGCACAAAAGATTTCATCATAGTTAAAATGTGATTTTATTTTTAGTGATATTTTTATATTAAAAATTAAATTGTATTTTTTTCTTTCTATCAAAAAATTAAATAAATTAATCTTTGTATGTTGTTAATATACAAAATTAATTTTTAACAAAAGAATTAATTTACTCTTAATTTAATATACATTAATTAATTTATCTATTTTTAATAAAAAGAAAAGTGTAATTTAATTTAAAAATGGGTATCTTGTACTATTTTCAACCTCGTCCCCCTTTTCTCTGACAGCAAAAGAATCCCATTTATACATACATATTTATATATATATATATTTTCCCTGCAAGTCCTTGAAAGATTGCGTGCTTTTCACTGTCATTTCAACATCCCAATGCATGACTTACGACAGCAAAAAAAAAGCTGAAAATTTGATGCCTTATGGTTGTTGTTTTATAATCAGGGATGAAGTTTGGGGGACCATTCTTTTCCTCCATTGTCATCTTCTTCACTTCTTCACAGCCAATAACATACATACATTCATGCATACATGCATACATACATATTTCTCATTTCAGTTTTGTCACATGGAGTAGTCGACTCAGTGAGTCATTGTCATCTGATACTGTAATAAAAGTGTTCATCATTCTTCTTTTTTTCCTCACAGGCTAGTTTTCTTGATTTTCTCTTAACAATGGTGTCCTGGGATTCGACTCCGAATCTAACTAGTCGTATGTTACACCATTTTGATGCTTATAACACTGAGATTAGCCACACAAGACACCTGATGGACCTTCTCGGAGCACCTAACGACTCGTACCGTCACCACAGAACTCAAACTCTCTCGTTATCACTCGGCTTTTGCATGCTCGGTTCATCGTTTCATGGGGCAGAAGATACAAGTGATGACTACCCTTTTATAGGCCATCCAACTACGTATGTTATAGGGAACTGGAGGTACCTAATACCAGCTCAATCCCTCTTAAACGAACTCGTCAATGTCGGATTCAAAAATATCGACGAAACGCCAAAGCTTTCCTCCGAATTCTTCAGAAGCAAGATAGTACCATCGCCCGATGAACACGAACTTCACATCACACTTACGAAGCTAATTGGATTACTTGAGGAGGTAACAACTAAACCAATTACCAACTTACCATGATTTTCTTTTTATTCAAACTCGATTCTAACATCGATTATCGGTTCATTTACAGGTCGAAACCCAATACGAGAAATATAACAACCAAATGGAACAACTGGTTTCGTTATTCGAATCGATTGTTGGTGTAGGAGCAGCAAGGTGTTACACTGCTTTGACATTGCAAGCCATGTGTAGACATTTTGGCAAGCTTAGAGATACCATCTTGACTCGAATAAATCGCACTAGAACGAATGTTCGGCACGATTTGTCGAGAATAAACCGAGGGTTGTCGCGGATGAGCTTGTTTGATAGAGGTTTTAGGCATAGTAACACATTGTGTGTTCAAAGACAAGTATGGAGACCTGTTAGAGGATTGCCTCAAACCTCTGTTGCAATACTTCGGTCTTGGCTATTCCAGCACTTCCTTCACCCGTAAGTGGATTTTTGTTTACTCAATCAATTCATTTTTCCATCCCGATTTTGATCCGAATTCCAAAACTCGATTAGATTAAGTTTAAGCTAAGCTTCATCTAACTCCATTTGCTGTGAAGGATTAAATTATTGCTTTGGTCTCTCTAGTATGTTCAAATTTGAGATTTAATTTTATAGTTTAGTTTTCGGCCAAATACTATGGAAGCCTTTATACTAAGAGTCAAATTACATTTTGACTTGTTTACCCAAAAACGACAAATTTGTCCATATATGTTAGATTAAAGAGTAAATTGATTATTTCTATTACAAATTTCACCCATTTTTACTATTAAAAGCTGATGTACAATGAACGATTTTTAACAGTAAAAATAGATGAAATTTTTAACAGAAGGATCACTTTACTCATTAATCTAATATATAGGGACTAATTTGTCCATTTTTTAGTTGGAGGAGCAAAATGCAATTCGACTCCTAATACAAAGACCTCCAGAATAATTTTATCTTAATTTTGGCATAAATTTCTCTTTCTATTTTGACAACACTATTAGTTAGCCTGACTATTAAAAACACCGAGCTAGGTTTTTCTTAAAACTATCCCTTTCAACTTAAAAAAAAAAAATGAAAAATTCATGATAGTATTGTAAGTTGAAAAAAGTCATTGTTACCTATTTGAATTGATTTAATATCAAATTTGAGCATAATAGACGACGGCCATAAAATTCAAAGGGGTAGGAAGTCATCTGTGAAGACAAAGCTAAGGAGCAGACAAGGGCCTTGACCCCCTGTCAAATGGAAAAAAATAATTTATAGTCCCCCTTAAGTACTGAATTTTCATTCTAAGCTTTTTAGTCATTTAAATAAATAGAAAAATTGCAATTTTAACCCCTTCTAAAAATAAAAAATATAATTTAATTTTTTAAAATTTTTATTGTTGGCCCCTCAAAATTTTAAAGCAAGGTAGTTAGTACCACACTAATGGATGTAGCGTTTTTCTACTAGAATTGATATATATATATAAAAATATAATTTAATTTTTTAAAATTTTTATTGTTGGCCCTCAAAATTTTAAAGCAAGGTAGTTAGTACCACACTAATGGATGTAGCGTTTTTCTACTAGAATTGATATATATATATATATATATATATATATATATATATAGGTATCAACATGTTCGGCATATTGTTTTGGATTTATAACTTTTAAAGAATATTTAGTATAGGTATATTTTAATATTTAAAATATTAAATAAATATTAAATATAAAATATTTATCAATTATACAAAATAGTCATTTGATGTTTTCACTGGTGCGAAAAGGGTGTTTTTGATGTTTTGTTTTAGCACTAGAACGATGCTCACCGACTGGAATGGTTGGAACCGATGCGGAACTGACCAACATGTTTTAAAGTTTTATCTTGTCTCCCCATTGACAAAATTTCTGGTTTCATCCGTGGTGATTTAGGCCCTTCAAATAGTAAATTTGCTTACTAAATCTATTAAAAAATATAAAATTATAAATTAATATAATAAAATTACTTTTTTAACAGAATTTATAAATTATAACCTTGAAAGTATAATTAGACTGATTATAAAATATCAACAGTCTAAACTATCCAACTCAAGTTAATTTAAACTTGAATTAACCTGAATCAAAATGACTCGAATAAATAATCAAAAATTATTCAAACCCGTAATGAAACTATCGAAAAGTTCAAGCCTCAAACTCCAAAACAACCTGCAAATACCTAAACCTCAAATAACTTGATTAAGATTAATCATTACCTAAACCAATTTTGTTGTTTGGTGTTTTAACAGGTATCCAACAGACTCTGAGAAGCTAACGTTGTCATCACAAACAGGGTTGACCAAGAACCAAGTATTAATTCTTTTATAATCTTATTTAAACTTTACCCACAAATTTATCAATTTGTTTAAGCTTCAATTGATGTTGTTGTTAATTTCAGGTATCGAATTGGTTTATAAATGCTCGAGTTCGGCTATGGAAACCAATGATTGAAGAAATATACGAAAAGGAGCTTGCAGATTCTCCACAACACGTCTCTCATGATCTTATTGAGGGTTGATTCGAGCAGTGGGAAAAAAATTCTGTTCTTTCTCATTATATGATTTGAGACTTAATTTTTGTTGAGGAATCAACTCTTTCGAGAGAAATTTTTAAAGTGTCGTCTATCGGATATTCAACCAATCCCTAAACAATCGAAAGTATTATCCCTTAATGGGGGGTTTTATCTCCTGTACTGTGTCAAGAGTCAATGTTCCATGAGCAGTTGTCTAGTGGGCCTGATTCAAAGAGTTGAAGCATCTCTGTTGGTAGACTTGCAAGACTCAAGGTCTAAGGGAGAGGTGTTAGTATAGGACGTATAATAATCTAAAACTGAGTTAGACGTACAGAGAGTTGAACCACTAATTTGAGGCATATAAGCCACTTATCTGCAATCGCGATATCATTTGAGTTAAGTGTCTTCTAAGCCTTAAGTTGATGTTCGAGTCCTCTTATATGCAAGTAAGCTTTAATTATTACACATCGTGTACTAACATATCTTTTTAAGTTTTGTAAGTACACAAAATCAATGCACTCCCAACTTTGCGGCAAATATTTATTAAAAGTTTTCAAGCTTACTAAATCCAAATATTTAACGAATTCAAATATCTAATAAATAATTTAATTAATTATTAGATTACGACACAACCATGATGTAGGTAAAAAATTATGTAATAAACATATTTATTAAAATTTATATTTGGTTGAAATAATAATTTTAAATGTTTAAAATGTATTGTGTCACTTGTTCAAATATCATTACGATTGTATTTGTATTGATTTTATATCAAAAATAAACGACAAAACACTCGTATAATAACATAGCTTAAATAATACTTGGTTGACTCGTGAGAACTCAATTAAGGGTTTATTATAAGTATAAATAATAATGATTCAAATAGTAATACTCGAATTCAATATAATTTTAGAATCAAAACATATTTGTGAATTGATTTCATAAAAAAAAACATAATGATAAATAAATCCATTAACATTTATATTTTTGTCAATTTAAACCTTATTCTTTTTAAAGCTAAATTTGACCCGACCTTTAAAAAAAATTAAATATGACTATCAACTTTTAAAGAAATTGGATTGTTGTTTTTTAATAGAAATATTAACTAAAATGTAAATTTTTTAAATATTGCAACCTCCATGACAACCCAAGTATAATTCATGCTTTTTTAATGTTTTAAAATTTTAATTTATTTTTAATACTTTTATAAATTTTAAATTATTTGTTGACTATAACATATAAGACAAATAATGTCATGTTAGTATGAAGTACACGTGGATTGTTATGAGAGTTGCCACACCGCCACTAAAAGATTAATATTTTAGTCAAAATTTTAGTTAAGAGAAAAAAAAATTAACTCCTTTTAAGAGGTTAATAGTCAAATTTAACTGAAAAAAGAATAATGATCAAATTGATAAAAACGTAAAAGTTAAGAGCTAAATTTATTATTATGCTTAAAAAAAAGTACAAAAGTAGAACAAATGGGCTTGTTGAAGGGCCATGTTGGGCTTTTAGGCCTAGTATTCAAATGCAAACTATTATTTGGATGGGCATTCGTTAAACTCAAAATTCTCGGAGGGATAAATCCTTATACTCTCTACTCAGTTAAGTGATAATGCTGCTCCGACGACTGCCTTCCACCGCTGTTTCCCTCGCAACCGCCGCTCTATCCCGGCGTTACACTTCTTACTTGTTCTCCTCTCAGCGAGGCCTTCAATCCTTCAATTCCATCTCCTTTTGCTCGTCCTCCGAAATATCACCGGAATTTACCGACTTAATCGCCGATCAGTCCTCCAAACGCGTAAAAATTCCACTCCTTTTGACTTTTTATTTTAATATTGCTTTTCAAATTTATTTGGATTAATGTTTAATTCAGTTTTGGTTTCTTATAGGGACCTCTCAAACCTGGACTGTATCTCGTCGGAACACCTATTGGAAACCTTGAAGATATAACTTTACGGTAATTTATTTCTATTCTTTTAGTTTATTTTTATTATATATATATATATGTATATTCCTGTGGATCTTGACCTGATGTAGGGGCGTAAATGAGATACATTGTGCTAGCAAGCTCGAGTTTGACTAAAAAAATCTTAAACTTGATTAGATAATTATCGAGCTGAGCTCAAGTTTGAGCTATCAATACAGCCGAATTTGAACTTAGTAATACTTCGCTCGAACTGTTTGCGAGTTATTGAGCTTAATTATTGAGCCAAGCTCGAGGTTGAATATGTACGAGCTTCTTGAATATAAAAATTAGTGAACGAGCTTAATCGGGCTCAAGACAGCTTGATTATATCTCGAGCTGAACTCAAGCTTAAAAATAAATGTTCGATCAAGCTTGAGCCGAGAATAGAGCTCCGAATTTCTAGTCAAGCTCCCTAGTATTTGGGATTGGCTCAGCTCGAGTACAATCTCTAACTTGAAATCGAAGACTGGAGCCAATCAATCTGAACTCAAACCCGAACTTGTCTAACATGAAGTCAAATGATTTGAACAAGTAACTCGAAAATACTAGAGCTTGAACTGAGCAAAACTTAAAATGATTCGAAGTTGTTGTTATCTGAACCAAAAATTTGAACCAGCCATAATCTAAAACGGCTCAAACTTAAAATTGATACAAAGACTTAAAAATTTTAAAACTCCAATCAATCTGAGCCAGATTGATCGATCCAAAATCAGATCGATCCAAAATCAACTTGACCCATCAAATCGATTAGCCTATAACTATCATGTTATTGGTGATTTCATCAATGCAGTGCTCTACGGGTGTTGAAATCAGCTGATGTCATACTATCGGAGGACACGCGACATTCTGGGAAGTTACTTCACTATTACAACATCAAAACACCTCTTGTAAGTGAGATCGAGCCAATTTTTTCCTTGATCAGTTTGGTCCCTTTTGTTACGTCTTTCAACAATTCTGATTGTGTGGGTTTTAGAATTTCAGCTAAGTTACCACAAATATAATGAATCTCAAAGAGAACACACAGTTTTAAAGAGGTTAAAGCAAGGGGAGATTGTAGCCTTGATCAGTGATGCTGGAATGCCTGGCATTAGTGATCCTGGTACGGAACTGGTTAGTTTTTGCATCCCTGTTGGCTGAATTCTATAGAATGCTTGGTCTTTGATTAAGAATGCAACTATTGATGTTTGGTATCGTTGTTTAGGCAAAGATATGTGTGGATGAAAACATTCCTGTGATTCCAATTCCTGGACCATCTGCCTTCTTAACTGCGCTTTCTGCCTCTGGGTTGTCCACTGATGAATTCACATTTGGTAACTCATTTGTAAATTATTGTGGTTGAACATGCTTCTTCTGCAAATTCTTGTAAAGTTAAGACTCTTATATGTCATATAATGTTGCAGTTGGATTTCTTCCGAAACATGCTGGTTCACGGAAGGAGAGGTTGGTTGCTTCTGCAAGTGAAACAACAACGCAAATCTTCTATGTTCCTCCTCACAAACTTGGCCAGTTTCTTGAAGAAAGTTCCCTGATTTTTGGTGACTCAAGGTAAACAATATGTCTTCATTACTTCATGAACTGTGATCAATTTACTATCAAATGGTGAGAATCATAGGAAAGGGATGAACATGCAAGTCAGTCTAGGTGAAGGGATTCAGTACAAAATATGGAATGTACGTTTTATCGTGGCGGAGAAATCCTCTTTTTTGGGTGGATCTTTGTTTTTGGAAGCCTATGAATCTGTTTATCTTCATTCCTCAAAAACATATATAGGAAGTCTTCAGAGGGGAAAGAACACATGATGGCCCCAATTATGTAAAGCTTGTTAGTTAACATGCTGTAATTTTGAGGTAACCTATTATCAGATTAATAGCTGAAACCTCTAATATCAAATAGGAATCTGTATCAGCGGTTCTCTAGGCAATCGGGTTAGAGGGTGAAGAAATCTGGTTTATTGTCATCTTTTAAGTGCATGAGCCTCTGCTTGCGGGGTTGAAATTATGTGCTTTTTCCTTGCTTCAGTTAGCTTTCTGTCGTTTGATACTTATATGAAATCTTAGTTGTATTTGTCAAATCTTAGGGCTTACAGTGACAGTTTATTTGACCTCGTTACAGACAATGTGTCATAGCTCGGGAACTAACAAAAATTCACGAAGAGGTTGGTCTGTATTTATTTTTCTCATTATGCATTTGTATGCTACTTCGTAGTTTTACCTACCATGTGTATGATAACATAGCTTCTTTTTTTTCTTTTCGTCATTTCAATAACTAAATTATCAATGTTTATAACTTCAATAAGTAATATCATGTTCTGTTTTCATGCTTCTGATAAAAAAACCAGTAGCAAAGACCAATGCCTTGAATGATTTGTTCTAAATCTATTAGCCAGTTTGTCCTCGTTTTACTTTGTGGAATTTTCTTTATGTGATCATTTAGTAACGAAAATGATTAATTCCGGCAGTTCTGGCGGGGCACTCTAGGGACAGCAAAGGAAGCCTTCTCAACTCGCCAGCCAAAGGGAGAAATTACCCTCTTGATTGAGGGCAATTCAAATTCCAGCGTGGAAACTCCGTCAGAGAGTCAGTTAGAAAATGACCTGAGAGAATTGATCTCCAATGGCCATAGTCTTTCTTCGGTATGCTTCATTTCACCATCTTCACATTTGATCAAATTTATACCTTGCATCCATCGGTTCTGTATTATAAAAATAATTGAATATGATGTACATTTCAGGCAGTCAAATTGGTGGCCGAAGGAACATCGATGAAAAAGAAAAGAATATATTCACTCGCCTTGAGAAAATTCGTGAAGAAAACCAAAGCAGACGATTCAGATTAATATCAAGCATGCTTGTGACATTATATCCTCGCTGCTTCTAACTCATACCGGTAAGATTAAAATTGTAAGAGTTCGATACCTCGAATGTACTAAAGTTAAGAACAAAACTTACCCCTTTTGACATCTTGCCTTAACAGGGGATATCCAGTGCTAGGTTATTCTCCCTTTCACCCTCATTTTCGGATGTCGAGGGTCGCCATGGTAAGCCCCAAAGTTAAAAACAAAGTAGTTTACAACCCTTGTAATTTACATGTCGAGGTGCATGCTAGTTTACATGGGCATGCCATATCAATGTTAAAGCAGTAATTCATAGATTTAGTACTATTGGTTTGCCCAAGTTTAATTGGCATGTCGCTGATTTCATCTCTGGAATTTACCATTCATCTGAATTTACCAGTTCACTTATGGTAATTGCCATTTCTTGTTTCTATTTTCATGTCATAATGGTACTTAAGGTATTATATTTATATTTTTTTTCTCGCGATTTGTTATTATATCTTATTTGAAATTATCATTGAAATTGTTAGGTGGATCCCCAAAATTTTTCACCAATTGCTTAGGTTTATGTATGATACCAGCTCAAATATACATGTACTTTTACCTTCTAGTAAAAGTATCATAGAGATTTCTGTACTAAGAGGCGGATTGTATTTTACTTTAGATCAAAGAGCAAACTCGTTCTTCTATTATAAATTTCATCTATTTCTGCTGTTAAAAATTGATTCTTGTACGTCAGCATGAGTTACACGTGGTATGTCACATGTCACTGTTTGATTATTTCGTCAGCCACGCCAGTTTTTAACAGTACAAAATGATGAAATTTTAATTTACTCTTTGGTGTAATGTATAGAAATTAATTTGTCCACTTTAATTTTTCTGTTTTTTATTGTGGCGAACTATGACCGTGTCACAATGTAACATTTCTTTTTTGTTGAGTATAAGACAACCTACTATAGCCAAGCTGGGGAAGTAGGCAAGCAGCTAGCGGCCTTGGCCTCTTTGAATAAATAGGTAAATTTTTTTAGCCCCTCAAATTTAAAAATTCAATTTAAATTTTTATGGCATTTGGTTAAAAGGGAAATTACAATTGTATTCCCTTCAAAATTAATAATTGATTTTGGTATCTTTTAACCCAAAATTTTTAGATTTGGCCCAATTTCATTTTGGCCCTTCCTATACAAAAATTTTGGCTTCCTTTTAATCTTATAACATTTTTAGCTAGTATACTAACAAAGCCTTTAAACAGCTATTAGACTATATTTTAATTAAATAAGCCTCTAACTCATGATAAGTACTTTGACAAAATTCTAATAGACATTAACAACTCAAGGAAGGAAGTGAATAAAGCTCTAGTTTCACTTATTTTTGGTATTAACATCTCGTTTAAATGGTAAAGTAAGCCTTACATATTATATTCAATGAAAGTACCTGTTGATGATAATTTTTGGCATTATTGACTTATGGAGTCACTTATATTAGGAGCTAAATTGTATTTGATCTATTTTGTTAAAAAATAAATAAGTTAATTTTTTGCATATTAGATCAAAGATTACTCTTATCTTGTTTGCTAAAATTGGTCTTTATACAACTGAATAAGGACCAATTTACTTTTTTTATCTTATATATAAAATTAATTTTATTTATTTTTAAAGTAAAAAAATAAAATATAATTTGACTTATCATACAATGACATTTATGATACTTGTCATTGAAAGGACAGTTAATGAAGAAAAATTGTTCAACAAAACATTATAATCTTTACATTATTGTTGGCAATCTAAAATTCTTGTCGGTAGTATAAGTTAAACCAATCCCAAATAAATGTCTCTTTCAAGTCATGTCTTATTTATTACCGGTGCTTGGAAAGTATTTTTGTTTTTATTTGTATTTTTTTTTTCCTGCGATGTTTCCAATCCCTAAGTGTCCCCAGCAGGAAAATCATGGGATAACACAAAACAAAGATTCTTGAAGATCTTACTACTCTTTAGTCTGTATCATATGTAAAACCATTAAAAACTGCATCTTTTTTTACAGCTGATTTTAGTTTTGTGAATATAACAAACAACATTTGAAAAGCTTTATCTTCTTTAGAGAATTGATTTGATTGGACGAGATGTAATGTGATTAATAAATATTTTACTTTGTTTATGCCATTTTGTATTTACATAAAGAACTAGTGGTATTTTCCTAAGTCAGTACGTTAAAAATCTATTGGTTCTCTAGCTTTTTGTTTAATTGGTATCGGTGTGTCCATCACCATGAAGCCATCTTGGAAGAGGAAAGAAAGGTGGGAGTGAAAATGTTTTGACCCGAGGCCAAAATGTGCCTCGGGTCAAATTTCATTTTCATTCGTTGAAACCGATCCCATTTACTGCCGTAATGCTCTTTCCACTCTGATTGTGTTTTGTAATGAGGTAAATATTGCTTCACCTTGATCCCATCCTCATCACAAAATTTGAGAATCTGACGGTTCTGATTTGTCAGGTACTCCAAACTCTGCGTCTCCTCACCATTATCCAACGCCGATCTCAAAAACGCCACTAGGTAAAACACATCCTCATCCGGTGTCACCACCGAGCTCTTATCATCCCATCTATACCACATCACAAAAACAACAACACTACATCAACTTAACATTCAGCATATTTCAAAATTGATTTAAAATGACTCCACCCAGCTTAGTGGTTATAGTAGCTATGTTTGTGGAACAAATTTAGTAACAAGACAAGGATAGTTACCATCATGGGACCTTAAGACATGATCTCCTGACAGACCAGAATCTTCCCACTTGGATGATCATTACCAGTCAACAAAAAGAGCTAAAAGGGTGTGTTTTTATTAAAATCCTAGCTGGCCTTTTTTCATGACTAAAAAACATTCAAATCCCTTGGCTTTGGGGATAGGAGCATTTGCATGTTGCTCCCCACGTGCTATGGGTCATGTCCTTGTGCCAGGACCACCAATAAATGGTCTAATTGCAGTTTTAGTCCCTTCCACTATTTTAAAATTTGACATGTTTTTAGTAGGCCCAAATTGATAACACCATTAGTTGACGTGAAACTTTATTACTAACCAAAGGTGTTATTTTAATTGAACTTACTAATAGTAGAGGAATCAAATTAAGAATTGAATTCTATATTCCAACACAATTGGGGACTAAAACCAAATTAAACCTTCTATTGAAAGCGAAAACTCAATGCCAACGTAAAATTAACCTACGGTTGCCAGACATGGACAATACTTTTTTTGACCTTAAATGCAAATATGCATTTTTTTCCTTACATGGCATAGAGGTACCAAAAAAAAAAAAAACCCTCGCTTGAAAGCTCGAAAACAATGGAAATTTTATTGCCGACACTCTAATTAGCAAATATCATGCATGTATGATGATGTCATTATATAATTTCATAGACATCATTCATTACATGTTATATTATATTAATATAATTAACTAAGTTTATCCATTAGTGAAACATGTAAAAATCATGTTATAAATATATAAAAAGGTGACACCAACATCTTTCATGATGTGCATATGGTGGCTATAAGGGACCATGATGGAAAATGATGTTAAATATTTGCATGTTTCATGCATGGGAATGCTTTTAGTGTGTAATAAACACAATATCATTTGCCACTCAAGATAAAACTCAACGATAAAAGTATCATAAAAACCTTTGTATTAAGTGTCAAATTGTATTTTGTAATTTTTATTAAAAAAAGACAAGTTAATCCTTATATGTTAAATTAAAGAGTAAACTAATCATTTCTATAAAAAATTTCATCCATGTTTACAGTTAAAAAATGGTGTGACTGATAGAACAACCAAATAATTATACATGGTGTGCCACGTATATCTCATTATAATGTATAGTGACTAGTTTTTAACAGTAAAAATTGATGAAATTTTTAATAGAATGACCAATTTATTCTTTAATCTAATGTATAATGATTAATTTACTATTTTTTGAATAAAGAGAATAAAATAATTTTACTCCTAATATAAACACCTTCATAATACTTTTACCGTGAACCAAAAAAATTACACAAGTCTCGATTTAAGAAACTTACTTGTTTTTGTTCATTGGGTAGATTAGAATAGGCCCACTAGTTTTATTTCCCAAAATGCCCTTGAAGACCCCTCGATCAAAATCGGCAATCTTTGATTTAGGGACGAAAAGGTTCAACCATGGATGTGGAACCTCCCACATACCCTTAGACCGGAGCTTTAACTCGGCTTTGTGAACCCGGTCTAAGAAATCCACATATGGTAAATCAGTTGTGAACACTGATGTGGGTATAAAATTTAATTTCTTCAACAAAGCCTCAATTTCCTGCATTTAAAATAATAAAAAAAGATATTTTAGTTGTGTAGGAGAATAATGTGGTAAGTGGTCCCTAAATGTTATAAACTAAAGGTTAAAATATTACTTAATTTTTTATACTTTTCAAAAATTTTAAATTTAGTCTCTATACTTTTAGATATCAAGATTAAAGTCCAACTGTTACCATTATTAAATTGGTCGGAGTGATATTTTGAAATAAAATAAATCAATAGTCATGTAATTAAAAAATGACATTGTAATAAATTTTATATCTAATAAAAAATTAATAGTATTAATTGTTGAACACGAATTTTAAAATCTAAAAATAAAGAGACTAAACGTAAAATTTTCAAAAATACAAAAACTTATAACATATTTTAGCCTCAATTAAAATCATATTATGATAACAATGTATTAAATATTAACCCTACCTGATCGATGGTCTCGGCCGTAGATTCGTGGTAGTTTTTGGTAATTTCCAAGCAATACAAAACGCCGCCATTGTTGTTGGAACCAAGGGATGAAATTTTGACAGGGTTTCGAGGTGAAAAAAAGGACGATCTCCAATTATTAATGAGACCTTCGTCTACAATAACGAAACCTTCGACATAGTCGAATTTTTGGTTACCATGTAATGATATTAGATACTCTTGGTCCTTGGTAAAAGCTGAAAAATTGGAATATAGGACCCTTATCCACCTCACCTACAAATATTGTAAATACAATTAAAAAAAATGTGTTTGGATAGCAATCGCATGTGTTTGAAAAAAAGGTAAAAAAGCATGTTTTCTATTATCTTGTTTCAAATAGAATTATGATTAGGTTTAATCTCAAAAGCTTATTTTTTATCGGATGGAGCTTTAATCACTGTTACAACAAGTCTTGGCAAACCCCATTTTCAAACAAGTGAAAAAGGTACTTTTTAATCTTATTTCATACAGTCCCATGATTCTATAGGAAATTGTAAAAGTTTGGGGTTTCACTTACGTTTAATAACCCCAAACCCCATTTTTTTATAGAATTTAAACTCGTGTTATCGTTATAGAGAAGGATAAATCTAGGCAACCCATTTTAAACCAAGTTCATATAAATAATGATAATATGTATAAAGAGATCATGGACAATATTATATACCCTTTGTGGAGCTGGTTCAAGAGAAATTCTAGCTCTTGTGATAATCCCAAATTGTCCTAAACCACCAAGAACAGCAATAAACAACTCCTGGTTTTGTTCCTTTGAGCATGTCATAAGCTCACCTTTCCCTGTTTCACCACAAATACATACACGTGGGTGAAAACATGCTCGAACTCATGCAATAGTACCAACTGAGCTATGAACAAGAAATTAGGGATAAAGGGCATGCAAAGTTAAAAGAGCTGATGAACCAACCTGTAACAACGTCAAGCTCATGGACATTGCTAATTTGTGGACCATGATGAAAAGCTTGGCCACTAATACCAGCATTTGACAAAGTCCCACCAACGGAAAGGTACAAGTAATCGGTCCATGATTTAGGTGCCAATCCATACTCAAGGCAACTCTTCAACACATCAATCCAAAGCTCCCCACCCCACACATCCACATACATATCACCACCCCACACACTCGGTTTACCACCGGACCTAACCCCACTCATCTGAACCACCACCCCGGTTCCAGTCTGAGCTTGCCCGTTGATCGAATGCCCGTGTCCCCTGGCCGACACAGTAAACCCGTGACTCGACTCGTACGCTGCTTTAACGAGCTGAGCCACGTCTTCAGCCGAAGAAGGACGTAAGACCGCAAGCGGTTCAACTTTAGTCATCAACCCAAAATCCACAGAAGCTGACTCAACGTCGACGGGGTCGACGGTGAGACCTAAACGGAGAAGCTCCGTGGGTTCAAGGGTTAATCCCACAGTAACAATTAATCTACAAATTGCAAAGGTTAAAAGAAGCTTTGTAGCCATTATCCAAAAAATGAAACAATGCTTCCTCTTGTTTGGTTTGTGTGAATATATATAGAGAGAAAGTGAAAAAAAAGGAACAAAATCTTTTGGTGGCAGTGTTAACGTAAGATAGGATAAAACTTCAAAGATTTTATTTATTCTTTTTCCTCCCAACAATCAATACAACATGCAAAAGCACAGATTCTTTGTTCTTTTTCACGTTGGGAAATGGGTTTAAAATTAGTGGGTTGAAACCAAAACAATGGATTTTCAAAGCTGGTGTTGTTGGTAATGGTGGTGTTGCTCTTTTTGGTGTCATACAGGTTCTAAATTTATAGGTCAAAAGGGTGGCCATGAGGGGGGTAGGAGAGTCACGTGCGAGAAGAGGAGGAAGCACATGTGAGAGAAGGAGGAGGAAACCACCGTTCTCCTCCCTGTCTTGCAATTTACATACGGTGGTGGGGTCATGTTTTGGATACGGAGGATCTACATAGGGTCCCAGGCTGCGGATGGATTCACGTGGGTGCTGCTGCCCTACTCGGCTGCCTTACACCCGGTGCTTTTTCATCTAATTACAAACTCTCGAAGTTAACTTGGGTTTTAAAATTTTTACTTTATATTGTTTTTCGTCATTTTAAATTATTTATTAAGTTAATTCATGTCTATATTACTTTTTATTTGAATTATTTGGAGTTTGGATTCAAGTCATTTCGAGTTTAAGTTATTTTAAATTTATCAGTTTGATTTTTAAGTCGAACATCTTGAGTTCAAATTATTTTGTATTCGAGTCATTTTAATTTCAGATTATATATCTTTATAATTAAATTAAATTGAGTCGAATTAATCACCTAAATTTTTTAATACAAGTTCTACTATTATTCATACATCTCAAATCCTTAAATCGAAAAATAATATGCATTTAAATTTGTTGACATTCATGTTAATTATAATTATTGTAACAACAACCGTATCAAATTAAAATTAAATCAACAATTAATTGAATTTTGAAATCAAACTAAATCAATAATCATGTGAATTGTTTCATAAAATAAGATTTTGAAACCCAATCTTGATATAGTTTCATGATCGCTATAATTTACATATTGCATACAATAATCCAAATCAACCAGTTATTTGTAATCTTTTTGGTTTCTACTCAATTTAATTATATACCATTTTATTTATAAAAAAATTATACCAATTTAGTAATCATAATATTTCAGAAATTTGCCAAATTTCCAAATGGATTTTCATTATTGAGAGGTCACTATTAATCATTAATTTCCATATTATTGGAAAATTAATATGGGCCACTCGTAAATTTAATGTACTTTTCGAGGAAAATTCAATTCGAAGTTGACTCCATGGACCATTCTTTGATTTTAAAAGTATTTAAACAACCACACACTTCTTGCAACTCCAAACAAGTAAATAAACATCAAAGTAATTAATCCTAGTTTTTTTTTTTTGAAATTTTAATAGTTGATATTGACATTAAATTTTGACTAAATTTAAAATAAATTAAATAAAATCCGATTTCTTTAAAAATTTTAAATTATTTACAAATATATAGGTACATAGAATATAAGTAGATATGGACAAATTTCCATGAAATCTACGTTGTTGTTGGTGCTGTTGTTTCTCTGCAGCTGCAGCGAATATGGGGTTAATTTCATCAAAAGATTTGGAAGAAAGAAGAGCATATATGCCTTAAAATTCACGTCTAAATTTACCTATTTTATATTATTTTTACTCTAATTATTTACCTTAATTTTCGATTAAATTTAAAGTTTAGTCAAATCAAAATTTAAATAAGAATTAAAAACTCTTTTGAACTGTTTTTTATCTACAATACTCAAATAAGAATTTACACTAAAATATTATAGAAGTTTATGTACTAGATGTTAGATTACATTTTACTTTTTCTATACAAAAATAAACAAATTAGTCTTAGTATATTAGATTAAAAAGAAAATTGATATTTTCGATTAAAAATTTTATTTCTACCATTAAAAACAAACAGGACTGATAAAATAATTAAATAATGTGGCATGTTATGTGTACTTCATGCGATATATAATGACCAATTTTTAAAAATAAAATAAATAAAATTATTTTTAACAAAATGATCAATTTACTCGTTGATCTAACATATTAAAACTCATTTACTCATTTTAAAAATAATAATAAAATATAATCCAATTTTAATATAATCACCTTCATCATCCTTATAACAAAACTTTACTTAAAAAATATTAAATTTATCTAAGATGAGTAAATTATATATACATATATATATTTACTTTTTGCATGGAGGGAACATGTGGGGATTACAATGTCGTCGAAAGCAACCTAAATGCAATTAAGTCATTGACGTAAACGTGTTTACTTTTGATTGCTATATTTATCTTTGTGTTTTTCTAAATATTCCATTGAATGTGAACTGTTGAACTTGAAAGTCGAAATGAAGTGTTATTTTCTTGGATGATTCGTTACGATTGCCAATTGGGTGTCCTACGTACGTTTTGGATTTTGAACCAATCTTCACTAGACGTGTTCTTTAGGTCAAATCAATGTTTTACATGAGGGAAAATTATTATCCCATTGTGTTTCTAGACCAGCGGTAAAGTTGGTTTTGGATTTCATCAATTTAGACCGGGTTAATTTATGATTCAAAAAATTTAAATTATTTCGACACTTTGGGTTTTGATCATTCGGGTTTATTAATCAAGTTTTTTGAATTTAATAATTTTAAATTACTTGTTCAAGTTATTTAAGGTTTGGAAAATTTTTAAATTAAGTTAAGCAAGAGTGATAGAATGTAGCATTAAGTAAATTTTTTTAAAAATTGAGAGTTGTAATTATTTTTAAAAATATTGGGGTTTAATGTGAATTCTTAAAAAACCAAATTATTATTTTAATTAGAGAAAGTTAATTTGATTTTTGAAAATTTTAGAGGGTTTAATCAAAATTTTCTAAACTTTTGTAGAGCTTAATTAGAAAATTTTTCAAAAAATTTACAAGGACTAAATTTTAAAGGGATTCATGACAATTTTCCAAAATTTTGAAGTCTCCTCTGGCTCCTTTTTAGTTCAGCCTTTGTTAAGGCGGGTTCAAGTTGTTGACATTTCATGATAAAATTAAAATAGATTTGTTTCAAATTCTATTTAATTAATTGAGGTTTCGAGTCAAATCGTTTCAAGTTTGGGTTAATTTTATGTTTACCAATTAATTTTTCGATTTGAGTCATTTTAGATTATTTATTCAAATCATATTCAAATTTTTGTCTCCTAATCTCCACTTCACCCTACAACATGACAAAAATTTCTCTCAAATATCCAAATATCAAAACATTAACCAAAACCCAGGTCACTATGGTCAAGGAAAGAAAATGTCTTTGTTTTGTTTTTTGTTTTTTCACTTCACATGAAATGATGTTTCACAGTGATTTTTGTCCTAAAGACATGGCAATACATGGCTCATTGTCAAACCATATGACACATCCATGACCCATGTCTCATATCCTTGCATCAATCCTAACTGTATTCTCTTTATTTTTTTTTATTTTTTTGTGCTTTTCATTTCATACACAAAACACAATTGAAACAAAAACCAAGATTTCATGTAGACAAGTTGCTATTGTTTCAACATATTGGATATTAGAACATCAAATTAGTTGTTGTTTTTAAGACAACACCACTTGCAATATAATATCATCATAGGAAAAAATTCTTTCTAAAAAATGTTAATTAATTAGCCCCATGAAATTTAAATAAAAAAGTAAAGTTAAAGGGTTCAAAACTCAAAATCTTCCATGAAAGATTTTCGCCATATACTTTATAATATGAAAGAAGATTCTATAAATATATATTGTTTTTCTTTTGAGAAATATATATAATGTTATCAGACAAAAGGAGTTGTTGTCATGTCCTTTTTTTCAAGTGGGCAGCAGTCTCAATTAAAATTTTTGGTTTTCTTTATTTTATTTCCTTAAAAGAGGAGACTGTAGCTATTCCGCATATCTCAATGTTGCTATATCATCCTTTCTTGTGTATATACAAAAATGATTCTCTTTTCCTAATAGAAAAAAAAAAGTCCCCCATGATATAACAATGTTGTTGCCTTCGAGTAAATAAATAAATAAACAAAGAAATCAACTCTGGGTTTCCAAGTGTGCATTAAATCCAACATCTTTTTAGGTACAATTCCTCCAAATTTACATCTGTTTTTTTATGTTTGGAATATTGCCATGCAATAGTTCGTCACCATTTACCACACACTAAGTTGAATTTGAATTAAACTAGTTTGAATCTTAAAATTTTTGGGTTATTTTGTTTTAGGTTGTTAGAGTTCTATCTTGGATTTGAGTTAGTTATTTTAAGTTTTAGGGTCACTTTGATTAATCGGATAGGGTTCGTTTTAAATTTTAGTCAATTCAAGTTGGAATCATTTCAAGTTATTTGTTTATTAAGTCATGTTAAGCCACTCACATACTTTACAACTGCATCATATTAAGTCACGTTGCTGATTTAAAGAAAAGACTTACATTATTTGACTTGAGTGACGATTTACCAATCAGAGGAGGACACATGACTCATAAACGTCTCCTTCCTTAAAAACCTCTTGAAAGTGAATGGGGGCTAGAACAATCATCCCAACAACCAACTTCCTCTTTTCTCTCAACTCGACTCTCCTCCTCTTTTGCTGTCCAATATTAGACCTCGTGTAGCTCGCAATCTTTCGGTGAGCTATTTCTCAACCTCCTCCATCCATTTGTCATCAACAGACTATTTCAATTTAGGATCAATTTCAAGTTTTAATTATTAATTTTTTATAATCGTTTAAATTAAAATTAATTGAATTTAAATTTTCATATCATAATTGACATATATATGTAGTCAAACACAAAGAAATTTCATCCTGACAATGGGATTAGACCTAACAATGGATGACACATCACAATCCGTTCATATTCATTGTAAATAGCTGATATATATATATATATATATATATGCATGGATGTCCCGAAACCTTACTCCAACTCCAAAAAAGTTTTGGTTTTTGTGAACTCTTGTCAATTTCTCAATCCAAATTGTGATCCACCCTTTGTTTTTATATTTTAGTATTCCCTATTCTCCATTATTGACATATTGAAAATTCAATTCAATAAATATATATTTATATATATACACACACAAAAGTGGTTAGGCATTGCCAAACTTGATTAACTATACGATTAATTAATTCCGTTTAAAGTATACTACAAAGCTTGCATGACCAAGACTCTTCTGGCTTTTATGCATTATATAATATGTTCCTTTCTCATCTCATTGGTTTAATCTAGATATGGTTTGTATTAAATATTATAACAATAATCTTATAATATATATTGAGATCTCTATGTTTAAGGTGGGAATTCTATTATTTTCTCATTGGCGGAAAAGAATGGTAACGATATGGCTTTCTCCTTGGCGATGGTAGGTGTTAATCGGGCGTAAATATTTAAAGTTTGGTGGTGAAATTTTGTTTTGTAGAATTAACAGGTTGTTTTATTTCTTTTCATGGTCAGTGTTCCAAGTTCTATTTGCTGTAAGTTTGAATTGTTTGGTTGATCCTCTGTTTTGTCTTTGACAACAGTGTAATTTGAATGAAGCAAAAAAAAAATATATATACACATTATTATTATATCATCATAATAAATTATTTATCTAGGGTTTGGAATGCAAAACCAACCAACAGTTTTGCCTTGGATTTTATCAGTTTCATGTGTGTGAATAAGGGCTCTCTTCTTCTAACAAGGAATATATATATATATATATATATATATTATATGCTTATCATTTATACATAGATGTGCTCAGCCACATTTATTTATGGGTTGGTGTTGTTGGTGCAAATTATTTTTTAAATTAAATACTTTTCATGTTTATTTTATGATTTATGAAGATTAATCTTTTTAGGGTTCGTAATTATCTCTCTCAACAATGTTGTCTTTAGAGTTGAAACCCAAATTCTCTCTCTAAGTGCGCAATGTGCCTTAACGACTATGACTTATTAAGGTATCTAAACTAATTCTTTCAAGGTTCGTGGATGCTCCTCCCAATAGTATCATTTTTAGAATTCAAATCAAATTCTCTCTCTAAATGTGTAATATATTTTATCATTACACTCTACATTTATCGATAAGTAAAAACCGAATAATTCTTTGAGTATTTCAAACAAGTGGCATGCCTAATATGTATAGTTGTAGTAAGCTAAAATCATTTGGAATTACTACAAGTTTTTGGTACATGAAATGGCCCACCAATGAACTGGAAAAGGGGAGTATTCTGGGGGAATTTTTTTCTTTTTGCTGATGGCTTGCAACATTAACTGCAATTTTTGTTAGTTCTTCTAGCAGCCAGCACGTGTAATTAATGTTTTTTTCTGTATGATTTTTTTTTATTTTGTATTAATATTTTCATTTTTCTTTGGTTGGTAATCGTTCAAATGAAAAAAAAAAGAGCATGAACATAATTATTATGCCAATCTATGTAATAATGTCGACCTGTGAGAGAAATATATATTCCATTAAAAAAGAATCTTTCAAGTATAATCTATAGCTACCAATTTGGTGGGTTCCCTCTTTACGGCCTCCTTGCTAGATTTTCGATTCTCTTATTTTAATTTCAATTTGATAAATAAAATAATACCATTGCCTTGTTTTAGTATTTATTCTTGAATTTATTCTTTTTTATCGAAATTATGTTGTCCATGTGTAATTTTACGTGTGTATATAGGTGTAATTGTAGTTTCAGTCCTCCTGGATTTTGGAATTTAATATTTCTGCTTTCATAATGTTATTGGAAACGTCTAGTTGTACTAATATTATGAGGTATGCTATAATAGTGATTGTAACAATGGAGAACAATGAACAAAAGCAAATATGCACCAAAGATTTTTTAACGTAGTTTGATGAACAATCTCTATGTGTAAGGTATTGCTCGTAATCGAATCTACTAATAACCAAAGGTATTATCAATTTGGATTATAAAAATAAATCAGTAAACTATGTTGAATTAAACTAGGAATATTAAATAGAGATAAATACATATTTACTACTACTAATTACAAATAAATAAATCTTGGACATTAGATGAGGAATTAAAGAATCATTTGCCATAATAGACACGTCTCACCCAACAATAATGATTAATAAGGCAAATGTTAGGGCGATTTCCATAATGACTTGATATAACTTTTCAAAAAACACCCCGGAACTTTGGCTTCTCTGGTCGGTTTCTTTTTCTCGTTTACACTTTGTTCCTTGGACATTATCATTTCCACGAAGTTTCAATGCATTTGCTTGTTCTCTATTTTAATCATCATATTAATGCAAATTACCCCCCAAAAGAAAGTTATCTTTTGTATCTCTCTACACTCTCTTTAATTGATTGTCTTTTAGTATATGATAACATCATCATCCATCTCTATTGTCTTTGTAAAAGTAAACCCTAAAACTTATTCTGAAAGGTGCAATGCAGTGGGCGAATGAATATTATTAATTGGACCTACACCACTGTCACTTCGCAAGACAAAGGTGTGGAATTAAGGAGCAAACAAATCAACTTTATCTTCTTCTTCTTTTGTGTGTGTGTTTAAATGAATATTTTTTATGAGAGAATCATCCTCTTTTACTTGCCTCTAAATTATTCCTTAGATTAGATTCTTTCACCTTTTGATTCAGTTTATAAGGTAGGGTTGGCCCCAAGTTTCAAGTTTCTGTACATATATGTATATATAAATAGCATACTACACTTATTGACTGTATATCACTTAAGGGATTAGGGGGATCCATAGTAGCCTTTAGAAAAAGGAGGGAACAGTGCATGGAATATTATGGGGGAAAAAGTTAGAAAATCTTGCTTTTCTTCTATTTACAGCTCAAAATCCAATTGTTTTCATTATCATTATTACTATATATATATAGCCTCATCCCGTAGATGCTGCTTTAAGCTGAAGGTTTCGTTTAAATAATAGTTTTCTTAATTATTATTATTATGGAGAGTGAAATTCTATTGTTGGCTGTTAATTCTTAAAATTTACTCTAGTTTGAACTTTTGAGGAGTAAATGGTAGGCCTTTATTTAAGATGTAGTGTGTGCGCGTGTGTGCGCGTGACTATGTGATGTCCTTACCATATGTATGTGAGTACTAACCTGATACTAAGTCTCTAATTATATAGAACCAAAAAAAGTTTTTATAATTGAGGGTAGGAATGAACTTCCTAGGGATTGAACTCGAGTTCTAATATCACATCATTGGCTATAATGTTATAAGTAGGTTCAAATTGATAACATCATTAATTACCTACCATTTAAGTGATGATGTGAAAACTTTTTTAAAATCAACCACAAGCATTTGTTTGATATATAAAAACTTTTATCAACTGAACATGACAAAAAACTTTAGTGGTAGCAATTAACAATGTTACTATTTTGAACATACTAATAACATTATAAATTAGAGGGATCAAATTATGCCAACGTTAAGTAAAGATATTAAATCTCAAATTTCAGTATACTGGATGGATTAAAAATCATAATTAGATCATATTTATCTAGATGAGGATAATTTTTTTAGGTCAAATTCAACTATTAGCTTCTATACGATGGGTAAGTTGTAGATTTAGTCTAATTTGGTTAATATTAAATCATTGTATTTTTTGAATCCAAACAGTAGCGGTTAAATTTGTTAGGTCAAATTATGCTACTAGTCATGTACTATGCGTAAGTTATGGATTTAATTCATGTTATCTAATTTGATCATTTTAGTTATTATACTTTTCAAATTCCAAAATTTTTAGTTCTAATTTAAATTAATGATAGTTAATAAATCTATTAACTAAAAGAATGTAGCTTTCCATGAATACGTGGAAACAATAAGTTGGCATCACATTGCACATGTGATAATATGTCTATTACATAAAATTTTTGAAGAAATTACATAATTTAACTTAACAAATATAATGACTACCATTTGAGTTAAAACTGAAATTTCAAAAATAAAAAGTATAAGATTAAAAATAATTAAATTAGAGTAAATAAATTAAATCTACAACTTACATATAAGTTAGGGACTAACAACAAAATTTGTTTTTTTTTTCATTTTACTATTTCCATCTTAAGGTAAAATCATTGACGTATAATAATATATCAAGTTCGAATCTTGAAATCGACATTGTTGAGAGGGCTTTTCTTAAATACCATCCTTAACTCAAATTGAGCTAAGTTCAGACCATAAAAGAAATGAGGACACTATGATTATATTTTGACAAAAAAAACTGATATTTGGTATAAAATCTTAATAAAATCATGTGAATCCTAAATGGGTTTTGTTTGTTGGTGTTAAAAAGGTAATCCATAGCCAATAATTACAGTTAAATCATGCCATTAATCTCATAAACATCATACTTAAACCCTTACAACTACACCATTTCAACATTATGCATAAAGACAAAATTCCATAGCATTATCCATACGGAAGACATCAAATAGACCGCACAAGCAAAACCTAATAAAATGTCAAAAGAAATTTCATGTAATATTAGGTAAAAGTTGTAACATAAGCCAAAAACAAAACAATGGGAAATGACTAGCTTAGCAGTAGCATATGAAAACATCCTTAGAGGGACCAACAATTTAATTTTGCCATGTCCCCTACTCTTATTTCGTACTGCGCATGCTTATTGCAATAGCGACCCACAATAACTATTTTCAGTATAATTTTTCTGTTGGAAGTGATAAGGATGAAAGATGCATAAACAACTGATATGGTGCTTCTGTATGTGTATATGTATGTATGGATGAGCAAATACATGTATATATATGTATGCATGCAGGGGCTTGATTAAGGCCGTGTACGCAATGATTTTGGCCTTTAAAATGAAAAAAAATTATTATATTAATTTTTTGAATTTTGTAATATTATAAATTAATACAATAAAAAATTCACATTTTAGCACCCAAGAAAATTTTCTACCTTTGGTCCTTTGCCATATATGTATGTATGGTTAAAGGAAAATGACTTATTAATTATAGGAAAATAAACATTTTTTATAGAAATTGGCTTCCTTTCAAAAAAAAAAAAAAACCCTCTTCTAATTAACTTGATTAACTTAAATAAAACCAAAATTTAAACTCCATGTGATGGTCTAATGGTCAAGGGTGTTCACTGCCTCAAGTGTGGCTTGAGTTTGAGTCGTGCTAGTTGTGTTGGTTGTTCGGGCTTTGCCCTTGAATTATTGTAATCCACCAAAAAAAAAACCAAAACTTATTATATTAATAATAATTTTATTTTAATTTAAAAATATATTACAATTTATAAATATTAAGTAATGAATATTTGATACATTGGTAGTATACTTTTTTATTCCACAAACAACATTAAAACTTACCATTATAAGACACTTATTAACCTTCTTACCTTACTTATGAAGTTTAAAATTTTAATGACAATGAACCAAATATTATTTATTAAAATATTAGTAATTTAATAATATGTACATTCATACTAATTTAAATCCTATTTAGTTCATTTATCCATTTCTAACTCAGTATGTATGAATTATTCTATTACAATTTTGTGTGAGAAAATGGGTGTAAATCATTTACAATTTATTTGGATTATCTCATGATATAGAAAGGCATTCATTGCGGATTTAACAAGTAGCTAGATCTTGTGTGACATATGAATGTGATGTGGTATGGCATACCAAAATTTTGGCATATACTTTGATCACTATCCTTGTAGAAGCCTAAATTGCCCGGGCCCAATTATATGAAAACCCAACCAAACCTCTAAACCCACTAAAACCCTTAACCCATGACCCATTTACATTTACCCAAACCCAATTCAAAAGCCCATTAAGCCCCCCCAAAAAAAACCTAACCCAAAAAAAAAACAAAGAAAAAAAAAGAAAAAGAAAAAGAAAAACCTACCCCAAAAAAACCTAACCCCAAAAAAAAAAAGAAGAAAAAGAAAAACCTAACAAAAAAGATAAAAAACCTAGCCACCTAACCACTTTCCCACTTGCCCCATTTTTCCTCCCATTGTCTACCACCACCACCTACAAAATAGAAAAAAAATAGAAAATCATGTAAAAGATGGCTATAAAAAGCCATTCAAAATCATGTAAAAGAAGAGGGGATTTACAAAGATTGAAAAAAAACATAAAAATCCTTCAAATTTTGAACACAAAAGAAACATCAATAAAAGGTTGCATCTTTTTCTTTTTCCTCTTCTTCAATTTTTTTTTTTTTTTGTATTGTTTTTTTCTTTCTTTATATATACATATATTGTTAAAAAATTTAACTTTTCCGCCATCACTTACGGTGGCGGTGTGTTTGACTTGACGGTGATGACCGACGATCAACCAGTGACCGCCCCTTGGCCGGATTTCCTTTTCCCCTCCCTTATCTCTTCTTTCCCCTTCTTTTTTAGGTATTTTATATATATTATGTATATATTTTTAATGCCATTAGTTATATATTTCTTATGTATATATTCTTAAATACTATTATATACATATATATATATATATTTTAAATACCATATTGTGTATATATTATTATTACAAATTATTACTATTGCTAGTATTATTATAACTATTATTATATTAGTGTATATTTTATGTACATATGTATATATATATATATTTTTTGCACATATCATTATTTTATATTATTGTTGTAAATTTTTATGTATATATTTTTTAGGTACGTTTCCTAATATTTTCTTTTATTGTAGATATTATTATTATTATTATTACATACTTTTATTATATGCATATATATATATATGTATTTTTATGTACATATTATTATTTTATATTATTATTACCAAATATATCATTTTTCCTATTTTATTATTAGTACATGATTTGTTTTTATTTTGTAAATATCATTATTATTGTTATTCTAATATTCTAGTATTCCATGTTAATATTTTTCATTAATGATATCATTTTTTTTCGTCCTTTATCTATTTTAATTTCTCACTTTAGGAATATTTTTCTCATGTTTTAATTAATTTCAAAAATAAGGCAATGTACCGATTTAATATTAAGCCATCGATTTCATCGCTATGTTGGGTGAAATTCATTGGCTTGTGTTAAAAACGGACACCCTTTCTAAAAGAAATCGAAAACTAAAAATTCTCATTTTTCAATCGGATCACGATTAAATATTATATTGAACTCGTATTTTTGAAAATCAAGTCAACAAATGTTTATGAGATACCAATTTTGGGCGTCGCGAGGGTGCTAATACCTTCCTCGCGCGTAACTGACTCCCGAACCCCAATTTTTCTCTGGACTTTCACGTAGACCTAAATTTGGCCTTCTTTTTATTTTAAAATAATTTTATTAGGTGTCCGATCACACCTATAAAAAAGGATCGGTGGCGACTCCCTTTGTTAATAAAATCGAAAGTTGGTTTTCAAATGTTTAATAAATCGCCACAATTAGCGACCAAGCGAAACTAATTTTTTTTTTACGTCGCTACAGCTGGCGACTCCACTGGGGACAAAACTTGCGAGTCGAGTCGAATTAAACACGTTTTGTCAAAATTTTCAAATTTCCTTGTTCAAAGTAAATATTTGGTCGTGATCCGAAAATCTCGTTTTCAAAATTCATGCATTTGTATCGTGTTGTAAATATTTCTTCTAACTTGTTATTTGGTTGTTTTTCAGTTTTCAATTTTTATGGTTTTAATTTTGGTTTAGTTTCTTTAAGTAAAACGTAAAGGTTTATGAGTTTTTCCCCACACACCGTGCACTTGCATTTTCGCATAACATGAGCTCTCTACCCGGCTCCGTCCGCTTAAGTGAAAGTAAACGCCTACGCCTTCGTGAGTTAACTCGTCCCTCCGTCATGCAGCTAGTGAATACTTTCGGGTTACATATGACTTATGCTTTCGTGAGTTAACTTGTCCCTCCGCATAGGCATAAGTAAATGTAATCCTCGAATTGAACTCGTGAGCTGTGATGGGTTATGATCGAGGCTTCAGACTAATCTTAGCAGATGACAAGACGGACAATTCGAGTACCTATCTAGACCAAAACCGCATATAATAAACTATACGAGCCACCTAACTAGAGCCATGCCGAACCTCCGCTCATTTAGTAGTCACCAAATAAGTACACGGAAAAGCACATCTTACCTTCTATTTCTTTTACATTTGTGCTTTCTAAGCAAGGAATCGAGTCCATTGGACCAAGTAGCTTAATTTGTTAGATTTTTCACGCTTTTTCTCTGTTTATATGTGTTGCGCTAACCAAGGTCGTTTGTCTGTATTTTTATTTTTCATCATGCATCGAAGGCATCTTGTTAGGAAGGTGTTGATTAGAGATTGGTTGCCAAAAATGGGTTTCTAATGGAGGAGTCAATTATACGAGTGACCGAAACGTTGTGTAATACTCCTTTGATTAAGGAAATGCCTAAATAGGGACTATCTTGAAATTAACACCAAATTTTTGCATATTCATTCATGACTGACATTCATTTAACATTCATGCATTCATTTATGCATTCATTCATTCATTGCATATTCCATACTCGTTCGCTGAGGTTAAAACATACAATTCACTAGTTGTGCATACCATACGGGAAACCAGGGACATTCCACAGAAAACTGCCTAGCCTTTAAGAGAAGAGTTCAGGGACTCATTGATGCAGGTGTCCTATGATTCGATAGTGCCAGTAATGCAACTGGGAACCCATTCCCTAACCATACCGAAAGGGATATGAGCATAGTGGGGAAAGTGGACGAATGGAAAGTCGAAGATGGGTTCTTGAAATAAAAACACCTCTGCAGAGAATGGGAGGTACTAGTTAAGAAAGGATTACTTTGTCACCCGATAGAATTCTCGGAGAAGAAGGTCAAAGTTTTGCAATTTCCATGGAATTGTGGGATCGACATTCATCGTGTGAGGAATTTAAAAGGTTGCTTCAAGACCGGATGGATAATAAGGAGATTAAGGTCCTTAACAAAAGGGAAGAGACTAATGAAAGAGAAGTATGCGCCTCTGATAGCCAGTCATCAGGTCCCCCTTATAGCGCTGATCGACCTGTTAGTAATTTATTACGATGCGACGAAAGAGCTGGTGAAACCAAAAATGATAATCAAAGTACCGTCTCCTTTCCCTTACAAGGACAATAAAGCAGTACCATGGAAATATGACGTTAATATTGTCACACCTGAAGATGAAAAGCCCAAAGCCATGACTGGAAACGTCGGGGAAGTAGGTCATTTCACTCTTAGTGGAAGATGTTATTCGAAGGAGATAAAGAAGAACAGTGACTTGAAACAGAAAGGAAAAGCACCGATGCATGTGACTGATGATGAGCATGAAACTGCGCCTGAATAAGAAGCTAAAAATCCTGTGGACGAGGAAGAAGCACAGGAATTCTTAAAATTTATCAAGCATAGTGGTAGAATAATTGAGTAAGCGACCAGGCGAACCTCAAGATATCTCTCTTTGTTGAATTCGAACCACACCAAACGCTGCTGAAAGTGTTAAATCAAGCTTATGTGGCAAACAATGTATCCGTTGAAAACCGGCTAGATGGATGAACAACTTGAATGCGGATAATTTCATTTCTTTTAGTGATGATGAAATATCGCCCAATGGTAGAGGCTCGATTGAAAGCGCGCATATCACGACTCACGCAAGGGCTACATAATACCGAACGTGCTCATCGATAATGGGTCAGCGTTAAATGTTATGCCATTGGCCACACTTTCCAGGATGCCGATAGATTTGTCCTATCTAAAGCCCTGCCATTCTACAGAAGGGCATTCGATGGAACAAGACGAGAAGTTATGGGAAAAAATCGAGATCCTCTGAAGTGGGTCCCTACATATATGATGTTGAGTTTCAAGTCATGGACATTACACCATCATACAATTTTCTCTTGGGAAGACCTTGGATCCATTCTGCTGGAGCAGTCCCATCATCACTCCATCAAAAGGTGAAATTTATCATGGATGGCTGTTTGGTCACTATCGAGGGAGAAGAAGACATTGTAGCATCTATTTCTGCCGACGTACCATATATTGAAGTGAGTAAAGACGCTATGGAATGTTCCTTCCAATCTCTTGAATTTGTCAATGCCACATTCGTCGCTGAGGGAAACAGAATTTCCGCGCCAAAATTGTCAAGAAATACCAGGATGGGTGTCAAACTGACTGTAGGAAGGCGAGCTCGAGCGAGAAAAGGTTTAGGGAGATATTTGCAAGGAATAGTCAGGGCTCTAAATCCAGTGCACCACAAGGCCCGATACGGTTTGGGGTTCCAGCCGGACATGCGTCAAAGAAGAAAACAGTGGGAAAAAGATCAGGAGAGAAGGATTGCGAGAACTTTGGGCCGAGAAGTAGAATGGGAGCCCATAACATACCCTCCTTTGTCAAAAACATTTACATCGTGGGAATGATATATCCTGACAGGATAATATACAAAGCACGTTGTTATTAATTGAAAGGGGTCTTCAGAATGTCAGTATAAATGTTATTGACAAAGGAAGTGAGGCTATTAAAGATGTTTCAACGATACGCCATTGTTCTCCGGGTTTTATGTTGAACAATTGGACTGCCGAGGACCTTCTTGTAGTTTATAAGTCTTCAGAGTAATGCTCAAACATTAACATTCTATTGTGTCCTTAGATATAATAGAATTCTTTTGTAAGAGCTTGCATTCACTCTTTATCATTTAAATGAATATCAATGAAGATGTATTTTATCACGATCTTTCGCATTATCACTAATTTCATAATCATCTCCTCATTTCATAGCCTATCTATACATTTGCCTCATACCATGCCATAACATTTCGTTTGTTGGTTCCAATACTTGGATGCCCCTCTATAGTTTCCTTTTCCATTCAACTTTCAGGTGCTCGGATATCAACAACATGAACAAACCCGTTACGAGTCCTGAAATCGATTTTGAGAAGGCTGTTTGTTTAGGAGAATTTGAAGTCGAAGAAAATGCTGAAGACTATGTTTCGTCCCCTGACTTGCTAAGAATGGTGAAACAAGAGGATAAACAGATTTTGCCTCATCAAGAATCTGTTGAAACAATAAATTTGGGAACTGAAGAAAGGAAGCAAGAAGTGAAGATTGGAACTTCTATTTCAGGGGGCACCAGACATAATTTGATTGCTTTGCTCCGCGAATACAAAGATGTATTCGTATGGTCATATCAGGACATGCCAGGATTGGATGAAGATATAGCGGTCCATAAGCTCCCATTAAAGCCAGAATGCAAGCCCATTCAACAAAAGCTAAGACGAATGAGGTTTGAGATGTTGTTGAAGATAAAAGTGGAAGTCAAGAAGCAATTTGATGCTGGCTTCCTACAAGCCTCCAAATATCCAGAATGGGTGGCTAACATAGTCCCGATACCAAAGAAAGATGGCAAAGTACGAATGTGCGTGGATTATCGTGACCTGAATCGAGCAAGTCCTAAAGATAATTTTCCCTTACCACTCATTGATACGTTGGTGGATAACACACAAAACATTCATTGTTTTCTTTCATGGACGGATTCTCGGGGTATAATCAGATCAAGATGGCCCCTGAGGATATGGAGAAAACTACCTTCGTAATAATGTGGGGAACATTCTGCTACAAGGTGATGCCATTTGGGTTAAAGAATGCTGGGGCAACATATCGAGGGCTATGGTAACGTTATTCCATGACATGACGATAAGGAAATAGAGGTCTACGTCTACGATATGATTGCTAAATCCCAGGGAGGAAGAGCATGTAGTGAACTCAAGAAATTGTTCGACGACCGAGAAAGTTCCAGCTAAGGCTTAATCCGCCAAATGTACGTTTGGGGCTACCTCGGAAAGTTGCTAGGCTTCATTGTCAGTGAAAGAGGTATCGAAGTTGATCCAGATAAAATAAAAGCCATCCAAGAATTACCACCTCCGAGCACGCAAAAGGAAGTTAGAGGATTTTTAGGGAGATTAAACTACATCGCCCGATTTATCGCTCAACTTACCAACCAATGCGACCCAATGTAACGCCCCCACGCCCGAAACCGTCACCGGAGTCAAGCTTGAGGTGTTACTAAACTTATCTTACCTTTTAAACAACTCTAAATCACTTATTTTAATTTTCGGAATAAACTGTTTTTCTGCATCATGGTTACTTAAAAATTCATTTCTCGAGTTTCAAAACTCGAAATTAAGATCCGTAAATTTTTCATGAAACTAGACTCATATATATATCTACTAATTTTTTTCTAGAATTTTTGACTTAGCCAATTAGTACAGTTTATTAGTTAAATTTTTCCCTGTTTCAAAACTCGACTGCACTGACCTCTTCTTACTACGAACCATTTTTCTTCCTGTACAAAATTCATATGACTAAGTCGTTTGTTTCTCTCAAAACTAGATTCAACAAGCATTCTAACCATATAAATTATACCTTCTAATTAGTTTTGTACAATTTATGGTGAATTTCCAAAGTTGAAATAGGGGATCCAGAAATCGCTCTGACCCTGTTTTACTAAAACTCAGATATATCATAAAATATAATACTTTTACCTGTTTTGCTTATTCCATAAGAAAATATACATAATAAGCTTTAATTTCTTATATTATTCATCTTCAAACTATGTTTTACAATTTTCAGTGATTTTTCAAAGTTACATCATTTCATTACTTGAATCTGTTTTAGGTTACTTTCACATTTTCATAATTTTCATGTGATAATCATCATTCAATCATACATATTAATAAACATGTATATCATCAGCTATTTTCTTAGCTAATCACTAGCAAGTATTTACACATCATTCATTATTCATATTATACCAAAAGTAGCTAAGTTTCTATACATGCCATACCCAAAACAAAACGACTAGTTATACCGAAGTTATTTCTTTGATAGTGTGATCGGCCTCCGACATTTCCTTCGATCCCCGAGTGACTAGATAAGTACTATAAGAAGAAGAAAATAAAGAGATTAAGCACTAGGCTTAGTAAGCTTACAAGCAAATAAATCACAACATTCAACATAATGGATAATTATGCATAATATCATCTAACATCATAAATTTCTTTACTTCTCAATTTCTATCTTATTCTTTATTCCCTTACCTTCTTTCTTACCCGACCTTTCCTTTTCATAAGTATAATCTACTTTTCCTTTGCTGTTAATTCACTGTAATTTAACTCAGATCCTGACCCGTTGAACCACTCGGAATACTAAGGATACTAGGGCCGCTTCGCTCTATCAATATCCGCCAATGCCATGTCTTTAACATGGACTTACATGAATTATTCCTGCTCCAATGCCATATATAATATGGACTTACATGGCTCAATCCTGTCTCCAAAGCCATATTTCTAATATGGACTTACATGGCTCATTTCGTTTCGTCCTATCAACCCTAATATCCTAACATTCCTAGGGTTCAACCGGCTTTCTAACACTTTTCCTCTGTCACTTCACCTTAAATTCGACTTTAAATATTTTCATAACATAAATATATAAATGCTGAAATTGACAATAATAATGTAAAATAAAAGAATATTGCATTTATTTACTGTAAACTTACCTTGATACAAAATGTGACTAAACCTTACACTTTAGTCCTTTACTTTTCTTTTCCTCGTTCTTCTTTGGATTCTTGATCTATAATATAAAATATTTCTACCCATTAGCATTTATTTGATTTCTATTTCACTTCACAATTTATGCTGTTCAAAATTTGAAATTGCACTTTTACCCCAAAATTTACAGCTTTTACAATTTAGTCCCTACTCAATTCACCCATCAATTTAACTAATTTTTCTAAATTAACACTTTTATTTTATCATTATAAACTATTTCACAGCCTTTGATATTCTGAATTTCAACACCAACATCTAATTCACAATTTTGCTCACAATTAGGTCCTAAATACCATTTTCTATCAAAATGACTTAATAAAACAATCTTAATATGAAATTAGAACTTCAATTTCATAATAATTCATCATAAACTACCCTTACTCAGCCAGGGTAACTTCCAATTTCACCCACCAAATCAAAAACTAATGAATTAGATAATTGGACCTAATTGTAAAAGTCACAAAAACATAAAATTACTAAGAAATAGTAAAATTGAACTTACATGGTGCAAAAATATGAAAAACCAGCATAGGAGACCTATTACGGTGTTTCGGCTGAGAAAGATGAAGAAATGTCTAGATTTTCAATCACATCATTTTTTAACTATTAACTTTTATGCTAATTCCAATTTTGTCCCTTGTTCACATTGTTTTCTTGCTTATTTCATACCCAAACCGTCCAGCCATTAACCTTTGGGTCTAATTGCTCTTTAAATCCATCTTTTTAAATACTTAAGCTATTTACTCACAATTTAATAAATTTTGAGTTATTTTCAGTTTAGTCCTTTTTAATTAATTAGCTATCCAAACATCAAAATTTTCTAACGAAACTTTAATACTAACTCAATGACACTTCATAAATATTTATAAAAATATTTATAGCTCGATTTTCAAATTCGAGGTCTCGATACCTCGTTTTTGACCCGTCTGACCTAATAAATTATTTTAATTCACTAATTTCACCATTTCACAAATTCTTCTAAATTCTTACTTGACTCATAAATATTAAGTTACTATCTTGTTCAATCTTATTTGTCCGATTTAGTGATCTGAAATCACCATTTTTGACACCACTGAAAATTAGGCCGTTACATTCTACCTCGGATTTGTGGTTTCGCAACCACTGTTCCATTTAGGCCCTATTTCGGGATGTTACATTTCTCCCCCCCTTTAGGGATTTTCGTCCCGAAAATCTTACCTGTGAAGAGATTTTGGTACTATTTTCGCATAGCCTCTTCGAGTTCCCATGTAGCCTCATCTACCCCGTGTCTATTCCATAGTACTTTCACAAGTGCAATACTTTTATTCCTTAATTGCTTTACCTCTCGAGCTAGAATCTTTATCGGTTCTTCACCGTAAGTCATGTCTGGTTGAATCTCAACCTTTGTCTAAGAAATCACATGTGACGGATCTGAATGATAACGACGTAGCATAGACACATGAAATACATTTTGAATCTTCTCTAACTCAATCGGGAAAGCTAACCAATATGCTAATGGTCCGACTCTCTCAATCACTTCAAACGGTCCAATAAAACATGGACTTAGTTTGCCTTTCTTGCCAAATCTGAGAACTTTCTTCCACGGGGATACTTTCAAAAAAAAAAAACTTTGTCACCAACTT